>NC_082684.1:98713639-99034889 GCF_949987515.2 Delphinus delphis | reverse complement strand
AGATTCTACCTGCTGTATCACAGACTCTATCAAGAAGCCCGTCCCTGAGCGAATAGGGATGCCTCACCCATGGATCCTCCCAACTGGCCAGTGGGCACCTTCAGTGCTCTGAACACATTATACAAATATCCACACTGTGGCTAGTTTACCATGGGTGCTCACAACCAAGGCAGTGAGGGAAGGCTTTGGCTGACAGCTTGAGAACACACAAAAAGGAAGCTGGCTCACATCTGCAGGCCAGAGACAGACCATAAATTTCTGCATTAGCATCACCCTTAGGAGAAGAAAAGGGGCTCTATCAGCCCCCAGCCTATTGTGTTGCTAGATAAAAATAGAGCATATAAGCGCAAGAATTCTGCCAAAAGATGAAATAAAAAGCATGAAACACTTTTATTCATAGAAGGTCTGAGAAAGCCTCTGAAACTCTAAGTCTAGAGGGCCAACAGAAGGTGTTTTTCTCCTGAAGACAATTAGCAAACACTGGAGTAGGTGGCTGATACTTCAAAAGTGAAGACAGAAGCACAAAACGCCAGGAACATTTTTTTTCTAAATCAAAGTAACCTAACACAACTAAAGGATTACAGAGTCTTCCAGTTATTAATCCCAAAGACTTTGAAATCTGCAATCTACCTAATAAATAATTCAAAAACACTGTTATAAGAAACCTCAGTGAGCTACAAGTTAAGACTGAAAGACAATTCAGTGAAATCAGAAAAAACATGAAGAAAACAAAAATAGACAAAAACTGTAAAAAAATAAAAGGAACCAAAAACATGGTGGGGATGAAATGAAAAATGCAATAGAAAAGTCCATAGCTACAATAGCTTTTTAAAAAATATGCAGAATAAAGTGAAGTGTATTGTGACATTAAAAATATAAAAGGAGAATTAAAAATGGAACATTTACAGGCCTACAAAGATAAGTTTCTATCAACATAAGATGGACTGTTTTAACTATGAGTTATTTTATGTTTACCTCATGGTAACCCCAAAGCAAATATTTTTAGTAGAATCACAAACACTAAAAAAGGAAACAGAGCATACCAACATGGTACACCACCCATTATAAAGGTAGACAGAACCAGAGGGGAAAAAGAAACAGTGGAAATATATAACAGGGGTCCCCAACCCCCAGACCGTGGACTGGTACTGGTCCGTGGCCTGTTAGGAACTGGGCCGCACAGCAGGAGATGAGTGGTGGGCAAGCAAGAGAAGTTTCATCTGTATTTACAGCAGCTCCCCCATCACTTGCATTACCACCTCAGTTCTGCCTCCTTTCAGATTATCAGCAGCATTAGATTCCATAGGAGCGCGAACCCTACTGTGAACTGGGCATGTGAGGGATCTAGGCTGCATGCTTCTTGTGAGAATCTAATGCCTGATGATCTGAGGTGGAGCTGAAGCGGTGATGCTAGTGCTGGAGAGCGGCTGCAAATACAGATTATCATTAGCAGAGAGGTTTGACTGCACAGAGATCATAACAAATCAATTGCTTGCAGACTCATATCAAAACCCTATCACGGGCTTCCCTGGTGGCGCAGTGGTTGAGACTCCACCTGCTGATGCAAGGGATATGGGTTCATGCCCCGGTCCAGGAAGATCCCACATGCTGTGAAGCAGCTGGGCCCATGAGCCATGGCCGCTGAGCCTGCGCGTCCGGAGCCTGTGCTACGCAATGGGAGAGGCCACAACAGTGAGAGGCCCGCGTACCACAAAAAAAACAAAAACCCTATCAGTGAGTGGCAAGTGAAAGCAAGCTCAGGGCTCCCACTGATGCTGCATTATGGTGAGTTGTATAATTATTTCATTATATATTACAATGTAATAATAATAGAAATGAAGTGGACTATAAATGTAATGCACTTGAATTATCCCGAAACCATCCCCACCTCCCACTCCGTGGAAAAATTATCTTCCATGAAACTGGACCCTGGTGCCAAAAAGGATGGGGAACGCTGATATAAAACATTCAGAAAGCAATTAATAATATGGCAGTAATAAGTCCTTACGTATCAAAATTCACTCTAAATAAAAGTGGACTTAATTCACAAATTAAAGCCACAGAGTGGCTGGATGTATAAAAAATATATAAGGTACAATTAAATTCTGCATATAAGACACTCATTTCAGCTTTAAGACACACATATACTCAAAATAAAGAGATGGAATATTATATTCCATGCAAGTAGAAGCCAAATAATGTGGGGGAAGCCATACTTATATCAGACAAAACAGACTTTAACAAGAACAATATCAAGACACAAAGTCATTATATTCAATATAATGATACAAAGGTCAACATATCAAGAAGATGTAACAATTGTAAATAGATACACACCCAACATCAGAGCACCTAAATATATTAAGCAAATGCTAACAGATCTGAAGGGAGAAACAGACAATACAATAATAGTAGGGAACTTCAATACTCCACTCTCAGCAGTGGATAGATCATCCATATACTGGATGAGCAATGATTTATGTATATAGACCAGTGTATATACACTGGTCTATACATTATACCAAATGGACTGAACAGGCATATATAGAACATTCCATCCAGCAACTTGTTCTCAAGTGCACATGGAACATACTCCAGGATAGATTATATGAAAAACGATGTCTTAGCAAATTTAAGAAGATCAGAATCGTACCAGCTATCTGAACACAATGATATAAAACTAGAAAGCAACAAGAGGATATCTGGAAAATCGACAAAGAAGGGAAAACTACACAGTGCACTTCCAAAAAAGTCTATGAGTCAAAAAAGAAATCAAAAGGAAAAATTTTTAAAAACTTTAAAGCAAATGATAATGGAGACACAACTTACCAAATCCTATGAGATGCTGCAAAAGCATTCCAGAAAGGAAAGTGTATAGTGATAAGTGCAAATGGCAAGAAATTAGAAAGTGCCTAAGTAATCTATCTCTACATATCAAGGAACTAGGAAAATAAGAAATTTTTCCTAAAGTTAGCAGAGGGAAGAATATAATAAAGACTAGAGTGGAGGGGCTTCCCTGGTGGCGGCGTGGTTGAGAATCTGCCTGCTAATACAGGGGACACGGGTTCGAGCCCTGGTCTGGGAGGATCCCACATGCCGCAGAGCAACTAGGCCCGTGAGCCACAACTACTGAGCCTGCGCATCTGGAGCGTGTGCTCCGCAACGAGAGGCCGTGATAGTGAGAGGCCCGCGCACCGTGATGAAGAGTGGCCCCCGCTTGCCGCAACTTAGAGAAAGCTCTCGCACAGAAACGAAGACCCAACGCAGCAAAAATAAAATTAATTAATAAACTCCTACCCCCAACATCTTAAAAAAAAAAAGACTAGAGTGGAAATAAATAAGATACAAGAAAATCAACAGAAAGGATCAACAAGCAAAAAGCTGGATTTTCAAAAATATATAATTCACAGACTTTTAGCTAGACTAGGAAAAAAGAGAGAAGACAAATAAAATTAGAAATGAAAGAGGAGACATTACCACTGATACTACAGAAATACATAGGATCATAAGAGACTACTATGGACAATACATATAGTACTGCAAGTATTGGTATTAGCTGAAGCAATTAGGCGAGACAAAGGCATCCAATTAAGAAAGTAAGAACTAAACTTGTCATTATTTGAAGACATAATTTTCTATATAAAAAATCCTAATGAAGCAACCAAAAAGTTGTAACTAATCAACAAAGTATGTAAAATTGCACTGTATAAAATCAACATACATAATCAGTTGTATTTCTATACACAAACAGTGAAACATCTCTCTGAAAAAATAAGACTTTCTAATTTACAATACCATAAAAAAAAATACTTAGGAATAAATTTAACAAAGTTGGTGAAATGTCTCTACATTGAACACAACAAGGCATTGATAAAATAAATTGAAGACACTAACAAATGGGAAGATATCCTATGCTTATAGGTTGGAGGAATTTCTAAGATTTAGAAGTCCTTAATTCAACACCATCTGCAGATTCAAAGAAACCTCTCTCAAAAATCCAATGACATTCTATACAGAAATAGAAAAATCAATTCTAACCTTTCTATCAAACCAGAAAAGAACTGAATAGCCAAAACAATTCTGAGAAAGAAGAAAACCAGAATCATCACACTTCTAATTTCAAACTCTACTACATCTATACTATTTAAAACAGTATGGTGCTAGCATCAAAATAGACACCCAGACCAGAGGGACAGGATAAAGAGCCCAGAATTAAACCCCCACATAGAAGGTTAACTAACTTTTGACAAGGTAGCCAAGAACAACCATGGGGAAATAATAGTGTCTTCAATAAATGGTGCTGGAAAACCTGGATAAACACAAGCAAAAAGTAAATCTGGACCCCTATCTTAAACCACTCAAAAGAATGAACTCGGGATTCCCTGGTGGCGCAATGGTTGAGAGTCCGCCTGCCGATGCAGGGGACACGCGTTTGTGCCCCGGTCTGGGAAGATCCCACATGCCGAGGAGCGGCAGGGTCCGTGAGCCATGGCCGCTGAGCCTGCGCTCCACAACAGGAGAGGCCACAACGGTGAGAGGCCCACGTACCGCAAAAAAAAAAAAAAAAAAAAAAAAAGAACGAACTCAAGATGGGTGAAAGACTTGAACCTAACACCTGATACCATAAAAGTCCTAAAAGAAACATAAGAAACTCCTCTACATTTGTTTTGATGACTTTTTGAATATGACACCAAAAGAACAAAAAACAAAGGCAGAAGTCAACAAAGGAGAATAAATCAAACTTCAAAGCTTCTGGTACAACAAATTAAAAAATCAGCAAAATGAAAAGTCAACCAACTAAATGGGAAAAAATGTGGACCATATATTGGATAAAAGGCACATAATTAAAATACCTAAAAAAAAGCCTCATAAAATACACATGAAACCAAACAATCCAATGTATGAATGGGCAGGAAATAATTTTTTTTTTCAAAAAGACATATAGATGACCGAAGGTATATAAAAATGTCATCCTGACTAATCATAAGAACAATGCAAATCAAAACCACAACACGATATTATCTTGCACCGGTTAGAATGGTTATCATTAAATAACGAGATAATGAGCGTTGGTGAGGATGTGGACAAAATGGAACACTTGTGAACTGTTAGTGGGGATATATGTTTTGCAGCAACTATGTAAAACAATATGAAGGTTTCTCAAAACTTTAAAAATACGGGGCTTGCCTGGTGACGCAGTGGTTGGTAGTCCGCCTGCCAGTGCGGGGGGCGTGGGCTCGTGCCCTGGTCTGGGCGGATCCCACGTGGCAGCGGAGCGGCTGGGCCCGTGGGCCATGGCCGCTGAGCCTGCGCGTCCAGAGCCTCTGCTCTGCAACGGGAGGGGCCACAGCAATGAAAGGCCCACGTACCGTAAAAAAAAAAAAAAAATATATATATATATATATATATATACATATATATATATACACACACACACACACACACACACACACACACACACACTATATGATCCACCAATTCCACTTCTGGGTATTCATCCAAAGAAAATAAAAGCACTAACTTGAAAAGATATATGCACCCCCATATTCACTGCAGCATTATCCACAATAGCCAAGATATGGAATAAACCTAAATTCCTATCAACTGATGAATGGATAAGACAGATGTGATATTTATATTTATATATTTATCTGTATTTACATACACACAATGAATATTATCAGTCATTAGAAAGAAGAAAATTCTACCATTTTCAACGTTAAGTACCTTGGGTAAGTTATGTTGAGATAAGTCGAAAAGAGAATGAAAAATACTATGTGATATCATCTATTTGTAAAATAAAAAAAAAAAGCCAAACTCACAAAAACAACCAGGAGAGTGTTGGTTGCCAGGGGCTGGGGTGTGGGGAACAGGAGAGATGTTATTTAAAGGTACAAACTTTTAACTAAGAGTAAATAATTCCTAAAGATCTGATGCACAGTATAGAGAATCTAGACAGTGGTATTTTATTATAATCGATAAACTTGCTAAGAGACTAGAACTTAATTTTTCTAAACACAATAAGAAATAGTGATGATAACTACTGCTACAATGGCAATCATAGTATAATACGTAAATGTATCAAATCACCATGTTGTGCACCTTAAATTCAAATATTATATGTTAAATATATTGTAAGGAAAAAAAAGAAATGCTAAAAAGTACCATCAATATTAAAACAGGTCAAGCAGAAGAAATTTTCTGTGAGTTAGAAGACAGAAGTTGAAAATATCCACTCAGAGGAGAACAAAGAGAAAAAGAGTGAAGAATAATTATGTGATCTATAGGATAAACTCAAAAGCAATATTCTGTGAATTACGGAGACTTAGAAGAAAAAATAGAGACAGAAAGCTTCTTTAAAGAAATAGTGGCTGAGGTGGCCCCGGGGCAGTCGGCGCCAGGGACATGCGCTGATTCGATCCCTCCGGAGAAGTGTTGAAGTTCCTGGGAGAGGGCAACTTTAATTTATAAAGAGTTGTTAATATTCACTTCCTCTAACAAAAGCCTTTAAAGTCCAGGCGGAGGGGAAGATGGAAGAGTAAGACGCGGAGAACACCTTCCTCCCCACAGATGCACCAGAAATACATCTAAACGTGGAACAACTCCTACAGAACACCTACTGAATGCTGGCAGAAGACCTCAGACCCCAAAAGGCAAGAAACTCCCCACGTACCTGGGTAGGGCAAAAGAAGAAAACAGAGACAAAAGAATAGGGACGGGACCTGCACCAGTGGGAGGGAGCTGTGAAGGAGGAAAGGTTGCCACACACTAGGAAGCCGCTTCGCGGGGAGAGACTGTGGGTGGCGGAGGGGAGAGCTTCGGAGAGCCACGGAGGAGAGCACAGCAACAGGGGTGCGGAGGGCAAAGCGGGGAGATGCCCACACAGAGGATCGGTGCCGACCAGCACTCACCAGCCCGAGAGGCTTGTCTGCTCACCCGCCGGGGTGGACGAGGCTGCAAGCTGAGGCTCAGGCTTTGGTCGGAGTGCGGGGAGAGTACTGGGGTTGGCTGCGTGAACACGGCCTGAAGGGGTTAGTGCACCACGGCTAGACGGGAGGGAGTCCGGGAAAAGGTCTACAGCTGCCAAGGAGGCAAGAGACGTCTTCTCCCCTCTTTGTTTCCTGGTGCGCGAGGAGAGGAGATTAAGAGCGCTGCTTAAAGGAACTCCAGAGACGGGTGCGAGCCGCGGCTAAAAGCGTGGACCCCAGAGACAGGCGGGAGACGCTAAGGCTGCTGCTGCCGCCACCAAGGGGCCTGTGTGCGAGCACAAGTCACTATCCACAACCCTCTTCTGGGGAGCTTGTGCAGCCCGCCACTGCCAGGTCCCCGGGATCCAGGGACAACTTCCCCGGGAGAACGCACAGCAGGCCTCAGGCTGGTGCAACGTCACGCTGGCCTCTGCCGCCGCAGGCTCGCCCCGCCCTCCGCGCCCCAGCCTCCCCCCGGCGTGAGTGAGCCAGAGCCCCTGAATCAGTGGCTCCTTTAACCCCATCCTGTCTGAGCAAAACAACAGACGCCCTCCAGTGACCTACATGCAGAGGCGGGGCCAAATCCAAAGCTGAGCCCCTGGGAGCTGTGAGAACAAAGAACAGAAAGGGAAATCTCTCCCAGCAGCCTCAGAAGCAGGGGATTAAAGCTCCACAATCAACTTGATGTACCCTGCACCTGTGGAATACATGAATAGACAACGAATCATCCCAAATTGAGGAGCCGTGTGGATGAAAGGCTCTTGGTGTGCTGCAGCCAGAAGTCAGTGCTGTGCCTCTGAGGTGGGAGAGCCAACTTCAGGACACTGGTCCACAAGAGACCTCCCAGCTCCACATAATTTCAAATGGAGAAAATCTCCCACAGATCTCCATCTCAACACTAGCACCCAGCTTCAGTCAACGACCAGCAAACTACAGTGCTGGACACCCTATGCCAAACAACTAGCAAGACAGGAACACAACCCCACCATTAGCAGAGAGGCTGCCTAAATTCTTAATAAGGCCACAGATACCCCAAAACACACCACCAGACATGGACCTGCCCACCAGAGAGACAAGATCCAGCCTCATCCACCAGAACACAGGCACTAGTCCCCTCCACCAGGAAGCCTACACAACCCACTGAACCAACCTTAGCCACCGGGGACAGACATCAAAAACAACAGGAACTACGAACCTGCAGCCTGCAAAGAGGAGACCCCAAACACAGTAAGATAAGCAAAATGAGAAGACAGAAAAACACAGAGCAGATGAAGGAGCAAGATAAAAACCCACCAGACCTAACAAATGAAGAGGAAATTGGCAGTCTCCCTGAAAAAGAATTCAGAATAATGATAGTAAAGATGATCCAAAATCTTGGAAACAGAATAGACAAAATGGAAGAAACATTTAACAAGGACCTAGAAGAACTAAAGATGAAACAAACGATGATGAACAACACAATAAATGAAATGAAAAATACTCTAGATGGGATCAATAGCAGAATAACTGAGCCAGAAGAACGGATAAGTAACCTGGAAGATAAAATAGTGGAAATAACTACTGCAGAGCAGAATAAAGACAAAAGAATGAAAAGAACTGAGGACAGTCTCAGAGACCACTGGGACAACATTAAACGCACCAACATTTAAATTATAGGGGTTCCAGAAGAAGAAGAGAGAAAGGGACTGAGAAAATATTTGAAGAGATTATAGTTGAAAACTTCCCTAATATGGGAAAGGAAATAGTTAATCAAGTCGAGGAAGCACAGAGAGTCCCATACAGGATAAATCCAAGGAGAAATATGCCAAGACACATATTAATCAAACTGTCAAATATTAAATACAAAGAAAGCATATTAAAAGTAGCAAGGGAAAAACAACCAATAACACACAAGAGAATCCCCGTAAGGTTAACAGCTGATCTCTCAGCAGAAACTCTGCAAGCCAGAAAGGAGTGGCAGGACATACTGAAAGTGGCGAAGGAGAAAAACCTGCTACCAAGATTACTCTACTCAGCAAGGATCTCATTCAGATTCGATGGAGAAATTAAAACATTTACAGACAAGAAAAAGCTGAGAGAGTTCAGCACCACCAAACCAGCTTTACAACAAATGCTAAAGGAACTTCTCTAGGCAAGAAACACAAGAGAAGGAAAATACCTACAATAACGAGCCCAAAACAATTTAGAAAATGGGAATAGGAACATACATATCGATAATTACTTAAATGTAAATGGACTAAATGCTCGAACCAAAAGACACAGATTGGCTGAATGGATAAAAAACAAGACCCATATATATGCTGTCTACAAAGCGACCCACTTCAGACCTAGAGACACATACAGACTGAAAGTAAGGGGATGGAAAAAGATACTCCATGCAAATGGAAACCAAAAGAAAGCTGGAGGAGCAATTCTCATACCAGACAAAATAGACTTTAAAATAAAGACTATTAGAAGAGACAAAGAAGGACACTACGTAATGATCAAGGGATCGATCCAAAAAGAAGATATAACAATTGTAAATATTTATGCACCCAACATAGGAGCCCCTCAATACATAAGGCAAATACAGCCAAAAAAGGGGAAATCGACAGTAACACATTCATAGTAGGGGACTTTAACAGCCCACTTTCACCAATGGAGAGATCATCCAAAATGAAAATAAATAAGGAAACACAAACTTTAAATGATACATTAAACAAGATGGACTTAATTGATATTTATAGGACACTCCATCCAAAAACAACAGAATACACATAATTGTATCAAGTATCTTTTCCGACCACAGTGCCATGAGACTAGATATCAATTACAGGAAAAGATCTGTAAAAAATACAAACACATGGAGGCTAAGCAATACACTACTTAATAACCAAGTGATCACTGAAGAAATCAAAGAGGAAATCAAAAAAATACCTAGAAACAAATGACAGTGGAGACATGATGACCCAAAACCTATGGGATGCAGCAAAAGCAGTTCTAAGAGGCAAGTTTATAGCAATACAATCCTACCTTAAGAAACAGGAAACATCTCGAATAAACAACCTAACCTTGCACCTAAAGCAATGAGAGAAAGAAGAAGAAAAAAACCCCAAAGTTAGCAGAAGGAAAGAAATCATAAAAATCAGATCAGAAATAAATGAAAAAGAAATGAAGGAAACGATAGCAAAGATCAATAAAACTAAAAGCTAGTTCTTTGAGAAGATAAACAAAATTGATAAACCATTAGCCAGACTCATCAAGAAAAAAGGGAGAAGACTCAAATCAATAGAATTAGAAATGAAAAAGGAGAAGTAACAACTGACACTGCAGAAATACAAAAGATCATGAGAGATTACTACTAGCAACTCTATGCCAATAACATGGACAACCTGGAAGAAATGGACAAATTCTTAGAAATGCACAACTTGCCAAGACTGATTCAGGAAGAAAGAGAAAATATGAACAGACCAATCACAAGCGCTGAAATTGAAACTGTGATTAAAAATCTTCCAACAAACAAAAGCCCAGGACCAGATGGCTTCACAGGCGAATTCTATCAAATATCTAGAGAAGAGCTAACACCTATCCTTCTCAAACTCTTCCAAAATATAGCAGAGGGAGGAACACTCTCAAATTCATTCTACGATGCCACCATCACCTTGATACCAAAACCAGACAAGGATGTCACAAAGAAAGAAAACTACAGGCCAATATCACTGATGAACATAGATGCAAAAATCCTCAACAAAATACTAGCAAACAGAATCCAACAGCACATTAAAAGGATCATACACCATGATCAAGTGGGGTTTATTCCAGGAATGCAAGCATTCTTCAATATATGCAAATCAATCAACGTGATACACCATATTAACCAATTGAAGGAGAAAAACCATATGATCATCTCAATAGATGCAGAGAAAGCTTTTAACAAAATTCAACACCCATTTATGATACAAACCCTGCAGAAAGTAGGCATAGAGGGAACTTTCCTCAACATAATAAAGGCCATATATGACAAACCCACAGCCAACATCGTCCTCAATGGTGAAAAACTGAAAGCATTTCCACTAAGATCAGAACAAGACAAGGTTGCCCACGCTCACCACTCTTATTCAATATAGTTTTTGTAGTTTTAGCCACAGCAATCAGAGAAGAAAAGGAAATAAAAGGAATCCAAATTGGAAAAGAAGTAGTAAAGGTGTCACTGTTTGCAGATGACATGATACTATACATAGAGAATCCTAAAGATGCTACCAGAAAACTACGAGAGCTAATCAATGAATTTGGTAATGTAGCAGGATACAAAATTAATGCACAGAAATCTCTTGCATTCCTATAAACTAATGATGAAAAATCTGAAAGTGAAATCAAGAAAACACTCCCATTTACAATTGCAACAAAAAGAATAAAGTATCTAGGAATAAACCTACCTAAGGAGACAAAAGACCTGTATGCAGAAAATTATAAGACACTGATGAAAGAAATTAAAGATGATACAAATAGATGGAGAGATATACCATGTTCTTGAATTGGAAGAATCAACATTGTGAAAATGACTATACTACCCAAAGCAATCTACAGATTCAATGCAATCCCTATCAAACTACCACTGGCATTTTTCACAGAACTAGAACAAAAAATTTCACTATTTGTATGGAAACACCAAAGACCCCGAATAGCCAAAGCAATCTTGAGAACGAAAAACGGAGCTAGAGGAATCAGGCTCCCTGACTTCAGACGATACTACAAAGCTACAGTAATCAAGACAGTATGGTACTAGCACAAAAACAGAAATATATATCAATGGAACAGGATAGAAAGCCCAGAGATAAACCCACGCACATATGGTCACCTTATCTTTGATAAAGGAGGCAGGAGTGTACAGTGGAGAAAGGAGCGCCTCTTCAATAAGTGATGCTGGGAAAACTGGACAGGTACATGTGAAAGTATGAGATTAGATCACTCCCTGACACCATACACAAAAATAAGCTCAAAATGGATTAAAGACCTAAATGTAAGGCCAGAAACTATCAAACTCTTAGAGGAAAACATAGGCAGAACACCCTATGACATAAATCACAGCAAGATCCTTTTTGACCCACCTCCTAGAGAAATGGAAATAAAAACAAAAATAAACAAATGGGACCTAATGAAACTTCAAAGCTTTTGCACAGCAAAGGAAACCATAAACAAGACCAAAAGACAACCCTCAGCATGGGAGAAAATATTTGCAAATGAAGCAACTGACAAAGGATTAATCTCCAAAATTTACAAGCAGCTCATGCAGCTCAATAACAAAAAAACAAACAACCCAGTCCCAAAATGGGCAGAAGACCTAAATAGACATTTCTCCAAAGATACACAGACTGCCAACAAACACATGAAAGAATGCTCAACATCATTAATCATTAGAGAAATGCAAATCAAAACTACAATGAGATATCATCTCACACCAGTCAGGATGGCCATCATCAAAAAATCTAGAAACAATAAATGCTGGAGAGGGTGTGGAGAAAAGGAAACACTCCTGCACTGCTGGTGGGAATGTGAATTGGTACAGCCACTATGGAGAACAGTATGGAGGGTCCTTAAAAAACTACAAATAAAACTACCATATGACCCAGCAATCCCACTACTGGGCATATACCCTGAGAAAACCATAATTCAAAAAGAGTCATGTACCAAAATATTCATTGAAGCTTTGTTTACAATAGCCCGGAGATGGAAACAACCTAAGTGCCCATCATCGGATGAATGGATAAAGAAGATGTGGCACATATATACAATGGAATATTACTCAGCCATAAAAAGAAACGAAATTGAGCTATTTGTAATGAGGTGGATGGACCTAGAGTTTGTCATACAGAGTGAAGTAAGTCAGAAAAAGAAAGACAAATACCGTATGCTAACACATATATATGGAATTTAAGAAAAAAAAATGTCATGAAGAACCTAGGGGTAAGACAAGAATAAAGACACAGACCTACTAGAGAGTGGACTTGAGGATATGGGGAGGGGGAAGGGTGAGCTGTGACAAAGTGAGAGAGTGGCATGGACATATATACACTACCAAACGTAAGGTAGATAGCTAGTGGGAAGTAGCCGCATAGCACAGGGAGATCAGCTCGGTGCTTTGTGACCGCCTGGAGGGGTGGGATAGGGAGGATGGGAGGGAGGGAGACGGAAGAGGGAGGAGATGTGGGAACATATGTATATGTATAACTGATTCACTTTGTTATAAAGCAGAAACTAACTCACCATTGTAAAGCAATTATATCCCAATAAAGATGTTAAAAAAAAAAAAAAGAAATAGTGGCTGAGAACTGTCCAAATCAGGGGAGAGATTTGGATATCCAAGTTCATGAAGTTCATAGGCACCAGACAAACTCAACTCAAAAAACAATCTTCTCCAAAACACATTAGAGTAAAACTGTCAACTATCAAAAACAAAATCTTAAAAACAACAGTAGGAGAGGAACTTGTAACTTATAAGAGAACCCTCGTAAGGTTATCCACTGATTTCTCAACAGAAACCTCACAGGTCAGGAGAGAGTGGGATAATAGATTCAAATTGTTCAAATTAAAAAAAAAAGTCAACCAGGATAATTGTCTCCATCATAATTGTCGCTCTTAAATGGAGAGATTAAAAACTGTTTCAAAAAAAAAAAAAAAAAGCCGAGAGAGAGCATCATCACTAGATCTGTCTTAAAAGAATTTCTAAAAGAGTTTCTCAAGCTAAAACTAAATAGTACCATGAAAACATATGCGAATACACAATAGACTTGTAAACATAGGTATATAGTTAAGGTAGGAATACTTAAATAATGTGATATGGTGGTGTGTTAACCAGTTAACAAGGTTAAAGTATGTGATGATTAAAATAACTGCAGCTATAATCACTTTAATGTATAAACAATATACAAAGAGCTAAACTCCACAAAATTTTATGGAGGGGAGTAAAAGAGTAGATTTTTTTGTATGTGATGTAAGTTAAATTGTTATCAACATAAAATAGAGTGTTATATCTATAAGATGAGCCTCATGGAACCACAAAGCAAAAGCCTAGAGTAGATTCACAAAATAAAGAGAAGGAAATCATAATATACCACTACACAATATCACTAATTCATAAAAAAAAGCAGAAGAGGAAGAAAGGAACAAGGAACAACAAAACATCCAGAAAACAATAAGATGGCATTGGTTAGTCCTTACCTGCCAATAATCACTATAAACATAAATATATTAAATTCTTTAGTCAAAAGTCATAGCGAGGCTAGACAGATAAAAATTCATGATGAAACTATAAGCAGCCTATCAGAGACTCACTTCAATGTTAAAAACACACATAGGCTCAAAGTGAAGCACTGGAACAAGATAATCCATAAAAGTGGAAACCAACAGAAAGCAGAGGTAGCTACAGTTACACAAGACAAAAAAAAAAAATCAGCCAAAAGCTGCAACAACAACAAAAATAAGGTCATTATATAATGATAACATTGCCAATTCATCAAGAATACAATCATAAATAAATACGCCTTAACAGTGGGGGACTTTAATATGTTAAGCAAATACTAACAGATTTGAAGATAGAAATAGACAATACAAAAAAAAATTGTAGAGATCTTTCATACCCAACTTTCAACAATGAATCCAGAAAGAAAATCAATGAGGAAGTACTGAACTTGAATTATACATTAGACCAAATGGACTTAAGAGACAAAAACAGAGCAGTCCATCAAACAGGGGCAGAATACATATTCTTCTCCAGTGCACACCGAATATTCTCTAGGACAGATCATGTGATGGGTCACTAAACAAGTCTTAGCAAATTTAAGAAGACTGATATTATACTAAGTATTTTTTCAACTACAATGGTAAGAAACCAGAAATGAACAACAGGAAGAATCTGGAAAAGTTACAGATATGTGGAAATTAAACAACACGATCCTAAAGAATCAATAGGCTAAAGAAAAAATTTAAAAATAAAAAATAAAAAGACTGAATCATGAAGAAATAAAACAATCTGAACAGGCCAAATTACTATTAAGGAGATTGAATCAGTTCTCAAAAACCTCCCAGCAAAAATTTGTATTTTATAAATACACTAGGGGAGACACACACAATGATATAAAATAAGGTAGAGCTATTGGTTCTGAATCCCTGATTTCTTAGCAAATATCATTTGAGTTGAGCTATATTTCAGAAATTTAACACAATTGAGCATACATTAACAATATGATTCTTGTAAACTTTTTTAAAAATACGAAGTGATAAAGAAGACTATGTCTGTTACATGAGTGTGAAGTATAATGGAAACTTAGAAGAAAAAGGCTTGACTGATTCCACTTTACAACTTCCACTTGTAAAGCCAATGTCTTTAATAAAGAAAGGTGAAAATGTTCATTTTTCAAAAACAAAGTACAAACAAAGGAAAACTAAGAAGACACAGGAATTTCCAGATTTACTGTGATGGTTTATGCACATTTCTTGAATCACACAAAACCCTTATTAAAGATAAAAGAACTATTTGAACATCATGGAGGAATCTGCAGAAAGCACCTAAACCAGTGAACATCAGGTGTATTGGGACAAATGATTATCAGGTGACTGAAGCACGCAAGACATTATCACTGCTGTTGTATTCTCGGTGAAAATACATAAGAAAATCATAATCTGAAACGATCATGAAAAAAACGTAAGTTTATGCAAATTTCAGTCCACATATACTTCTCATGTTCCCTAACTCTAATTGTGTATTTAAATAGTAAGTCTTTCTTATAAATATAGAGAGCAAGTCTCTCCTAATTACTTTTTTTTTTCAGAACTTTGTGTTATCTAGATCACTAATGCCATCCCATTTAAAAGTGCATTTTCTGGGACTTCCCTGGTGGTGCAGTGGTTAAGAATCCACCTGCCAATGCAGGGGACACGGGTTTGAGCCCTGGACTGGGAAGATCCCACATGCACAGAGCAACTAAGCCCATGTGCCACAACTACTGAGCCTGTGTGCCTAGAGCCCGTGCTCTGCAACAAGAGAAGCCACTGCAACAAGAAGCCCACACACCGCAACGAAGAGTAGCCCCCGCTCACCGCAACTAGAGAAAGCCCGCAGGCAGCAACGAAGACCCAACGCAGCCAAAAATAAATAAATAAATTTATTCTTAAAAATTAAAAGAAAAGTGCATTTTCTCTTTTTTTTTTTTTTTTGCAGTACGCAGGCCCCTCACTGCTGTGGCCTCTCCCGTTGCGGAGCACAGGCTCCGGACGCGCAGGTTCAGCGGCCATGGCTCACGGGCCCAGCCGCTCCGCGGCTTGTGGGATTTTCCAGGACCGGGGCACGAACCCATGCCCCCTGCATCGGCAGGCGGACTCTCAACCACTGCGCCACCAGGGAAGACCAAAAGTGCATTTTCTTAATCCTGGTGTGATAAATTGTTGCATTCAGATGTACATTAATCATTTCACTTTCCCCTTCTTTTTTTTTTTTTTTTTTTTTTTTGCGTACGCGGGCCTCTCACTGTTGTGGCCTCTCCCGTTGCGGAGCACAGGCTCCGGACGCGCAGGCTCAGCAGCCACGGCTCACGGGCCCAGCCGCTCCGCGGCATGTGGGATCCTCCCGGACCGGGGCACAAACCCGTGTCCCCTGCATCGGCAGGCAGACTCTCAACCACTGCGCCACCAGGGAAGCCCCCCTTCTTCACTAATAGCTCATCATCCAAAATTCTCTCTTAGGGAATTCCCATGTAGATCTTCCACAAAGGGAATCATTTCAATAGTTGGATGTCATTCTCCACGCTCTGTAGGGAGCCTGGATGCAGACAATGGGGAAAAGGCTCTGGAACGCAGGGTAGGAGTATTCTAAAATGCTGACTTTGACTATCACAAGAAGGAAAAAAGTAAGTAGTTGAAAATGACCTTGCTAGGCACATAAGAAGTAGAGAGTTAAAGATTTGTAGGTTCTTAATCCATGACATTTCAGAAGGAAAAGCAGACAGAGCCTCTGACCCAGGACAGGACAGTTACCTGAGAAGCTGCCATTTCCTCCTCTCCTTCCTCCTGCTCTGGGTCGTTTTCTCATCGATATGATGTTGAGGAATCACATTGGGATCTTGAAAATATGCCTCAGTGCCGTCAGCACAGCTCCTTCACCTCTTCCCACAACACCAACAGGCTAAAGGACCTTGAAATGCTGAAACAGCAACCTGAAAAAGAGATTCAGGAACAATGAGCTCCTGCATGGAAACCAAACTGTGAGCTTTTTCTTTCCTGCCGACACATGCTCTCCCCTCACACAGATGCCCCAAAACTTCTGCTACAGCACAGAGTAAGTTGGCTACACTGACCTGCCCTTTCCAATCTCATGTAGAGCAGACACCAATGTCTCCTCAAAGGCAAAAGGACTGAAGACTGCAAACAACTATCACCAGGTACCAGTAGCCCTTGGGCTTGGGCTTAAACCGGGCCTAACCTTAGAATCACCTGGAGTTAAAACACTCGGATGCTCCCACCCAGATCAATAGACAGACTCTGTGGGGAGGGCACAGGTGATGTTATTTCTAAATACTCATCACGTAATACTAATGGGAAATTGCATGGGAACCACATAGCAAATGTTTCTTCTGAAGCTTTAAAGTGCGTACAAATTTGCGGGGAACCAGGCCCCACTCTAAGTTATGAAACTCCTGTAGGGCTCAAAAAACGACATCTTTTACGAGTTTTCTTGTTCATGCAGATGTTACTCCCTCAGACCCATATTCAGTAGCACTGAGATAAGAGATCAGGCATAGCACACCTGAGACCACTGAGTAGTGTGAAGGCTTCAGAGAATTTCCAGAAGTGCAGGTTCCCTGGGCCTGATTCCTAGGGGCCGAGTTCCTCCTGAAATAGGTGTTGTCTTGTTGTTGCCTATGGTAGATGCTGCTTGGTTGGTGGAAATCATGTGGTGGGTTTAGGGATGTGTGAGGGGTCACCCTTAGAAATCTTCCCAAAGGTACCCTTAGTCCTCAGGTCCTTTAGCCCCCTCTCCTCTCAGGGCCCACTTGACAGACAGGACTACCCAGGGACAGGGCAGGACCACCTGTCCTCAGGTGAGCTGAGACTCCATACCCCAAAAGATGCAGAGCACAAAGTTGTTTACATCACAGATCTGTTTGAAAATAAACGAAAGGCAGCAATGAAGGGTGGATTAACATTTTGGGTTGGGAATGACAAAAGACTTTGAAAATGATGCCATGAATGCATATTTAATGATTAACAAAGGAAGTTGTGATCTATGTTAAGTAATAAAGCACATTATACCTGAATTAACAGATAAGATTTTTCATTCATTGTATGTTTGTCTATGTGTGTGTGTTATAAATTGTGGCGCCGCAGTTTGTTCTCCCCATCTTCCCTTACGTATTTATACTTTCTCACATCTTTAATATATTTTTATTTATTTTGGCTGCACTGGATCTTAGTTGAGGCATGCAGGATCTTCGCTGCGGCATGTTTCGTTGCAGCATGCAGGATTTTTTTTTTTTTTTTTTTTAGTTGTGGCGTGTGGGCTTCTTAGTTGTGGCATGCATGTGGAATCTAGTTCCCCCACCAGGGATCAAACCCGGGCCCCCTGCATTGGGAGTGCGGAGTCTTACCCACTGGACCACCAGGGAAGTCCCTATACTTTCTCACATTTTAAAAAGCGCATTGATTAAGGTAAAAATTAGAGAAAAGCACATCCACTTTTTCAAATATTCTGAGAATTCTGAATCTTTTTAAAATTTTATTAAAAATTTCTTTTTAATTTTTATACTTTAAAGGTTACTTTTCATTTACAGTTACTATAAAATATTGGTTATTTTCCCCAATATGTATGTTGTACAATATGTCTTTCAGCTATCTTACAACGAATTGTTTGTATTTTCCACTCCCCAACTCCTATATTGCCCCTCCCCTCTCCTCACTGGTAACAAGTAGTTTGTTCGATATATCTCTGAGTTTGCTTCTTTTTTGTTATATTTACTAGTTTGTTTTATTTTTTAGATTCTACATATAGGTGATATCATACAGTATTTGACTTTCATTGACTTATTTCGCTTAGCATAATGCCCTCCAAGTCCATCTATGTTGCTACAAATGGCAAAATTTCATTTTTTCGTGACTGAATAGTATTGCATTGTACATATATACCACATCTGCTTTTTTTAATTTTTATTTTATATTGGAGTATAATTGATTTACAATGTTGTGTTAGTTTCAGGTGTACAGCCAAGTAATATATATATATATTTTTTTTTTCAAATTATTTACCTGTTTAGATTATTACAGAATATTGAGCAGAGTTCTCTGTGCTATACACTAGGTCCTTGTTGGTTATCTATGTAGGTATGTCAATCCCAAACTCTCAATTTATCCCCCCCCCCCCACACCTTTCCCCTTTGGTAACCGAACAACTATATATGCCAATAAAATGAACAAAGTAGAAGAAATGGACAAATTCCTAGAACTGTACCATCTCCCAGGACTGAACCCAGAAGAAATAGAAAATATGAACAGAGCAATTGCCAGTAATGAAATAGAATCAGTACTAATTAAAAACAAAAACTCAACAAACAAAAGTGAAGGATCAGATATGGCTTCAGAGTTGAATTCTACCAAACATTTAGAAAAAAGTTAACACATAACCTCAAACTATTCCAAAATATTGCAGAGGATTAGGTCAGCATCATCTTGATACCAAAATCAGACAAAAATATCACATAAAAAAAAAATTACTAGGCAATGTCACTGATGAACATACATGCAAAAATCCTCAAAAAGAATCAGCAAAATGAGTCTAACAATATATTAAAAGTATCATACACCATGGTCAAGTGGGATTAATCCCAGGGACTCAAGGGTGGTTCAGTATCTTCATATCAATCCATGTGATAAACCACAGTAACAAATTGAAGAATAAAAATCATATGATAAAAAAAAATGATCATCTCAATAGATGCATAAAAAGCTTTTGAAAAAATTCAACATCAATTCATAATTAAAAGCTCTCCAGACACTGGGTATAGAGGATACATACCTCAGCATAATAAAGGCCATTTGGAGAAGGCAACAGCTAACATCATACTCAATGGTGAAAAACTGAAAGCATTTCCTTAAGGTCTGGGTCAAGACAGGAATGCCCACTCTTGCCACTTTAATTCAACACAGTATTGGAAATCCAGGCACACCAAAGCAGACAAGAAAAAGAAATAAAAGCAAACCAAATTGGAAAGGAAGAAGTACAACTGTCACTGTCTGCAGATGACATAACACTGTACATAGAAAATCCTAAAGACGCCACCAAAAAACCACTAGAGCACATCAATGAATTCAGAAAAGTTGCAAGATACAAAATATACAGATCTGTTGCATTTCTATACACTGACAATGAACTATCAGCAAGAGAAATTAGAGAAACTGTACCATATGCAATAACATCACAAAGAATAAAATACCTAGGAATAAACATACCTAAGCAGGTAAAAGACACATACTCAAAAAACTATCAGACATTGATAAAAGAAGTTAAAGGCAACACAAAAAGATGAAAAAATATACCATGCTCATGGTTTGGAAGAATTAATACTTTTAAAATGACCATACTACCATATATATATGGTATATCTCACATGCTCTTTCATTTCATGTAGCTATTCCTACAACTCCAGGCTGTTTGTTTCCAGGAAAATATATTATTTCAGATACCTATTTGCACACTCAAGACTCCTCTGTAATCCCAGACTATTTAAGAGACTTCTGCTTGACACTGCCTAGATTCTGAAGGTCCACTACAAGCATTAATAAAATTATATTTACATAGGTATTTATACGATAATCAAACAATAATGCATTTACGGGCTTCCCTCGTGGCGCAGTGGTTGAGAGTCCACCTACCTATGCAGGGAACGCAGGTTCGTGCCCTGGTCTTGGAAGATCCCACCTGCCGCGGAGTGGCTGGGCCCGTGAGCCATGGCCGCTGAGCCTGCGCGTCCGGAGCCTGTGCTCCGCAACGGGAGAGGCCACAACAGTGAGAGGCCCGCGTACCGCAAAAAAAAAAGCAGCATTTACAATTGTACTATGATTTATTGCTTCTTTTGGAGCATAAAATTGTCTTATTTGCCACTCTCTTGTAAATGACTTTGTAAATTATACTTAGGACTTAGAGAGGAATGAATATACAAAAAACTGATCAATGTGCAAATATCATCAATTTACATATATCTCACAAGATTAGGAAATTCTCCCATTATTATCAAAGAAAAACAAAGCCTGGATACTCTGCAGTCATGAATCAAGAGAATGCAGGGGACTAGAGGTAAGAAACAGACAGTAACCAACGCAGCAGAGTTCACCATTCACCAGCTGGGATTACTAAAAGGAGCCAAACAAATGTGAAATATGGAAGAGAGGGTTACAAAGACACAAAAGTGCTCACCAAGACAAGGACGCTTTGGGTGGCTCTAGATTCAGGGGAGGATCTAGAGGAGTTAATAGTCCTATGGATGTGTTGAATCTGCTGCCTGTGCCTATTCAAGATGAAAACCATAGAGACATGGATCAGATCATGAGCAGCAAACATGAAACATCAGGGAATATGTAATAACAGTCCTACAGTCAGTAAGATGGTGTTTCTGTTATGAAATAAATCATAACCAAATCCCAAATCCTTTTTCTGTTGACAAACCTAGCGTACTTAATTACTATGATATACTTACAGATCTAGTTAGCTGTGTTTTTCCAATAGTTTAGATATATATTTATCTGTTTTCCTAACTTGTTATTATAGTTTAAGTTGGTGGTAATTATTGTTTTAGTACTGACAAGTTTCCAGTTCAGTATAAAGATTTATTAATAGGCCAATATCAATTATGCAAAGGATGCAGTGATCTTAATATAGATACTCTCATTGTAATACTACAGAAACCTGCAATATGACAAAGTTGGATTTAATACATGCAAGACAGGCTCAATATTAGGACGGCAACAGAGAGAGTCATATGTTTCTGTGCCTGAACAAAATGGAATACCACCCATCACAGGAATTGTTGAATAGCATCATAGTGTGCCTTAAAGTAGGTGTTATGAGTCACTAATATTAATAAAATTGTGTAGGTTAAAAAAATTTTACGAATTTCACATCATATTATCATCAATTTATTAATATGTAAGTGAAGTAAAACTATTAGCAGTGAAGATAGCTACACCTTGTTATTTTAACATACAAGATAGTTATGTAAAAATGGAATCTCTCATGTGTGAAATCTTGTGCATTTTATTAAATTTAAATCATACATTTTTATTGATAGAACATTTTTGAAACAGAGGAAATATCAAAAGATACATTTGAGACTGACTTCTGTTCTCTGAAACGCATTATTATACATTTATATTTCCTTAAGGACGAATTCCTTTTCTTCAAGAGGGAAGACCATCTCATCAAAACACACAGACCACTGACGATGGCAGCAGAAAAAAGTTTCTGTCTCCATTAAGTACTTCATACACCCTGAGTTAGAGAACATATTTCTCTTCCAGCAACTGCCATTTGGATACAACATTCTGTGCAGGACTAAATGACTTACATACATTTCTCTTAGTCTTTATTATCAGTATGTGGTGTTACAGGCTCATACCTGCAGTAATCCTGAACATTTAGTCTCTGATTCCAGTCATTAATATGAACAACAGATTGGTTTCTGCACTTGGTTTCTGCACTTAAGAGTATATTAAAAGTCAGGTTGCAGTATTACTTGGATTCAGCACCAAGAATCAAGGTCATTGTGAATTACACTAAATTACATTAGAAGCCGTAACAGATTGATGGAGGAACTATAATCCCAGTCTCTCTTTACTAGTTCAGCTCAAGCTTCAGAATTATTTCAACTTCCTGTATGGCTTTGGCACTGGACCAGAATCAAACCCTGAAGAATCACTTTTTCTGGAATAAATATTTACTTAAATACCTGATACCCTCCCATAGACAGTCATCCTTTCAGATTGAAAGAAAAAATTGTCACCTGACTCCTTTCTGCTGTCAGGGTGGTGGGCTCAGTGTGATTGTCAAGACAGCCAGTACCCATATTGGAGGGAAGCAGTCATAAACCTAGGTGTAGGTTTGTGATTCTCTGGCCTCATCTCCCCTCACAACTGCAAGTATCTTTTCACCTGTAGGTGCAATAAGAGATCAGTTTTGGGGAACAGAGGATATTTGTGAAAAACTTTATCCCAGTGGTTAATTACCAAAAAAACCCCTACAAACTACTAGTTATTTCCAAGGAGATCATTGAAGAGTTTTGAGAGACTGCTTTTTGTTTTGTTTTATGTTATCCCAAACGTAAAAGTCAGACAGAGTCTCATGTGAAAGAAGCAGGAAATACTGAGTAGGCTGTGGAAACTGGGAATACACAAGAGCCTGAAAGATCTTACAGAGCCTATAAATAATGCTTGAATCAAAAGTTTGGTGGCAGGCTTCCCTGGTGGCGCAGTGGTTAAGAATCCGCCTGCCAATGCAGGGGACATGGGTTCGAGCCCTTGTCCGGGAAGATCCCACATGCCACAGGGCAGCTAAGCCCGGTGCCACAACTACTGAGCCTGTGCACCTATAGCCCATGCTCCGCAACAATAGAAGCCACTACAATAAGAAGCCTGTGCACCACAATGAAGAGTAGCCCCCGCTCACCGCAACTAGAGAAAGCCCATGCACAGCAATGAAGCCCCAATGCAGCCATAAATAAATAAATAAATAAATAAATAAATTTATTAAAAAAGAAAAGTTTGGTTGCACATCACGGGGAAACAGAACCAACCTGAAAAAGCTCCCAATGGTCAAATGTAGATGAACTTGAACAACAAAATAAAGAGCATGGAACTGAATGATAATAACAAAATATTCAATAAATACACAGGATTCCATATCAATGTTAAAAATATAATTATAGAAATAAATGGAGAAAAGGAATATATTCTGTACATAAGGATGATGAATAATATAAGGAGTTATTCCTCTTTTAAAGTGGGGAAGATTATTTTATCCCCTCAGCCCCTCCTTGCATATGAGATGCACTTAGTGATTGCCCTACAAAAAATAGAGTATGGAAAAGAAAAACACAGTAACTTCACAATGGAGAAAACTCGCAAATACTTTAAACAAGTGATGGACCACCTTAATAAACCATGTCAATTACTAAATGATATGACATGATGAGATGTGGAATCTTTCTTGAAAATTACTCATTTATTCTAATCATGAGGAGCACATAACACAAACTCAGCTTTAGGGATAGTCTAAGCAGTGTCTCATCAGTATTCCTCAAACTCATGAAGGTCATGAAAAATAAGGGAAGACTAAGAGGGTCTTAGAGCACAAGAGACAGGGAACATATGATGACTATATGTACCTAATGTGCTCGACCGGGTCCTGGAAGAGAAGAATGACATAGGGTCAAAACTGGTGAGATGCAAATAAAGTCTGGAATTCAGCCAACAGTAATGTACCCGTGGAAATTTCCTAGTTTTCACAAATGCAGCATGGCAATGTACAACGGTAACTATAGAGAAAACTGGATGAAAACATATTTGAGACCTCTCTGTATTATCTTTGAAGATTTTCTACAATTCTAAAATTATTTCATAACAAAATATTGACTTATAATTATATAAAAGTTTATAATTGAATTACAAATAGTTATGTTAACTGATTACCTCTTTGAGTTTATACCCTTTTTTATTTTCTAAGGAAGGCATTTTAACTCTTCTTGATTTCGAAAATAATCAAACTATTAAACAAAATAGATTCATATATTTTGCCTTCTATGTTGTTCCAAATTTAATGAAAAGATCCTCTATAAATGTGTTTTTCTAAGGTCAGAAATGCAGGAGTTCCTCTTGAAACCTTTCTTTGTCAATAAAGGGGGTATCACAGGAAAGTCTTCTTTGTGCAGATTATAAGAGCTCATTTTTCATGTACACCAAATCTCTAATCAGTTGTTGCCTCCCACATGCTGTTTCCTTAAAATCCAGTTGAAACATCTTCCTGTGTTCTTTGCAGTGACCCTACAGCTCATTATTCCAGTGTTTACTGGAAATTTTTCAGTAAATTAATCTATCTCAACAAGCATGATATTTCAAAGGTCCACAGTTTATGACAGCCAGAAGACATAAACCTAGGCCCCCCAAAATAATTTTCATTGAAGCAGAGCTTCCCAGACCACATTTTAAAGCCAAGCTTCCTCCTTCACCTTTGCACATCACACCTGTGCCATCTGCTTTATTCATTCCCTACCAGAGGGTATGACTGTTATCTCCTTTTCTTCACATCCCCGCTCTTTCCTTTGCTCAAAAAAGGTGACCAGGTTCAGCTTAGAGACAGCAAGACCTATTTATTTAGAAAAGGAACATGACTCATGCCGGGGATTCCACAATTTCCAATCCAGTACTGTGTTCAGCAGAGAAGAGAGGACACTATATGTTATAGAAAATGATTTCACCAAATAGTATTTCCTGACAGCCCCTTTAAAATACATAGGAAGAATTTCTAATTTGCAGATTTTGAGGCCAAAATGTGATGTTCTCCTTCCCTGTTTTCACCTGCCCTTCCGCCTCACAGTCAACCACTAATTCTGCTATAGCAATGGGGAATGTGGTTTGCAAGGACCTGACCCGACCACACAGACTCTATTACCTTTTCTTGAACCAAAGGTTGGACTCAACTCTCACACCACAAATATACCTGAGAGCCCTCTTGCTTAACTCTGGTTTCGCCCTGGAATTGCCTGAAGCA
The DNA here is from genome assembly GCF_949987515.2 of Delphinus delphis. Lineage (NCBI taxonomy): Eukaryota > Metazoa > Chordata > Mammalia > Artiodactyla > Delphinidae > Delphinus > Delphinus delphis. The sequence continues at coordinate 99,009,140 of NC_082684.1, read as the reverse complement.
TGCAGTTTAAAAAAATTTATTGTAATCTATATAAATTATGCTGTTCACCTGAAACTATGTTGTACACCTGAATCAAATATAATATTGTAGGTCAATTATACTTTTGTTTTTTTTTTAATGTGCTCTCAGGCAGAACCTGTGAAGGAGGACTTCCCAGGTGGCTCAGTGGTTACAAATCCACCTGCCAATGCAGGGGACATGGGTTTGAGCCCTGGTCCGGGAAGATCCTACATGCTGTGGAGCAACTAAGCCTGGGCACCACAACTACTGAGCCTGCGCTCTAGAACCCGTGAGCCACAACTACTGAGCCCACGTGCCACAACTACTGAAGCCTGCACACCTAGACCCCAAGCTCTGCAACAAGAGAAGCCACCACACTGAGAAGCCCGCGCACCACAACGAAGTATAGCCCCCGCTCACCGCAACTAGAGAAAGCCTACACACAGCAACAAAGACCCAAATGCAGCCAAAAATCTAATTAATTAATTAACTAATTAAAAAAAAAAGAATCTTTGAAGGAGGTCACAGGTGATACTGGTTATTATAACTCACCATGTCATCTTTATTGTAAGCCTAGAGTGATAAGCATTTATGTAAATTCTGCCTCTCAAATTTGAATATGCACACAAAGTATTCCAGGACCCATGGAAGAAACTGTCATTCTGCAGGTTTGGAGTGGGGCCCAGGAACTGGCATCTTTATCAAGTTTCTTCTTTGTGCCAATGCTGCTCCCCCAGACCAGTTTTTAGTAGCACTACACACTTGCAGTACTTAATAACCATGAGGATGCAGATACTGGGACTCACCTTTCTGTCTCTTGTTCTGTTTCCCTATCATTGATTTTAAAAAGCGTTTGCATGCAATAGAAGCTAACTATAGATGGTGGAGGAATACAGAATGGAAGGGTATCTTAGAAGTTCAGAGATGTTTCATTGTTTTGTGCTTACTTTCACTTTTTTTCCTAATAGGGTAAAGGTTTTATGTTTATTAGTAAAAGTCAATCAGTTTTCCTAACTGGATATATTTTTAATTCTCCAATCAGCAATACAGAAGATTAATTGCTCTTCCTTCTCACTAAAATTTGATGATCCCAATTTGTGTTTTATTTATTTAATTTAGGCATCTAGAAATTTGAGGTGCCATCTATTGCTTCCCTGGTGTCCAGCATAAAGAAATGTGATATATGACTGTGGGGCAACCATACCAGGGTTATGAGATAACAGAAATGTGTAAAGTGCCTGCATGTGGCCAACACCAGAGAGAAGAAGTGAAAAAAGTAAAGGTAACTCATAAATATTCTCACCCATTTTTTCAGCTGTGAACATCTACCTATGCACTGTGTACATAACACCAAATGTACATCTTTTCTATGCATATGCATAAGTCCGTTCTTGGTATAACTGAAAACAAACCACTAGCTACAGAAAAACACACGATTACATTTTACTTATACCAAGGTTAAAAGTGAGCATAAACTGCTACCCAAGTCCATTGTATCAATTAGCACAACTGAAAAAAGTCCTCTTCCCATTCCAGGCAAGATTGGTAAAAAGACAGTATGGGCTACGAAAAAAATCAGAACTTCTAGCCTAAAAACCAAATAAATTGTTTGAAAAAGAAATGCTCACTGCCTCTGACTGATAAACTTTTCCCCCAACTAAGTGACACCTGGTACAGATCCCAGAGCACATGACAAGGCCATCACTCTGTTGAGAGGAAGTGAGGATGCTCCCTGCCACCTGTGGGTCAGCTTCCCTGGAAGGTCACTCATTTACAGTAGATATATTTTATGTTGCTGGTATATACCTGGCACCTAGGTTTCTGTGAAACCACAGCACATACCATGCTGACCTGCCTATTACAGTGTCCGGAAGTCTTCCTCATCTCCACATCTAGTCTGCCACGGGACATTTCAAGCTATGTTCACAAAGATTGTTTCATTCCACACCCCATCTCCATCAAACTGCCACTGATCTAAGCCTGGAAAAATGTAATAATCTCTGTCTACTAATAGCATCCAGTCCTTAGTACTGCCCAGGAAATATTTTAAATCACTAGGACAGAATTAGATTTCCTGGATTCTCAGAAACCCAGCACACTTGCCAAGTCTCCATCTCTGTCATTTGTACATCCGAACACACCACCACCAGCTGCCTAAGACCTTGGGGTGAATATGTGGAGCTCCCTTGCTACATTCCTTTCCTCCCTACATTTCCAAGGAACTCTCCATATGTACTTTCAACAAGTCTTATGTAACTCTCTCTAAAAAAAAACCCAACCAACCAAACAAAAAAACACCACTGTCCTATTTTATCAGTCTTTACAAGTCTCCTAGTGCTAACTGCCCGAGTTAAAACTCTGGTCCATTGAAGCTGCTCCACTTTTATCACAATTAGGTGATCATAATGCTGTATTTGAATCGTATAAGTGACCTCAAATTGATCACTTAAATTTCTCATTGCTTTCGAAATTTTTAAAGTACACATCAAAAACTACCAGGGCCTGCATGGATGACTGGGGGTGAGGAGAGCAGCGGGAACCCTGTGTCCATAATGAAAGCAAAGAAGGACAGTGACTGTGATTCATATGTAGCAAGGATGACAATGATAAAAAACAAACTGGAAATAATCAGGAAATGAAACAAGTAGATTTTTCTCCTAAACTTAGGGTGTGTCAGTTGTGCAGTCAGAGAACAGGTGTCCTCTCACCACATGCGAAATCATGCAATTCTTCATCTTGTACATTTTCTGTCTTTTAGATCATGCTACAGCATCATTCAAATTGGAATATTTTTCTCCTAATTTTACAAAATCTATTAAACACCCATCACAGTCACGTGTGTTTGTTCATGCCTAAACAACCCCATGACTTATGAATTCTCCAAATTTTCACCTGATCTAATTTTTACAGTAAAGTGATTAACTTTGATAATGTTACATATAAGAGGTGGAAGAAACAATAACTGAAGAAAAGCCATCTTACTGTTCCTCTCCAATTGAGAATAAACTGTATTAAACAAAATCAACTTAATATGCTCACTGAAGAATTACTCTCATCTTTAATTTCTGAACATGAAAAATTTAATGAAAACCATCCTAAAAATGCCCCAGCATAAAATAAAAGCAATAGTCATGAATTTTGGACCAAATAAAACTCATAAGCTAGATTTTTCATGACTAAAGGCAAGTAAAAAAGATGGTTTTGTAAAGGGAAGAGCTAAATTGGACTCCACGTTCCATCTGTTTCTTTGACTTTAATCTTTGCTTTTCATTGCTTTTGTTATTCTAATCATACATAATGGCCTGCCTCAGGGAACCCTGCCCTTCTGCCAGAATGTTAAAGTGCCTCGGTTCAGCTTACAGGTAGACAATCTGACCCTGTCCACCTGTGGATGGCTGCAAGAAAGAAGAAATTAACACATCCCCTCCCCAAGGCTGGCCATTCCAGGGGATATTTGCAAAGCTTATGGCCTTTTCACTTTACTTCCTCATCTCCTCTCCCTCTCTGTGCTATAAAAGAAACGGGCATGCAAACCCCGCCCCCCCGCCCCCCCCCCCCCGCCCCCCGCCAGTTAAGATGGTTTTTGAGAGACACTAATCTGCCATCTTCTCGGTCAGCTGGCTTTCCGAATCAAGTATTCCTTTGCCTCAACACCTCGTCTCCGATTCATTGGCCTGTCGTGCGGCAAGCAGAGCGAGCTTGAGCTGGGTAAAAAATTTGGCTTAGCCAGCCAGGAGCCTTGCTGCTCGTGGCTAGCCGCCCTGGTCAGGGAATACTGGGGCAAGGCCCTAGCAGCTGCCGGGACCATTAGTCCTGAGGATCTTCCCGTCAAAGTCGCCTGAAGCGACACCGGCTACCCCAGCACTTGGCAGTTGAGGCAAGGAACCGACAACTTCAGTTTGGTGCTACGAGTTGATGGACTCGATTCGATTCTGAAACTGCGGTTCCAATTTGGGGAACTTTGGTTCCATTTGGGGAACTTCGATTCCAATTTGGGGAACTTCGGTTTCATTTAGGGCTATGAGTCGAGAGACTCTGATTCTGGAGGGTAAGTCGCTCCGGCGTGCACACCAGGAACATATTCCCCCCCAGTCTGGGCTTTTCCTTTACGGGACAAGCCAATCTGGCTGGAATACCCTGTTAGCGGGGGCAATTGTTGTTGAACTCTACCTGATTCCGGGAATCGGTTCAGTGGGAAAAAGTTCTTTGGTTTTGTACGGTTAAGTCTACCTGATCTGGGAACTAGTTCATTGGTTTTGTCGTGGTTTTGTGTGCATCGATGCTAGAATTTGTGCCTTTTGTATTGGAATTTGCGTCTTTTGTGTCTTGGTGTTATCAAACTTTTAGAAGTGGAAAACACTCCATCTATCCCAAAGGAGAGCACTTTGGGGAATATATTAGATAAATGGGCAAAACATAGCGGTGATTCTATGACTAAAAAAGACATGATAGATATACTATTGTAATAGGATGTGGACCCAGTATATCTTAGGATCAGAAAAATGATGGCCTCTGAATGGCTCACTCGCAGTTAGAAATGTTCTGCAAAAGAGGAGGGAATTATGGTTTTCTCAGGGTATATGCCCAGTAGTGGGATTGCTGGGCCATATGGTAGTTCTATTTTTAGTTTTTTAAGGAACCGCCATATTGTTCTCCAGTGACATGTACACACCACCAAATGTAAAATAGATAGCTAGTGGGAAGCAGCCGCATAGCACAGGGAGATCATCTTGGTGCTTTGTGACCACCTAGAAGGGTGGGATAGGGGAGGGTGGGAGGGAAACGCAAGAGGGAGGGCACATGGGGATATATGTATACGTATAGCTGATTCACTGTCACACAGCAGCAACTAACACAACAATGTAAAGCAATTATACCTCAATAAAGATGTTTAAAAAAGAGCAGGGAAAAGAGATGAGATTCCATATGTAGGAGCATTTATGCTATTGCATCAGGAGGAAAAGGAGTCAGAGGGCTGCCATCTTATGGTGCAGCAGTCTGAAGGGAAACCCAAGTGGAAATCTGTTCTACAAAGGAAGAGGAAAAAAATGAGAGTGGGGACATGTTATTTCAAAACTTACACCCTCCTCCAGCCTATCCAGCTCCTTCAATGGCCGAGCAGGCTGCACCAGCAGTAGTTCCAACTGCTCCCCTCCCATGCCACCAACATATACACTGCCTCCTGTTTCCCCTACCCATGGGGATCAAATAGAAGTTTCTATGGTAAACCCCAGGGCACAGGGACCTGGTTTAGTATCACCATCTAAGACCCAACCGGGCACCCAATTTGGACCGGGAGCCACTTCTAGAGCAGAGCAATTTCCCTCGCCCCGATATCCTGTAAAAGGCCAGGACTCAAGTTCAATTTCCCTTGTACTTGAGGCGTCTGATTCTGATTTCCCCACAGGAGCCCCAGGTACCATTGACAGTGGGGAGGAAGTTGATTGATTTTCTAATAAACACGGGTGATCTTAAGAGGCTTGTAAATATTAAACAAAGGGAAAACAAAAGTCATCCTAGGAGAAACTTGCCTGTATCTTTGAGATACAAATGTCCTATCCGGTCTTCTCAAAAACCCTTCTCTCTGCCATCTTTTTAAAATGCAAATTTTGAAAAAGAGGGTACAGCAATTTAGAACTTGACTTGTTTTCCATAATTATTAGTAGAAAGGGTTTAGCCATCTAGACAAGAGCTTGATTTGTTCCATCTGCCAGAAACCCAACTTTAATCCAAACTCTTTTGTAAACTGATGGGTTTTACATTGCTGTACCTCACTCAGGGCTGAACTTTTGAAATGAGAACTATGATGTCTCTGTTTGTACGTGTATTTGTCTTTAGATAACATTGCTGAGGTTAATCTGTAAATTAGCTCTATTTAATTGGCTTAAAGAAAAGTAATTGCTTACAAACCAAACAATTCTACCTACAAGAGAAATTAAGCTAAATGAGTTTCAGGTACACGTGAACTGGGAAATATCTAGTATTAAGTAAATGCCTGGTATTAATGTTTAAGTTTGTTGATCTAATTAATATAGACATGTCTTTAGAGCCACCAACATTAAGTATAGTACTTTCACTGCACCTAGATTTAAAAAAAGTTAAATGAAATCTTGTTATATCTGTTGCAAATTTGTCAGCAAGAAACATAACTTGATATGATGAAATTTTAAATGTAAATGACATAAGAGCTTTTAGGTAAACTATAAAAATAATTATGTTCTAAAAATCATCTAAATAGTTTCTCCAGATTCTGGTAACTATTACTTGCCTCTTGGTTGTCACTAGAAATTAAGGTTTTTAAGAGTCAGGGATTCTAATTTAAATATATAATTAAAGCAACTGAAAATAATAAAACATTTCAGTATGGTAAAATGTGTGTTTTCAGTAAAGATGGTATGAGGAATGGAATTACATTTTACTGGAAAGTTTTATACATGGTCAGGATTAAATTTAGATTTAAATTGAAGATTGAAGTTTAGATTGAAGTTAACTAAGTAAATCAATTTTGTTAAGTAAGCTAATACAAGACTGGAATTTGATCTCTCTGTTAGAAGTACTCCTTTTGATAACAGATTATAAGTTTCTATGCCCTTAGGTGATCCATATTTGTTTTCTTTTAATCATTTTGTGACTTCGGTTAAATGAATAAGTATTCTTTCACGGTGACCTACAATCCTGTTGTGTTTTAAAACATTTTTGATATTTTTAACAAACTTCCCAAATATCAAAAATCTGACCAAAGTTTTTTAGCCTCCAGCTGGCTCTGGGGCACTTTGAAAGAACATCTCAGTGAGAAATGTCAAACTACGTTTATTTGGTATGTTAAAATTACTTTAAAAACTTTGTCAAGTGATTGGAGATGAACCTTAGGTTCTAGTGTATGGGTAAATGCCATTTATATAGATATACCAAAATGTATATGGAATCCTTAACATCTGATATGTCCTGATATGTTATCAATCATAATACTAGCTATCCTAAAATGGTATATCCAAGTTTCCTGCTAATTACATTGTAAGCAAATCTTTAGCCATGCTGTTTTAAGTTTTGTCCTGATGCTTTTACAAAATGAGGATTTTCAAGAAGACTGATAAAGAGGAACTTTTTAACAGATATAACTTTCTGATAGCCTTTAGAAAATATCACTGGACTGGGTAACAAAGGACAAAACTAATGGGAAACATGATTATTTCATCCAGATGAATGGGAATTAATTACATGGGACTGAATGAACTGGTAAATATGATTTATAACTTTATGACTTTGGGAAATATACTGGCTTTGTTGCTGAAATCTCGGCTTCTCTGTGCACCGATGCTGAACAGAAATACAGAGACACAGATTTTGGAGGAAGAGAGAGATGGCTCTTTCTACCAGGCAGAGGGGAAGACACAGCAGGCTAGCACCTCAAGAACCGTGCGCTCCTTTGGGGATCGGAGAAGATTTTATATGTGGGGCTCGCAGTCCAGGGTATATGATAAGGATCAAAGTAGTAAAGGTCTTGCATTCTTCTTCTTCCTGCATTATTTCAAAACAGTCACAGCTGGCGTCAGGTAGCCTGGTAATTGGGTCCGTTTGTCTCTGGGTTATCAGCCTGTGACTGTAAGGCCAACTGGCCCGAGGCAGGGGAACACAATCAGATTCACAGGTTGCATCAGACCGAAATTCTCTGGACCACCCAGTTCCAGGAACTGACCTGGGGACTTTGAACCCAGCCCCGCCTTTCGAGGGGCGGGACTAACGGTCCCCCAGGATACCCGAAAAGACCACCAAATAAGGAATACCCTGCGCCCTCCCAGATTCACCACACCCCTTTCCCTTCTTCCCCTATAAAGTCTTGCCCAACCCTCGCCCGGGTGCGACTTCTCGGGCCCCTTTCTCTCGGACCAGTGAACCTCGCCCGGGAGCGCTCCCTAATAAAGCTCACTTGAAGCTTTCCTCTGTTTCGCGGTGCCGTTTGTTAAGATCCGACCTTACAGTGACTTTTTTCTGAAATGCAAATACTACAAGGGGTGATTTGCTACAAGGGAGTGAAGGATGTAACTCACATAGTGTTAAAGAGTAATAGGTTAGCTTTGTGAAGTACAAATCTAGTTACAGATAGTAACAGTTAAAAAAAAAAAAACGTAGGATTAACTCTTTCAGGCCAGGCTATGTTTCTTCTCTAGCCTGTTCACTGTTAGCTTTGTTTTCCTTGTTCTCAGGAGAGGGAAAACTTCATTTCTATTATTGCTGCAACAGCTTTAATCTTTGTTTTTAGGAAAAACCTTTTCTCTTATGCTATGACCTACAACAAGTTGATAAAGTATGCCTTTGTAAACAAAGAGGAAACTTTTATCTTTTTCTACCTGATCCTGCCAGAATTTGTTGTCTCCAGCTGACTCTCCTGTGAAATCGATATTATGTTAACCACTGTTTTAATTTGTTCTTTGTTTCAAAATTGCTTGTGCTTTGTGTCTCCCTGCTGTACTATGTCTTTGTCAAGGTTACTATCTACATTACTTATATCTTGTCTATTTTATAAGATTGTTGTCTCTTGCAGTACCCAGTGTATAACCAAGCCTCCAACAAAACTTCTATAGCTAACTATCTTACAGAAATAGATCACATTTATAGCATAAAATAATTGTAATAATGTGATTCTAGGTATGGGAAGAAACAACAAGGAAAAATGTCTCCTGGATCATAATTAGACAGAGGATCCAGAGAATCTTTAAATATCGATAGGGCCTAATCCGAAAATTAGCACCTGGAGTGGTATATCAAGATTTTTCACCTGACCCGGGATGAGCCTCCCAGCACCATGGGACAAAATTTGCTCATAAAATGTCTCTCAAATATTGGTCAAATTCCTGACCAAGAGGAGAGGCTCAATCATCCGCAACTGCAGCTCTCCAACAAGAGCCAGTGAACCTTGAGAAAACTCTGGGAGGAGAAGAATACCTGCCGTCAGCAGCCATCAGACTGCAGCTACTCCCTGCGGTAAGCCCTGAGGAAACTCAGGATGTGAAAATACAGCATACAGGCCACAGATAGGTGTGGTGCATATCAAAGGAATTATTTCAATGAGCCCTGACCCTTGCACTAAATTCCTTAACTTGAGATGCGGTCTCCAGGCTTGAAGCCCTCAAAATTCCTGATAAATCTCAACTTTAAGGTTGTAAATATTTTTTCAGTCTACAGATGTAAAGTAGACACTTCCAAAGCGGAACAAAAGAAAAATCTCAACATTTGGAACACTGAACCGATGGCAGAAACTCCCAGAAAGATCCATCTGATGGAACAGTTAAAACGCTGTCACCCCTTTTTCCACAAGATTGTGGCATGTACATTGACAGTGGGGAATTGTAACAGGGAAGAGCTAAATCGGACTCCATGTTCCATCTGTTTCTTTGATTTTAACCTTTGTTTTTTGTTGCTTTTGTTATAATAATCATACATAATGGCCTACCTCAGGGAATACTGCCCCTCTGCCTGAATGTTAACTAAAGTGCCTCTGTTCAGCTCACAGGGAGACCATCTGACCCTGTCCACCTGTGGATGGCTGCAAGAAAGAAGAAATTAACACATCCCCTCCCCAAGGCTGGCCATTCCAGGGGATATTTGCAAAGCTTATGGCCTTTTCACTTTACTGCCTCAATTCCTCCCACTCTCTGTGCTGTAAAAGAAACTGGCATCCAAACCCTGATAAGATGGTTTTTCGAGACACAGGGCTGCCATCGCTATCATGTTGGTCTGCCGGCTTTCCAAATAAAGTCGTATTCTTTGCCTCAACACCGAGCTCGTCTCCGATTCATTGGCCTGTTGTGCGGCGAAAGTAGTGAAATTGGACTCCGTAAAAATAGCAATTAGCAGAGACATGGAAATCAAACAACAGGGAGGGAACACATTGCACTGGTCTCAAAGGCCATCATAAAAATCACAATGAATAAATGGTTGAGAGGGCTTTGAGAAAACGAAACCCTTTTACGGTGATGGTAAGATGTAAATGTGGAACAGCCACTATAGAGAACATTATGGAAGTGCCTATAAAAGGTAAAAAGACACCTAACGTATGATCCAGCAGTGCTACCACAAAGAGTATATGCAGAGAAAACCAGAATTCGAAAGACACATGAACCCAAGCTTGCACTGCAGCACCGTTTACAATACTCAAGATGTGGAAACATAAAAAATGTCCATGGACAGACGAAGAGATTAAAAAAAAAAGTGATACATGTACACAGTGGTATTATGACTCCGCTATGTAAAAGAATGAAATAATGCCATTTGCAGGAACGTAGATAAACCTAGAGATAATCATACTAAGTAAAGTAAGTATCAGAAAGACAAATATAATATGATATAACGTATAGCTGGAATCTAAAAATGCACATGATTGAAATAATTGAGGAAACGAGCAGACACAGGAACCTAGAAAAGAAAATATGGTTACCAACTGGACAGAAGGGGTCAAGGGATAAATTAGGAGAATTAACAAATACATACTATTTCATATAAAATAGATATTCAACAGGGATCTACGTATACCAAGGAAGGGCTATCAACACTCTCTAATAAACTAAATGGGAAAAGAAGCCAAACATGCAGAGATATGTATATATGTATAACTGAAAATGGTTCTGTATCCCTATCACATACACAACACTGTATATCAATGTCACTCCAATAAAAAGAAATTAATTTATTAAAAAGTGGTAATGAGACACAAGATTTGAGTGTTTTTTCTGGCACATTCCTCTTTTTTTACAAGCCCCAAACAGGATTTCCCCTAAGGCTCTGGTTGCTGGCATAAGCAGAATTGGGCCTAAAGAAATGCTGGCCTTATGACCATTTGCCACAAAAGCAACCTCAAAAAGACTGCTTATGGGCACTTAATATTCACAAGGACTTCTGGACTCTAAATGATGCCTGACATCACAAAATGTCCAGGGCTAAGTGTTCAAAAACCATTGAAAAGAGGGCAGACTTTCAAGAAGGCAATTTCAACAGGTAAATTCTACTCACACTGTTTATGAATTAAAATAGCCCATGAGAACATGTTCAACACAGCAATTAGCAGAGACATGCAAATCTAAATCAAAATGAGGATTCACCTTCACCAGTTGGTAAGGCGATCATCAAAAATTGAAAATGAATAAATGACGTAGAGGGCATGGAGAAATGCAAACCCATTTATTGTACTGGTGAGACACAAATTGTAACAGCCACTGTAGACAACATTATGGAAGTGCCTTCAAACCTAAAAGGAGAGTTCCATATGATCCACCATTGCTACCCTTAGGAGTATATGCAGAGAAAACCAGAATTCAAAAAGACACATGCACTCAGAGTGCACTGCAGCACCATTTACACGAGCCAAAACATGGAGGCATAAAAAATGTCCATGGCCAGGTGAACAGAAAAAGAAGAACTAATATATGTACGCAACAAAATATGACTCAGACATTTTTTAAATTAATTAATTAATTATTTTTGGCTGCATTGGGTCTTCATTGCTGTGCGCGGGCTTTCTCTAGTTATGATGAGCAGGGGCTACTCTTTGTTGTGGTGCATGGGCTTCTCATTGCGGTGGCTTCTCTTTGCTGTGGAGCACGGGCTCTAGGCTTGTGGGCTCTAGGCTTGTGGGCTCTAGAGCACAGGCTCAGTAGTTGTGGAGCATGGGCTTAGTTGCTCCACGGCATGTGGGATCTTCCTGGACCAGGGCTCAAACCCGTGTCCCCTGCATTGGCAGGCGGATTCTTAACCACTGCGCCACCAGGGAAGCCCCAGACATTTAAAAAATACATTTACTTATTTATTTTTGGCTGCATTGGGTCTTCGTTGCTATGCACAAGCTCTCTCTAGTTGCGATGAGCTGGGGCTATTCTTTGTTGTGGAGCGCAGGCTTCTCATTGCAGTGGCTTCTCTTGTCGCAGAGCACGGGCTCTAGGTGTGCAAGCTTCAATACTTGTGGCACCTGGGTTCGGTAGTTGTGGCTCGTGGGCTTCAGAGCACAGGCTCAATAGTTGTAGCACATGGGCTTAATTGCTCTTCAGCATGTGGGATCTTCCCGGACCAGGGCTCGAACCCATGTCCCCCGCATTGGCAGGCGGATTCTTAACAACTGCACCACCAGGGAAGTCCCTCAGACATTTAAATAAATGAAATTATGCCATTTGCAGGAACATAGAAAACCTAGAGATAATCATACTAAATAAAGTAAGTCAGAATCAGAAAGACTAATACCATATGATATCACTTATAGGTGGAATCTAAAAATACACACCACTGAACAAATAAGAGAACACATAAACTCAGGGACTCATGGACTTAGAAATCACACATATGGTTAAAAAAAGGACAAAAGGGGGTCAAAGGATAAATTGTTAACTAAATGGAACAATGGAAATAATAAATGGAAATAATAAATATGCAATTTTCCAATAAAAGAGATAATCAACAAGGACCTATGTATACCAGGGAGTTCTATCAACAGTCTCTAGTAACCTATATGGGAAAAGAAGCCAAAGATGCATAGAATATATGGATATGTATAAGGGAAAACGATTCACTATAGCTACAACATACTCCACACTGTACATCAAAGTTCCACCAAGAAAAAGTAAAAATTATTCTAATTAAAAATGTGGCAATGAGACACAAGATTTGGGTGTTTGTACTGTCACATTCCACTCTAAGTTAGAAGCCCCAAGCGGAATTTCCCCTTAATGTCTGGTTGCCGGCGTAACCAGAGTAGGTCCCGAGGAAATACTGACGCCTGGTGGCCATTTCCCGCAAAAGCAACCTCAAAACGCTTGCTTAGGGGCACTTTGTATTCCATAACGACTTCAGGGCCCAACATGATACCTGACATCAACACATGTCCGGGCGAAAGTGTTTGAAAATCATTGAAAAGGGGGCAGACATTCAAGAAGGCAACTGAATCAGGTAAATTCTACTCACACGGGTATATGAAGAAAAAAAGCCTGTAAAAGCACATTCAGCGTAGCAGTTAGCAGAGACATGCAAATCAAAACTACAATTAGAGATCACCTTGCACCGCACTAAAATGCCATCACCAAACTTTACAGTGAATAAATGGTGGAGAGGGCATGGAGCAAAGGAAATTCTTTTATGGACCTGGTGGTAAATAAATGGTAACAGCCACTAGAGAGAACATTAAAGATGAGCCTTTAAAAGCTGAAAAGAGTGCTACCCTATGATTCTGCAGAGTTTCCCCTAAGATTATAGGCCAACAAGTCCAGAATTCGAAAAAACACATGCACCCAAGTGTGCACGGCACCACCGTTTACAATACCCAAGATGAGGAGACATACAAAATGTCCACGGACAGAAGAACAGATAAAATAGAAGTGTACACAATGGTATACAATTCCTCCATGCAAAAGCATGAAATAATGCCAATTGCAGGATCATAGATAAACCTAAAGATAATCATACTAAGTGAACTAAGTGAGATTCAGAAAGACAAATATTATATGATCTCACTTATACCTGGAATCTATACATATACATCATTGAAATAATTGAAAAACATAAACAGTCTCAGGGACTTAAGAAAAATCCAAACTTATGGTTACCTAATGCGACAGATGGGGTCAAGGGATACATTAGCACGATGAGATTCAAAATACAAAATATTTTGTATAAACTGGATTTTCCATAAGAATCTTTGTATACCTAGGAATGGCTATCAACACTCTCTAATAACCTAAATGGGAAAAGAAACCGAACATGTATGGATATATGTATATGTATAACTGAAAATGGCTCTGTATTCCTGACATAAGTAATACTGTATATGAATGTTACTACAAAAAAGAGAAATTAATCTAATTAATTAAACTGTTATAATGAGACATAAGATTTGAATTCTGGTTCTGTACGTTCGTCTCTAACTTACAAGCTCCAAACAAGATGTCCCCTAAGGCTCAGGTTGCTGGCTTAGGGAGAATTGGGTCGGAAGAAATCTTGTGCCTTAAGTACGTTTCCTGCAAAAGCAACCTCAAAAAGATGCTTCTGGGCACTTAATATTCCCAAGGACTGCTGGGCTCTAAATGGTATCTGAGATCACAAAATATCCAGACTTAAGTGTTTCATAATCAATGAAAACAGCGCCGGCTGTTGAGCGCCGGCTGTTGGTGGCGCAGTGGTTGAGAGTCTGCCTGCCGATGCAGGGGACATGGGTTCGTGCCCCGGTCCGGGAAGACCCCACATGCTGCGGAGTGGCTGGGCCCGTGAGCCATGGCCGCTGAGCCTGCGCGTCCGGAGCCTGTGCTCCGCAATGGGAGAGGCCACAACAGTGAGAGGCCCACGTACCGCAAAAAAAAAAAAAACAAAAAAAACAGGGCCGACTTTCAGTGAAAGCATTTTCAACAGGTAAATTCTACTCACGCAGAATATGAATAAAAACAGCCCATAAGCACGTGCTCAACATAGTAATTTGCAGACACATGCAAATCAAGCTCACCACCAGACGTCACCTTGCACCTGTCAGAAGGCCATCATCAAAAATCGACAATGAATAAATGATGTAGAGGGCATAGAGAAGTGCAAACCCTTTTATTGTGCTGTTGGGTTGCAAATTCTAACAGCCAATTTAGAGATTATGGAAGTGCCTTCAAACTTAAAATTAGAGCTACCATAAGACTCGCCATTGGTAACCTAAGTGTATATGCGGAGATAACCAGAATTCGAAAAGATATATGCACCCAAGTGGGCACTGCAGCACCATTTACACGAGCCAAAACATGGAGGTGCACAAAATGTCTATGGCCAGATGGACAGCTAAAGAAGAAGTGACACATGTTTGCAATGCAATATGACTCAGACATTTAAATAAGTGAAATTTTGCGATTTGCAGGAACACGGAAAACCTAGAGATAATCATACTAAATAAGGTAAATCAGAATCTTAAAATCTAATATCGTATGATATCACTTCTAGCTGGATTGTGATACCACACACCATTGAACCAATTAGAGAACACTGAAACAGACTAAGGGACTTGGAAATCAAACAAGTGGTTACTACAAAGGACAGGAAGGGTGACGGGATTAATTAGGACAATGGAAATATCAAATACGCAGTATTTCCAATAAAAGAGGTAATCAGCAAGGACCTATGTATACCAGGCAGTTCTGTCAACACTCTCTAGTAATCTATAAGGGAAAAGAAGCCGAAGATGCATACATATATGTCTATGTATAAGGGAAAAATATTTTCTATACCTACAACATACACAACATTGTCCATCAATGTTCCTTCAAGAAAAAATAAAAATTAATCTAATTAAAAATGTGGTAATGACACACAAGATTTGGGTGTTTGTACTGTCACATTCCACTCTATGTGAGAAGCCCGAAACAGAATTTCCCCTTAGTGTCTGGTTGCCGGGGTAACCAGAGTTGGGTCCGAGGACATACTGCAGCCTAGTGGGTCCGAGGACATACTGCAGCCTAGTGGCCATTTCCCGCAAAAGCAACCTCAAAACGCTTGCTTAGGAGCACTTTGTATTGACGAGGACTGCAGGGCCCTAAATGATACCTGACATCAAAAAATGTCCATGCGAAAGTGTTCGAATGTCACTGAAAAGGTTAAGATGTTCAAGAAAGCAATTGAATCAGGTAAATTCTACTCGCATGGGTATATGAAGAAAAACAGCATATAAAACATACTCAACACAGCAATTAGCATAGACATGCAAATCAAAACTACAGTGAGAGATCACCTTGCACCGGAGTAAAAGGCCATCACCAAAATTAAAAATGAATGAATGGTGGAAAGGGCATGGAGAAAAGGAAATCCTTTTATGGAGCTGGTGGGAAATAAATTGTAACAGCCACTAGAGAGAACATTTAAAGATGTGCCTTTAAAAGCTAAAAAGAATGCTACCCTATGATCCTGAAGAGTTTCCCCTAAAATTATAGGCTGACAAGTCCAGAAGTTGAAAAAACACATGCACCCAAGCGGGCACAGCAGCATCATTTACAATAACCAAGATGTGGAGACATACAAAATGTCCATGGACAGATGAACAGATAAAAAAGAAATGATCCATGTACACAGTGGTATACAATTCCTCCATGCAAAAGAATGAAATAATGCCAATTGCAGGAACATAGATAAACTTACAGATAATCATACGAAGTGAAGTGAGAATCAGTAAGACAAATATTATATGAACTCACTTATAGTTGGAATCTATAAAGACACAGCATTGAAATAATTGAAAAACATAAACAGTCTCAGAGAGTTAAAAAAACCCCAAACTTATGGTTACCTAATGGGACAGAAGGGGTTAAGGGATACATTACGACGATGGGATTAAAAACACAAAATATTTCGTACAACTAAATATGAACAAGAATATATGTATACCTAGGAATGACTATCAACACTCTCTAATAACCTAAATGGGCAAAGAAGCCAAACAGGTATACATATGTGTATATGTATAACTGAAAATGGTTCTGTATCCCTACAATACACATAATACTGTATATCAATGTTATTCCAAAAAAAAAAAAGAAATTATTCTAATTAATTAAACTGTCATAATGAGGCAGAAGATTTGAGTGTTTGTTCTGCACATTCCTTTCTAATTTATAAACCCCAAAGAGGATTTCCCGTAAGGCTCTGGCTGCTGGCCTAAGCAGAGTTCAGTCTGAGGAAATCCTGCGCCTCATGAATGTTTCTCGCAAAGGAACCTCAAAAAGATTTCTTATGAGCACTTAATATTCCCAAGGACTCCTGGGCTCTAAATGATACCTGACATCACAAAATGTCCAGGCTTTAGTGTTCCAAAATCATTGAAAACAGGGCCAACTTTCAAAGGAGACATTTTCAACAGGTAAATTCTACTCACACTAATTATGAGTAAAAACAGCCCATAAGCACATGCTCAACATAGCAGTTAGCAGAGACATTCAAATCATAATCACAATGAGGGATCTCCTTGCACCAGTTGGAAAGGCGATCATTGAAAATGTACAATGAATAAATGATGTAGAGGGCACGGAGAAATGCAAACCCTTTTACTGTGCTGGTGGGTTGCAAATTTTAACAGCCAATTTAGAGAACATGGAAGTGCTTTCAAACTTAAAATCTGAGCTACCATATGATCCGCCATTGCCACCCCTAAGAGTATATGTGCAGAAAACCAGAATTTGAAAAGACATATGCACTGAAGTGTGCACCGTAGCACCATTTACACGAGCCAAAACATGTAGGCACACAAATGTCTAGGCTGGATGAACAGATAAAGAACTGACACATGTAAGCAATGCAATAACACTCAGACATTTAAATAAATGATATTATGCCATTTGCAGGCACATTGAAAACCTAGAGATAATCATACTAAAGAAATTAAATCAGATTTTTAAAATCTAATATCATATTGCTTATAGGTGGAATAAAAAAATACACAACATTGAACTAATTAGAGAACACTGAAACAGGCTCATTGAATTGGAAAACAAACATATGGTTGCCAAAAAGGACAGAAGGGGTCAAGTGATAGATTAGGAGGATAGAATTAACAAATACACTGTATTCCAATAAAAGAGATAATCAAAAAGGACCTATGTATACCAGGGAGTTCTATCACCACTCTCTAGTAACCTACATTTGTTTTCTAAGTCTGAGTTTTTCTGTTTTTTTGCTGGGTCCTCAGCATGAGAGATCTTAGTTCCCCAACCAGGAACCGAATCCACACTCCTTTAGAGTCTTAACCACTGGACTGTCAGAAAAGTGGTTTTGTCATACTGAGTGAAGTAAGTCAGACAGGGAAAGAGAAATATTGTATGGTATCGCTTATATGCTCAATCTTAAAATAATAATAGAAATGAACTTATTTACAAAACAGAAAAACTCACAGACTTAGAGAACAAATTTAGGGTTCTGCGAGGGATGGGTGAGTGGGAGGGTTAGTTAGGGAGCTTGGGATTGACATGTACCCACTGCTCTATTTATTTATTTATATTAAAAAAAATTTTTTTTTAAATTTTTCACATGAGAACATGGTTTATTTTATTTATTTATTTATTTTTGGCTATGTTGGGTCTTCGTTTCTGTGCGAGGGCTTTCTCTAGTTGCAGCAAGCGGGGGCTGCTCTTCATCGGGGTGCGCGGGCCTCTCACTATTGCAGCCTCTCGTTACGGAGCACAGGCTCCAGACGCGCAGGCTCAGTAGTTGTGGCTCACGGGCCTAGTTGCTCTGTGGCACGTGGGATCGTCCCAGACCAGGGCTTGAACCCGTGTCCCCTGCATTGGCAGGCAGATTCTCAACCACTGTGCCACCAGGGAAGCCCCCCCACTGCTATATTTAAAATGAATAACAAACAAGGACGTACTGTATAGCACAGGGAACTCTGCTCAATATTATGTAACAACCTAAATGAAAAAGAATTTGAAAAAGAATAAATACATGTATATATATAACTGAATCACTTGTCTGTACACCTGAAACTAACACAATATTGTTAATTAACTATACTCCAATATAAAATAAAACTTAAGAAGAAGTTTATGTTAATTGTTGACAAGGACTTACAATTACTCTTTCATTATTTTCTGTTGGTTGTTGTTGTTGTAGTTCCTTTGTTTTTGTTTTTTTGGGTTTTTTTGATGTGGTATGAATTCACTCTTTTTTTTTTTTTTTTTTGCGGTACGTGGGCCTCTCACCGCTGCGGCCTCTGGCGTTGCGGAGCACAGGCTCCGGATGCGCAGGCCCAGTGGCCATGGCTCATGGGCCCAGCCGCTTCGCGGCACGTGGGATCCTCCCAGACCGGGGCACAAATCCATGTCCCCTGCATCAGCAGGCGGACTCTCAACCACTGCGCCACCAGGGAAGCCCTGAATTCACTCTTTTTCTGTATCTTTTGTGTAACTACAGTAGAGTTTTTCTTAGTAGTTTCCATGAAATGTACATAAAGTATACTTAAGTTAATAATAACTAATCTTTAATTTTATAAAATAACAATTTTAGGTACATTTTATATGTATTTCCTCATTATTTTATGTAAACAATATATTATCAATCTCCAGAAAAATATTTGTGTATACACATACAAATATATACAAATATACACATATCTATATCTATCTCTCTATATATATCTCTACACACAAATATACATATGTATACATATACACACGTGTACTGGAATTTTTTGATATAAAACATTCGCTATTATATTTAAGGAAATAGCTTGATTTTCTTCTTCAAATCTGTATTATCTATATAAGGAGCTCATGGTAATTTTTTTATATAGGCTTTTCTCATGTGTTGTTAGATTTATTTTTATTTATTTTATTTTATACTTGTAAAATTAGAGGCTTCCTTTTTATGTACTTTTTAACTGCTTGGAATGTGTCTGTATGAATTGTGTACTATATGCTTATGTTATACTCTTTACAATATTTTGTCATCTTATTTTCTGTAACAAATTTCCATTGATTCCTTGGGCTTACTAAATATACATCCATATGCTCTGCAGTTGGAGATGATTTTAATCCTTTTCCAATGGTATTTTTTTTACTGATACCTCAAAGTGTTAAGTAAGTTGGGGGTTCATCTCTCCTAGTGATCTCTCTGACAATGAGAGGAAATTATTTATTATTTCTCTGTAGGTGAACTAGTGTTGAGGGTCTGTAATAATTCTTTGAGTACATATGCATGAATATCTTTTTTATTTTATTTCAAGATACTTTATTTTAAACAGGTCACAACACTAAGCTTCTGGCCCACTCTGCCAATGCACAAGCTACAAATGCTTGCTCAGCAGTTGAGGGGCATGCTTTAGTAGCATGTTTGAAAAGTGAATAAAAATCCATATAAAACAAATATTCAAATAGTTTCCATAGGAACACAGATAAGTGTGACCCCATCGCCTAGTCTTCCACACTGTTGCATCTGTGCTAACCCTATTCACATAGACATCTCAAAACTCACAGTAATTAAGTTAAATGGTCCCCCCCAAACCCTTAAATCAAGCTAAACTTGCAGTTAACAGCTACAGGAATGGTATCTACACATTAATAGGAGCTGAAGCACAGGCTGCTGGGTGCCATTTCATCCCACTCTCCCAAGCACATGACACAGGCACAGTGCCAACATCTTGCTCCTCTATGCTGGGTGGGAAATCGTGGTTCTGGATTTGCTGCATCAGATGCCATGTTGGCCCTGACATCACATAGGAGATGGTCGGTCTCTGGAATCCACTGAAAGTGGAAGCAGCAGCGACAGTGTAAGCACCCATGTTCTCAAAGAGCATCCAATTGCCCACATGCATCTCAGGCAAGTTACAGTGCTCAACCAGGCAATCCAGGCCATCACAGGTCTGTCCCGAGATGCTGGATGAATAATACTTCTCATCTGGTTTGGGTCTCTTCTGCAGAAGAGGCTTCACATGTGCATTTTCGTAGAGGATGCAGTTGGATGATCCATATACTCCATCATTCACATAATACATAAATGTCTGTTCACTTGACTCATCTTCATCATCAGAGCCTGTCTGTTCCTTTAATACGAGTTTTTTGGCAATGATATTAACCACTAGCATGAAAGCTGATTCAACATAGTATTTGCCTGGCTCAGCTATGATTCTCACTCCAGAGTCTGATGGAAAATACTTGTCCAACGCTGGGTTGATTACACTGGTGATCTCTTCAAATTTAAGCTTTACATCCTCAGATTCAGGAAAGCCACCACCAATATCAAGCAGATACATGTTGAAACCAACCTCAGCTCCCATGTCAAAGACACAGTGGGCATCAGAGATGGCCTTCACAAAAATCTCCAGATCAGTACAACCACCTCCCACGTGGAAGCTGACACCAATGACATCAATATCTAGCTCTTTCGCCCATTCCAAAAGAAGCCTGCTGGTTTTGAGTGTGGCATCAAATTTGACACTGAGGCGACAGACTGCTTTGGAATCATCAGTGGCAATCCGCAAAACCAACTTGGCCTTTGGATGTGCCCTGGCAACTTTCATCAACTCAACTTCACTATCAAAAGTCATCATCTTGGGCTCCCCTGGTGGCACAGTGGTTAAGAACCCACCTGCCAATGCAGGGGACATGGGTTTGAGCCCTGGTCCGGGAAGATCCCACATGCTGCAGAGTAACTAAGCCTGTGAGCCACAACTACTGAACCTGCGTGCCACACTACTGAAGCCCGGGTGCCTAGAGCCCGTGCTCCACAACAACAGAAGTCACTGCAATGAGAAGCCCGCATGCAGCAACGAAGACCCAATGCAGCAAAAAATAAATAAATACATATACACATACATACATAAATAAATTAATTAATTTAAAAAACCCAAACAAACAACAAAAATGTCATCATCTGGACTCCATTATTGGCAGCGTATTTAATCTGAGACACTTGTTCACAAGGATTTGCATAGATAATCCTCTTTGGAGGCACCCCGAGACTCTGCACCAACTGGATTTCAGTCTTGCTGGCATAGTCAAATCCTGTCCCTGTGGCAGCTAGGGTCTTCACTATGGTTCTGCTATCACTGCATTTGACTACATAAAAGGGGGTGACCCGAGGAAGAGCTTTAAACCGTCTCAGATGTTTCTTTAGAATGTCTCCCAGGTCTGCAACATAGAACGTATCCTTACCGTCAAAAGAAGAAACTTCATTTTTTGGTTCCGGATGTCCTTGGCAGTAACGCCTTCATCCAAGAAATGGCAGTCAAACTCTTCATTACTAAAGTTGTTCATGGTTTCTTGATATCTTTCTGAAACAACAAAATGGGAAACTAAGAGATGAAATTTAAAGAAATTATGCCAGCTTTCACAAAGGCAATTGAATTCTCCAGGAATTCCAAGTCCCGCTGAAGATACGTGTGCCCTCGGTGCAGCAGTGAAAATGTTCTAACAAATGCACAATCTGCTGTACACCTTAAAGTGTCGGGCACCAAGGGCAGACCCCATGGAGATTAGACGCCGTTGCTGCCGAGCGTGCAGGACTGCCGGCCGCCCTGCCGCTGTCCCCGCTGCCCGTTAGCCGCCCTCCCAGCCACCCGCCACCTCGCTCCCTCCCATGGAGAACCACCGTCCCGAGGTGGTGCCGGAGCGCTGGCAAAGGGGCGGTGGCAGCGGAGGCTGAGGGGACTGACCTCTTCTTTAATTTTATAATTATTACCTGTAGAATTCTACCATGCTCCTTTGTCTGTATCTGTCACTTTGATTACATGCCTTTCCTAAATTTATAAGCTGATTATATTAATGTATTTCCTAACAACCAAAACATTGGAGTTTTGGTGTAGAATTCACTTTATCTTGCTATAATTTTTTTTCTGAAGTTAGGTTTATTAAGGTATTATTTATATTTTTTAGTAGGTTGCCTTTTTATTTTGTTGATGTTTCCTTTGATGTATATAAGCTTTTGAGTTTGATGTCCTCCATTTTGTTATTTTGCTTTTGTTGGTTTTGATTTTTTTTGTCCATTTCAAAATATCATATCCAAGACCTAGGTCAAGGAACTTACTGCCTTTATGTGTTCTTCTATGAGTTTTATGGTTTTCCATCTTCCATTCAAGTCTTTAACCCTTTTAAAGTTATTTTTTCTGTATGGTGTAAGATAGTGGTCCAGTTTCATTCTTTTGCATGTGGTTTCCCAGTTTTCCCAACAACATTTAATAAAAGAATTATCATAATTCTCAATTGTATATTCTTGGCTTCAGTGTCATAAATTAATTACCATATATGCTTAGATTTGTTTCTGTGCTATTGTTTCCATTGATCTATGTGGGGTTCTTTTATGCCAATGCCATCTGTTTTTATGACCATAGATTTGTAATAGAATTTGAAATCTTGAAGCATGAAGCCTCCAGTTTTTTTCTTCTTTCTCATGATTTCTTTTGCTATTTGGATTCTTTTGTGGTTCCATGCAAATTTTAAAATTGTTGCTTCTATTTCTGTGAAAAAATGTTATAGAAATTGTGATAGGGATTGCATTACACCTGTATATTACTTTGAGAAGTATGTACATTTTAATAATATTTATTCTTTTAATTAATGAGCAAATACTATCTTGACATTTATTTTGTTGTCTTCAATTTCTTTCCTTAATGTTTTGTAGTTTCCAGGACACAGGTCTTTCACTCTCTCAGTGAAATTTATTCCTAGGTGTTCTTCTCATGCCATTGTAAATGGAATTCTTTTCTTTTTTTCTTTCAGATATTTTGTTGTTACTGTACAGAAAAGCAATAGATTTTTGTATGTTGATTTGGTATCTTCCAACTTTATTGAGTTTATTTATTCTACCATTTTGGGTGTTAGTCATATATAAGATCATGTTTTCTAAAAAGAGAGAAAGCTTTACTTCTTCATTTTGGATGCATTTTTATTTCTTGATTTTGTTTCAGATTGCTCTGGCTAGGACTTCAGTACTGTATTTAATAAGAGTAGTGAGCATGGATACCATTATCTTGTTCCTGATTATAAAAAAAAAGCTTTCAGGTTTTTTACCAATATGTACAAATTTAGTTGTGGGTATTATACGGTTTTATTTTGAGGTATGCTCCTTCTGTTCCCAACTTGTTGAGAGTTTTTGTCACAAAAGGTGTTGAAGGTCAGTGTCTTTTTCTGCATATACTGAAAGGATGATATATTTATTCTTCACTTTATTAACATTGTATATCACAATTATCTATATATATATATAATTTTAACTGATTTGTATATTATACTATATATAGATTAAATATAATATAGTGTGCCATTCTTCCGTGGCAAGAATAAATTCCATTTAATCATGGTGTATGATCTTGTTAACTTGCTGCTGAATTTGTTTAGACTTTTGTATTTATAGTCATCAGACCTATCTGCCTGTAAATTTATATTCTTGTAGTGTTCTTTATCTGGCTTTGGTGTCAGAGTAACACTGTCCTCAGAAGGAGCTTGTGATTCACTCCTCAATTTTTTGGGAAGAGTTTGAGAATGACTGGAGTTAATTATCTTTTTAATGTTTGGTAGGATTCACCAGTGAAACCATCTGGCCTTGGGTTTTGTCAGGAGGTTTGTGTTCATTGTTTCAATGTCCTCATTTATTATTTGTCTGTTCTGACTTTCTATTTTTGATTCAGTCTTGGTAGTTTCCACACTTCTGGGGTTTTATTTATTTATTATAATTTATCAAATTTGTTGGTGTATAATTCTTAATGATATGATCTTATGGTCCTTTGTATTTCTTTTATGTCTCCTCTTTCATTTGTCATATTTTTTGACTTCTTCTTTTTTCCTTGGTTAGTCTAGCTAAAATTTCATCAATTTCCTTTATTTTTAAAAACACCAATCTTTAGTTGCATTAAACTGTAAATCTACCACAGAAGAAGAAATGAGAAAAAAATGATTACATGGAGAATAAACAACATATTTCTAAAAAACGAATGGGTCAATGATGAAATCAAAGAGGAAACTGAAAAATACCTTGAGACAAATGACAATGAAAACACAACCATACAAAATCTATGGGATACAGCAGAGGCAGTTCTTAGAGGTAAGTCCATAGCAATACATGCCTTCCTCATAAAACGACAGAAATCTCAAACAACCTAACCCACCCCCTAAAAGAATTAGAAAAAGAAGAACAAACAAAACCTAGAGTCAGCAGAAGGAAGGAAATAATAAAATCAGAGAGGAAATAAATAAAACAGATTTTAAAAATAGAAAAAAAATCTGTAAAACTGAGAGCTGATCCTTTGCAAGGGTAAACAGAATTGCTAAACCTCTTGCCAGGCTCACAAAGAAGAAAAGAGAGAGGACCCAGATAAAATAAGAAATGAAAGAGGAGAAATTACAAGGGACCTCACAGAAATTTTTAAAATATATATTATGAACAATTACAAGCCAAACAATTTGGAAAACCTAGAAGAAATAGATGAGTTTCTAGAAACATAAAGCCACCAAAACTAAATCAAGAAGAAATAGACAATTTGAACAGACTGAAACTAGAAGTGAAATAGAACCTGTAAAACAACAAAAACAAACAACAGATTTCCTACAAACAAAAGTCCAGGAACACATGACTTCACAGACAAATTCTACCAAACATACAAAGAAGAACTTATACCAATTCTTCTCAAACTTCTCCAAAAGACTGAAGAGGAGGGAACACTCCCAAAGACATTCTATGAGACCACCATCACCCTGATACTAAAACCAGACAAAGACACTACCAAAAAAGAAAATTACAGGCCAATATTTGTGATAAATATAGATCCAAAAATTATCAACCAAATATCAGCAAACTTAATCCAACAGCACATAAATAAAACATACACCATGACCACACTGGATTCATTCCAGGGTCACGAGGATGGTTCATCATATGCAAAACAATCAGTGTGATACACCACATGAACAACAACAAAAAAAAGAAAAAATCCACATGATCATGTCAATAAATACAGAAAAAGCATTTGATACAATTAAACATCCATTCATGATAAAACTCTTATGAAAGTGGGTATAGAGAGAACATCTCAAAATTATAAAACCTATTTATGATAAAACCATAGCCAATATAATACTCAACAGGAAAAAGCTGAAAGACTTCCCACTGAAGTCTGGAACAAAACATAGATGCCCACTCTTACCACTTCTATTCAGCATAGTGTTGGAAGTCCTAGCCACAGCAATCAGAAAAGAAAAAATAATAAATAAAACGTATCCAAATAGTAAGGGACAGGTAAAATTGTTATTATATGCAGATGACATGACACGATATGTAGAAAACTCTAATGACTTCACACACAGAAAAATCCTACTAGAACTGATAAATTCAGCAAGGTAGCAAGATAAAAGTTTAACATACAGAAATCGGTTGCATTTCTTTACATTAACAATGAAATATCAGAAAGGGAATATAAAAGAACAATACCTTTTAAACGTGCATCAAAAAATAATAAAACACTTAAGAATAAACTCGTCCAAGGAGACGAAAGACTTATATGCCAACAACTATAAAATATTAGTATTGAAGATGATTTAAAAAATGAAAAGATATCCCATGCTCTTGGATTGAAAGAATTAATATTGTTAAAATGGCCATATTACCCAAAGCAATGTAGAGATTTAATATGGTCCCTATCAATTTACCCATGACAATTTTCACAAAACTAGAACAAATAATTCTAAAATTTTTATGAAACCACGTAAGACCCAGAATTGCCAAAGCAATGCTGAGGAAAAAGAACAAAGCAGGAAGCATAACACTCCTAGAACTCAGAAAATGCTACACATCTACAGTAATCAAAACAGTGTGGTATTGGCACAGATACAGACATATGGATCAATGGAACATAATAGAGAGCTCAAAAATAAACCCACACACCTATGATCAATTAATCTTCAACAATAATCAATTAATCTTCAACAAAGGAGGCAAGAGTATGCCATGGGGAAAAGACAGTCTCTTCAGCAAATGGTGCTGGCAAAGGTGGACAGCTGCAAGCAAATCAGTGAAGTTAGAACACACCCTCACACCATACACAAAAATAAACTCAAAATGGTTTAAGTATTAAATATAAGACAACACCATAAAACTCCTAGAAAAGAACATAGGCAAAATATTCTGACGTAAGTTGTACCAATGTCTTCCTAAGTCAGTCTCCCAAGGCAATAAAAATAAAAACAAAAATAAACAAATGGGACCTATTCAAAGTTATAAGCTTTTGCGCAGCAAAGGAAACTATAAATACAACTAAAAGACAACCTAGGGAATGTGAGAAAATATTTACAAATGATGTGCTGACAAGGGATTAATTTCCAAAATATGCAAACAGCTCATAGAACAACAACAAAACAACCCAATCGAAAATTTGGGCAGAAGATCTAAATAGACATTTCTCCAAAGAAGACATACAGATGGCCAATAGGAACAATGAAAAGATGCTCATTGTTGCTAATTATTAGAACTACAAATCAAAATTCAATGAGGCACCACTTCACACTGGTCAAATGGCCAATATTAAAAAGTCTACAAATAAGAAATGCTGGAGAAGGTGTGGAGAAAGGGGAACTCTTCTACATTGTTGGTGGGAATGTAAATTGGTGCAGACGCTACAGAAAACAGTATGGAGGTTCCTCAAAAAACTAGAGTTGCCATACGATTCCGCAATCCCACTCCTCAGCATATATCCAGACAAAACTCTAATTCAAACAGATACCTGCACCTCTATGTTCATAGTAACACTATTTACAATAGTCAACACGTGGAAATGACCTAAATGTCCATCCACAGATGAATGGATAAAGCAGATGTGGGGTGTGTGTGTGTGTATAATGAAATCCTACTCAACCATATAAAACAAAGAAATAATGCCTTTTGCAGCTACATGAATGGACCTAGAGATTGTCATACCAAGTGAAGTCAAAAAGAGAAAGAAAATACCATATGGTATCACTTATATGTGGAATGTAAAATATGACACAAATGAACTTATCTATGAAACAGAAGCAGAATGAAAGACATAGAAAACAGACTTGTGGTTGCCCCAGGGAGGAATGAATTGGGAGTTTGGGTGGGATTAGCAGATGCTAGCTATTATATATAGAATGCATAAACAAGAAGGCCCTAATGTATAGCACAGGGAACTATATTCAATATCATGTAGTTGGGCTTCCCTGGTGGCTCAGTGGTTAAGAATCCGCCTGCCAATGCAGGGAACATGGGTTCGAGCCCTGGTCCAGGAATATCCCACATGCCGCGGGGCAACTAAGCCCGGGTGCCACAACTACTGAACCTGCACACCTATAGCCCGTGCTCCACAAGAGAAGCCACTGCATTGAGAAGCCCATGCACCACAACGAAGAGTAGCCCCCACTGGCCGCAACTAGAGGAAGCCTGCGCACAGCAATGAAGACCCAAAACAGCCAAAAATAAAATAAAATAAAAACAATATCGTGTAGTAAACCATAATGGAAAAGAAGATGAAAAAAGGATACGTGTGTGTGTATACACACACACACACACACACACACACACACACACACACACACACACACACTTCCTCCGTGGGGCAACCACAAGTCTGTTCTCTATGTCTGTCATTCTGCTTATGTTTCATAGATAAGTTCATTTGTGTCATATTTTAGATTCCACATATAAGTGATACCATATAAATCTATGTTCTTCCCATTAAAAAGTCATATAGACTCAGAGGAAAAGTTCTTCATGTACTTATTTCTCCATCTGGTGTTGAGATGGAGTCCTACTTAACCACTAAACAACACCCCACAACCTTCTACTCTTCCCCCCAATTAATGCTCTGTTTGTGCACATGTCAATACACCATCTGTTTAAATCTGAATGTTTTGTTTACAGTCAAATATTTGTTTCTGAAAAGTTACCATCTTCACACATTGGCTTTTATTGTTGTTTATTTACATAGATATAGTGGTGAATATTTCCCTTTCACTAGTGATACTGCTATGAATAACTTTGGGCACATCTCTCTGTTGTTATAAATAGAATGTTAGGAATGGAATTCCTGCTGCATCATTTTGTGCACTTTGGGTGTACTCCATCGAACCAGTTTGTCTGTCTTCCAAAATGGTTAAATCCATCTCACTACTACTATCCTGGAGGAGGCTCTCTATTTTCCCACATCACCACTCCTCTGGTTAATGTCAAAATTTATTAATTATATGTGTATGATATGTTATTATTGACTTAATTTGCATTTCTTTGATAATTACTAATGACGCTGTTTATAGTGCAGTACTTGCCCACCACCTGAAGTTACATCTCTGTAAGTTGCCTGGTCATAGCCGTAATTCTATTATTTGTGAGTTATTTTCAGTTGTTTATAAAATTGTATTGTTTTTTAAAAAATCTATCCTGGACCTTATTTTGTTCCAGATGATGGACATTTACAACATATCCTTCCATTTTAAAGATTAAACTATTTTGAGACAGCATTTACTATTTTTAAAATCTCAGAGTATTAATCTACTCCTTTGTAGTTTGTATTTATCTTCCTAAATAAACCTTCCTATGCTTGTAAATCATAAAGTGTTTATTTTCAATTTTCATTGGATGTTTTCAGGTTTTCAAATTTCGTTCTTTTCATTTCATTCATCTAACATTGATTTATGTAAATAACAACGTAGAAATATGTTAAAGTTTTATCCATTGATGATTATTTACTATTCCATTATTTCCTTACTGACTAGAACCACCTCATACATTTCAGTGTTCATTATATACGAATCTCCCTTTAAGGGCTACGTATTCTGTTTAATGAATCTTAGGATTAATATTCCGTCACCACCTTCTTTGCATTACCGTTTTGTTGCAACAGATTACGGTATATGGTAGGGTAAGTTCCTTATACTGTTGTTTCTTTCCTATTTTTAGCCCTATGTTTGTTAATTTTTTCAACAATCTGGTCATTTTATATAAAAATCCATTGGTATGTTGATTGGAACTGATGGAATCACATATTGGTTTTGAGAGAATTATTTATCACTTTTTTGTAAATATGGATTTGGATCACTCTCTACTTTTTTAATGTTTAAGTCTTCCAGAAACATAATGTTCTTCATAATGCTTTGCACAGTTTTCTGAGGTTTATTTTCAAAACATCTAAATATGACTGGTAAATAATACATTTTTAAAATTTTTATTGGAGTATAATTCATTTCCAATGTTCTGTTAGTTGCAGGTGTACAGCGAAGTGTATCAGTTATACATATACATATATCCACTCTGTTTTAGATTCTTTTCCCATATAGGCCATTATAGAGTATTGAGTTCCCTGTGCTATATAGTAGGTCCTTATTAGTTACCCATTTTATATATAGTAGTGTGTATATGTCAATCCCAATCTACCAATTTATCCCTCCCCCCCCACACCCTGGTAACCATAAGTTTGTTTCTACATCTGTAACTTTATTTCTGTCTTGTAGAAAAGTTCATTTGTACTCTTTTTTTTTAGCTTCCACATATAAGCGATATCATATGATATTTCTTTCTGACTTACTTCACCCAGTACAACATTCTGTAGGTCCATCTGTGTTGCTGCAAATGACATTATTTCATTCATTTTATGGCTGAGAAATATTCCATTGTATACATATACCACATCTTCTTTATCCATTCCTCCACTGGTGGACATTTACATTGCTTCCATGCCCTGGCTGCTGTAAATAGTGCTGCAATGAACTATTGCAGTGCATGTAATTGGGGTGCATGTATCTTTTCAAATTATGGCTTTCTCTAGATATATACCAAGGAGTGGGATTGTGGGGTCATGTGGTAGCTCTATTTTTAGTGGTTTTTTTTGTTTGTTTGTTTGTTTTATTTTTAGTTTTTAAAGGAACCTCCATACTGTTCTCCATAGAGGTTGTACCAATGTACATTCCCACCAACCATGTAGGAGGGTTCTCTTTTCTCCACACCCTCTGTAGCTAAGATATGACCTTTCCTGGAGAATTTTCCATGAGCACTTGAGAAGAAAGTGTATTCTGTTGCTTCTGGATGGATGTCCTATAACAATTAAGTCCATCTTGTTTAATGTATCATTTAAAGCTTGTGTTTTCTTATTTATTTTCATTTTGGATGATCTGTTCACTGGTGAAAGTGGGGTGTTAAAGTCCCCTACTATGAATGTGTTACTGTCGACTTCCTCTTTTATGGCTATATTAGCATTTGCCTTATGTATTGAGGTGCTCCTGTGTTGCGTGCATAAATATTTACAATTGTTATATCTTCTTCTTGGATTGATCCCTTAATCATTATGTACTGTCCTTCTTTGTCTCTTGTAATAGTCTTTATTTTAAAGTCTATTTTGTCTGATATGAGAATTGCTACTCCAGCTTTCATTTTATTTCCATTTTCATGAGGTATCTTTTCCATCCCCTCACTTTCAGTCTGTACGTGTCTCTAGGTCTGAAGTGGGTCTCTTGTAGACAGCATATGTATGGGTCTTGTTTTTGTACCCATTCAGCCAGTCTACGTCTTTTGGTTGGAGCATTTAATCCATTTACATTTAAGTTAGTTACCGATATGTATGTTCCTATTACCATCCTCTTAATTGTTTTGGGTTTGTTTTTGTAGGTCTTTTCTTTCTCTTGTGTTTCCTGCCTAGAGAAGTTCTTTTAGCATTTGTTGTAAAGCTAGTTTGGTGGTGCTGAATTCTCTTAACTTTTGTTTGTCTGTAAAGGTTTCAATTTCTCTGTCGAATCTGAGTGAGATCCTTGCTGGGTAGAGTCATCTTGGTTGTAGGTTTCTCCCTACAGTAGCCCCCTTCAGGCTGTGTTCACGCAGCCAACCCCAGTCCTCTCCCTGGGATCTGATCTCTGAAGCCCGAGCCTCAGTTCCCAGCCCCCACCCATCCCAGCGGGTGAGCAGATAAGCCTCTCAGGCTGGTGAGTGCTGGTCAGCACCGATCCTCTATGCGGGAATCTCTCTGCTTTTCCCTCTGCACCCCTGGTGGTGTGCTCTCCTCTGTGACCCCGGAGCTTCCCCCACCCCCGCCCACTCCCCATCTCCACCAGTGAAGGCGTTTCCTAGTGTGTGGAAACTTTTCCTCCTTCACAGCTCACTCCCAGAGGTGCAGGTCCCATCCCTATTTTTTGTCTCTGTTTTTTCTTTTTCCTTACCCAGGTACGTGGGGAGTTTCTTGCCTTTTGGGAAGTCTGAGGTGTTCTGCCAGCATTCAGTAGGTGTTCTGTAGGAGTTGTTCCACATGTACATGTATTTCTGATGTATTTGTGGGGAGGAAGGTGATCTCTATGTCTTACTCCTCAACCATCTTGAAGGTTTCCCCCCACCAATTTTTTAATTAGATTAATTTTTAGTTTTTATTGGAATAACACTGATACACAATGTTTGTATTTGGTAGGTGTACAGAATCATTTTCAGTTTTATATATACATATATCTATGCATGTTTGGCATCTTTTCCCATATAGGTTATTAGAGAGTGTTGATAGCCTTCCTTGTTATACACAGAACCTTGCTGAATATCTGTTTATTATGAGATAGTTTGAATTTGTTATTCCCATCCTCCTAATTTATCCCTTATCCCTATCTTCCCCTTTCATAACCATACATTTGCTTTTTAAGTCCCTGAGTCTGTTTATTTTTTCTAAATTATTTCAATGCTGTGTATTTTTAGATTCCAATTATAAGTGATATCA
Organism: Delphinus delphis; assembly: GCF_949987515.2. Classification (NCBI taxonomy): domain Eukaryota; kingdom Metazoa; phylum Chordata; class Mammalia; order Artiodactyla; family Delphinidae; genus Delphinus; species Delphinus delphis. The sequence continues at coordinate 98,976,970 of NC_082684.1, read as the reverse complement.
TATAATATTTGTCTTTGTGATTCTGACTTACTCTACTTAGTATGATTATCTCTAGTGTTCTCTATGTTCCTGCAAATGGCATTATTTCATTCTTTTACATGGAGGAATCATATACTACTGTGTACATGTATCACATCTTTTTTACCCGTTCATCTGTCCATGGACATTTTGTATATCTCCACATCTTGGGTATTGTAAATGGTGCTGCAGCACACGCTTAGGTGCATGTGTCTTTTCGAATTCTGGTTTTCTCCACATATACTCTGGTGTAGCACTGCCAGATTAATGGTAGAACTTTTTACCCTTTAAAGACACTTCCATAACGTTCTCTATAGTGGCTCTTACCATTTTCATCCCACAAGCAGCATAAAAACATTTCCTTTCTCCATGCTCTCTCCACAATTTTTTCATTTTAATTTTGGGTGATGACATTTTAAACCAGTGCAAGCTGATTTCTCGTAGTTTTGAGTTGCATGTGTCTGCTAACTGCTTGTTATGTTGATCATGATTTTGGAGCTGTTATTCCTCATAAACACTGTGAGTAGAATTTACCTGTTGAAATTGCCTTCTTGAAAGTGCCGTGTTTGAATTATTTTCCAATAGTTAAGCCTGGCCATCTTTTGAGGGCAAGTATCATTTAGAGCCCAGCAGTCCTTCTGAATATTAAGTCCCCATAAGCAATCGTTTTGAGTTTGCTTTTGCGAGGAAAAGGACTCAAGGTGGCAGAATTTGCTCGAGCACAATTCTGGTTGCCCCAGCAACCAGAGCATTAGGGGAAATCCTGTTTGGGTCTTATAAATTATAGCGGAATGTGCCAGAACAAACACCCACATCTTCTTTCTCATCACCAATTTTTAATGAGATTTTTTATTTTTCATTGGACTAAAATTTATATACAATGTTGTGTTTGTTGTTGGTATAGAGAATCTTTTTCCCTTATACATGTACACATATCTATGCATCTTTGGCTACTTTTCCCATATAGGTTATTAGTGTGTTGATAGCCCTTTCTTAGTATACATAGATCCTTGTTGAATATCTGATTTATATGAAAGAGTTTGTATTTGTTAAACCCATCTTCCTAATTTATCCCTTGACCCCCTCTGTCACCTTTGGTACCATATGTTTGTTTTCTATTTCCCTGAGTCTGTTTATGTGTTCTCCATTTGTTCATTTTTTAGATTCCAACTATAAGTGATACCATAGGATATTTGTCTTTCTGATTCTGACCTATTTTACTTAGCATGATTATATGTAGGTTTATCGATGTTCCTGCAAATGGCATTATTTCATTCTTTTACATGGTGGAGTCATATATCATTGTGTACATGTATCGCATTTTTCTATCTGTTCATCTATCCATGGATATTTTGTATATCTCCACATCTTGGGTATTGTAAACAGTGCTGCAGTGTACGCTTGGGTGCATGTCTTTTTGAGTTCTGGTATTCTCTGCATGTAGTCTTAAGGGTAGCACTGTAGGATCATGTGGTACTTGATTTTTACCTTTTAAACGCACTTCCATAATGTTCTCTGTAGTGGCTGTTACCATTTACATCCTACAATCACCATAAAAGGGTTTCCTTTTCTCCATGCTCTCTACACTTTTTATTAATTGTCGATTTTTGATGATGGTTATTCACACCGGTCCCAGGAGACTCCTCATTGTAGTTTTGATTTGCATGTCTCTGCTAATTGCTATGTAGAGCATGTTCTTATGGGCTGTTTTTATTCATAATCAGTACTGAGTAGAATTTAGCTATTGCAATTGCCTTCTAGAAAATGTGCCGTGTTTTCAATTATTTTCGAACACTTAGGCCTGGACATTTTTTGAGGGAAAGTATCATTTAGAGCCTAGCAGTCCTTGTGAATACTAAGTGCCCATAACTCATTTTTTTGAGGTTGCTTTTGTGGGAAACCGCCACAAGGCGGCAGATTTTCCTCTTCCCAACTCTGGTTGCCCTGGCAACCAGAGCCTTAGGGGAAATCCTATTTGCGCTTGTAAATTACAGTGGATTGTGCCAGAACAAATACCCAAATCTTGTGTCTCATTGTCAATTTTTAATTAGATTAATTTTTTTTCCCTGGAGTAACATTGATATGCAGTGTTGGTGTTGGTTGTAGGTATAGAGAATCTTTTTCCATTAAACATATACATATATCTAAGCATCTTTGGCTTCTTTTCCCATATAGTTAATTAGGGAGTGTTGATAGTCCTTCCTTGGTATACATAGATCCTTGTGGAATATCTGTTTTATATGAAATAATTTGAATTCATTAATCCCGTCCTCCTAACTAATCCCATGACCCCTTCTGTCACCTTTTGAAACCATGTTTCCTTTATAAGTCCCTGAGTCAGTTTATGTTTTCTGAATTATTTCAATGGTGTTTATTTTTAGACTCCACTATAAGTGATATCCTATAACATTTATCTTTGTGATTCTGACTTACTTCACTTAGCGTTATTACCTCTAGGTTTATCTATGTTCCTGTAAATGGCATTATTTCTTTTTTTAACAAGGTGCAGTCATATACCGTTGTGTACATGTATCACTTCTTTTTTATCTGTTCTTCCGTCCATGGATATTTTGTGTGTCTCCACATCTTGGGTATGGTAAATGGTGCTGCAGTGCACGCTTGAGTGCATGTGTCTTTCCAAATTCTGGTTTTCTCTGCATATACTCTTGGGGGTAGCACTGCTGGATCATATGGTAGAGCCCTTTTTACCTTTTAAAGTCACTTCCATAATGTTCTCTATAGTGGCTCTTCCCATTTACATCCCACAAGCAACATAAAAACATTTCCTTTCTCCGTGCTCTCTCCACCATTTATTCACTGTAAATTTGGGTAATGACATTTTAGACCAGTGCAAGCTGATCCCTGATTGTGAGGCAGAAGATAGATGGGCTCCAGCCTAGACATTTACAACTGGCCTCCTCTTTACACTTCCTGGTGTGAGAAGAAGATGGGCTCCAGGCTGGACCTTGATTGCAATCCCCCTGTTTACATTTCCTGAAGCAAGAGACAAACAGACTCCAGGACTATATATTTAAGACCAGACTCCTGTCTATATTTCGAGATCTGCACCTCGATTAAAAACCTGTAACATAAATAGGATAAATAACCAGACACTGGACATTTTTATGGCTGGGACAGAGGGGGACTAAACCCTGTTAAAAGATCAAGAGGTCATACACTTCCCATCCTTGGGGCAAGGGAAACATTGCACATGTGCAGAAAGGTTCCTTGGGGGTAAAAGGATGGGGTACCACCCCATAATATGTGATGCTAAGGCCATCCCATAGGCCTCTGGGCTGTAATCCATCTTGGAAAAAAAGTTGGGCATGCATGTTGGGGAAGGTTCTAGGGCAGGGCAAGTGTGGAAGAAGAAACCAGATAATTGGCCAAAGGTAAACAAAGACCTGGAAGAACTGCCCTATATAAAGGACTTAACCGCCTCTTTACTGCCTCTGCATTAGGGAGATCACCCACACCCTTTCTCTCCAGATGTGCATCTCTGCCTTGCTTCTATCCTAACTAACTAAACAAACTGTTTCTCTGTGTGCTCTCCTACTTGTTGTTTTGCTATGTCTCTAATAATAAACTTTACACCTGTTTTTAGTTTTTGCCTCCGTGAGAAATGCATTTTTCACTGGGGGCAAGAGCCAGGGGCTGTGGTGGCTAGGGTTCCTAATTTTCATCCAGGCTACCCAGGTTCAATTCCTGGGCAGAGAATTAAGATCTCGCTTCATGTCACCACTCTCTGCTGCCTCTCCAAGATCAGATGGTGCTGAAACCCGGCAGTCAAGGTAAAACTACATATCTCGCCCAAACTGCTTGCTAGAGACATCTGGCTTTTACTCTGTCTCCCATGAGAACTTACTTGCTCTCAAGTCTCCCCTTTGTTCTCTCTCCAAGACCCACAAGGCTTAATCTTGGCCCTCTCAGTGCAGGCGCCCAAGGGGTCTCTCTCTCTCTGTCCCTTTCCCTCTCTCTGTCTCCCCTCTCCCTCTTTCTCTCGCTCTGCCTAAACTACAACCCTCAGCATGCCCTGCATCCAAGCGGCGCATCTTCATCAGCTTCGTGAGCCACATGCTAGGAGTCAGAGCTGGGTGCCAGCCGCAGCCCCCAGCAAATTGAACCCTGCTATGCACCACACTTTATTTCCCAGGGTAGAAAAATTACCTCCCCCAATCCCCACTGTCTTCCATTGTCTTTGTCCCAGAGCAAGCGGGCCAGGAGCACACTGCACCCTGCTGGGGCGCGCAACGCCCTTCCCTTTATTTCCTGCAATTTTCTTACCTACTCTACTCAGGAAGCAAGGTTTCTTTTTCACCTAAGCCTTATGTCCCCTTCAATTTTGCCTTAGATGCCAAACAAACAGGGCCATAGACTTCCGGTTGCGCCTTGTGCAAGGCTTCAATGGGGACCAGAGATGTCTGGTCAGGATTCGGTGGGAAAGTAACCCCACCAGGTTTGAAGGGAATTAGGGGGACGTCCTGAACTCTTTCAGGTAAAAGCCTCCTAGTAAGTGTTTCTGGGATACTGGATTCCATTCTAGGGGTGCTCTCTTGTTCTCGGTTGCCAGTTGCTCAACATGGGAAGATCCCCTTTCTAAGCCAGACCGCCAGACCGGCTGAGAAAAAGAAAAATCTTGATTCTATTGTAGCAGTGCCTAGCCTTTATTTAAGTTGGGGGATAAAAAAAAATGGCTTGAAAATGGATCTCTTACAGTTAGATCTTCATTGTCACAGGATGGGAAAATGGACTGAGGTTCCCTTATGTCCAGGACTTTCTCCTATAATCAAAAGCCTGAGGAATCAGGAAAACTCTCCTAACATTCTAAGCCATCCCCTTCTAACTTCTCCCAGCTCTCAGGGAGGAGGGGGGGACCAAGCCTCCCCTGCTCCTACAACTTCCCTTACTCCTTCAGATTCTTCTCATCAAACGAAGATCCCACCTCCCCAGAGGGACAGTCCCTTCTGGGACACCATTTTATCAGCCAGGCTGCCCCTGTTATCAGAGCCAATTTAAGCACTATCTGGTTTAAGTTTAGAAGGATGACTTTTGACATTGTGGCCACAATATTCTTTAGACTCTGGAGAAAATAGGTTAAGATAAAAATTTTTTTGAAATTGCAAAACCGGTTTTTTTGCATATGCAATTAGAGAAAGCTAGCTTGTCGAAATATCTTTTTCAGAATTCTGACCCTGAGAGAACAAAAATACGCCTAGGAAAAATCTTGAAATTAACTCTTATCATGTTCTTGAGATACACAGCCCACTTTGCCTGAAACTTCAGCTTTGGGTTCATCAGTAGAACTTCAAGCCAAGGGAAAAAAAGGGGGGAGGCCAAGAGACACTTTAAATCTCAAGTGGAAACTGAGATCTCTGTCTGTCTGGATACATGTGTGAGTCTCAGTGTGTGTCTTTCTCTTTGGATAATAATGCTAAGGTTAATTGTAAATAAGCTCTATTTAATTGGCTTAAAAGAAAAGTAAGCACTTACAAATCAAATAATTCTAAATACAAGAGAAATTAAGCTAAATGAATTTCAGGTTTATGTGAACTGGGAATATTCAATATTAAATTAATACCTGGTATTAATGTCTGTCTGTTGATCTAATTAATATAGATATGTCTTAATAGTCATCAACATTATGTGTAATACTTTTATTGTGCCGAGGTATAACATAAGCTAAATAAGGGGCTTCCCTGGTGGCGCAGTGGTTAAGAATCCGCCTGCCAACGCAGGGGACACGGGTTCGAGCCCTGGTCCAGGAAGATCCCACATGCCGCGGAACAACTAAGCCCAGGTGCCACAGCTACTGAGCCTGCACTCTAGAGCCCGTGAGCCACAACTACTGAGCCCACGTGCCACAACTACTGAAGCCCACATGCCTAGAGCCCGTGCTCCACGACAGGAGAAGCCACCGCAATGAGAAGCTTGCACACCACAACGAAGAGTAGCCCCCACTCTCCACAATCAGAGAAAACGCCCATGCACAGCAACGAAGACCCAATGCAGCCAAAAACAATAAATAAATAAAATAAATAAATTTAAAAATATATATATATAAGCTAAATAAGATCTTATTATATCTGTTATAAATTTGTCAACAAGGTAACTCGATGTGAAGAAACTTTTAAGAAAAGAAAATACAAATGAGATAAGAGCTTTGGATGAACTTTTTAGGAACAATCATGTTTTAAAAATGTCTACTTAAGAATATTGTTTCACAGTGACCTATGATCCTATCTGACTGAGTGTTCTAAACCCTTTTTATATTTTTTGGACAAAACTTCCTAAATCAAATTCTAACAAAGTCCTTTTGACCTCTAGCTAACTTTGGGATGCTTCAAAGGGCCCTTGGTTTCCATGTAATGAAACATCCAAGAAAAATATTAAACTAATTAGGTTAATTTTGTATGATTAAAGTACATGGGAAGTATTTTCAAATGAGTAATAAATCATCTTAGGTTAAATTGTATGGTAACTGTTTACTAATATAGATATTCTAGAAATTATATGCAGTTCCTAAAATTCTGAAATGTCCTGGTAAAACGTTATCAGTCATAGTTCTAGTTATTATCTAAAAGTGTTGTATGTCACAGCAGTAACCAAGTTACTTTATCAATTGCATTGTAATCAGATTTTAAAGGTGCCTTCTTAAGTCTTTGTCATTATAGACAGCTATAGTTTCACTCTGATGCCTTTGCAAAAATACTGCCTCTTCAAGATTTATAGAAAGGACTTTCTAAGATTAAATTAAAATCAATTAGGTAAATAAATTTTGTTATTAACAGTAAGCTGGTACCAGACTGGAATTTGGTTTTCTCTCTCTGTTAAGAGAAGAAAGTTTTCTTGGAATGCTGTTCTGATAACAGACTGTGTGAATTACCTTGCCTTTAAGTGATTTATATTTGCTTTTAAGATCTTTTGTTACTTTGGTTAAGTGAATAAGTAGTATTTCACAATGATCTATGAAGACTATGGCACATGTAGATAAGGTTCATTCCGCTTCTACAAAAATTAACCCCTCATGGTTAGACTTTTGCCATCCTGATGTCCTTAAAGCATGGCAACAGCCTACTCCTAAATCAGGGAATTTAAAATGGGTAAACAATGGCTGTAAATTAAACAGTCAGGGCCATGGGAAATCCAAGACAGCCACTTGGCTTTTCCCAGCTCCCTGGCAAACCTCATTTTTTATTTTTGATGGGTTAACGCCTTCCTGGCTGCAGGGCTGATGCCCCCACAATGAAAAGAAAGTGGTTAAAATTGTGTCTTCCCCTTGGGGTATGCCTTCTACAATATCCAGTGATCAAGGTGCTCACTTCACTGGACTCAAACAAAACAAAAGTTAGTTACATAGGATTAAACAAACTGCTAAATATGATTATAATTTTTATGACTTTTGTCTGACATATTGGTTGTTTTTAATCTTTGTTTTTTCAGCTATTTACAAGCTCTTCTCCTCAAGCTACTTATGGTTTACAACAGTTTGGTAATTTACACCTGTGGGTAGAATTAAAACATTTATCATTCTCTCTACCTGCTCCTCTTGAGACTGGAAACTCTTAGGTTCCCAGCAGCATTATCAGCTCCTCTATGCTGGGGACAATTAAATCATACTAAGGATAATCAGTCTAGTTACAATTTAAAAATTGGGGCAAATGCCTTATGAGCAATGCCAATATATAATTTCCTTGAAAGATAAGGATTGGTACAGAACAGACTAAGTCAGATAAACTGGGTATACACTGGGCTACACCTAATGGAAGTTATTGACTTAAATTCTTACTTATGACCTTACTAATACTGCTAGCTATTCTGTTTTCTACATTACCTGTTTTACAACATTGTTGCTTATTACATTACCAAATGTGTGAATGAGCCTCTGACAAAATGATGATATATAGTTCCATATGAGATCAATGACTTTAATAGTATAACTCTAGATATGGGAAGAAACAAGAGGGAGTATTTTCCTGGACCATAAGAGACTAGGAAGACAGGTGGTCCAGAGGTTTTTGGCTACTGTTAACAGGGCCTAGTCCAGTAACAGCACATTGAGTGGCCTATCAACAAAATCTTCGCCAGACCTGGGAATGAGGATTCCTAGCACTGTGGGACGAAGTGGTCATGAAATGCCCCCCAAAACATGGTTAAACTTATGACCATGAAGGGGCCCTGCTGACTGGAAACTGACACTTGCCATCTACCTCTATAAGGACTAAATCATGGCGACTGCAGCTACTGACCTTCAACTGTTCCTAAAAGGAGTTCAGGGTGGAGATCAGAAATGAGGCACTCTGTGCTCTGGGAAAAACTGGCAGGACAGGCCTTCAGATAGTTAGCTATTTTCAGAAAAAGATTTTATGAGCCCAGTTTCTGGCATCTCCTCATACCTAGAAAAACACTAACGTCATTAATGGTAACGTCTGCTTTGGCTATTAAGGAAAAAAATTTCAGACCAATCACCTATTATCTATGTGTTAATACCACATTAAAAGTTAAAACCTACTTAAATGAAACTAGACAACTAGCTACCTGGCTACAAGTCACCCCAAAGCACCAGGTTCAGACTGGGTTTCAGGCTTTATCTCCTGAAAAGAAATGAGATCTATTTTGTCTGCAGGTTGTAACTCCTCCAACTACTTCTAATTAGGTCTGTCACACCTACATCAACAACACTGGGTTAGTAGAAAAAAGACATCAAAAAGTTATATGAAAAAAAAAAAAGTTATATGACCGTGCTCAATGGCTTCATTCCATTTGACAGGGTAACCCAAGGGCTGACACTACTTGAACTACAGTTAAAGTAATGGTATCAGATGTAACCTGGTTCTTACTCTTGCTTGGGCCCCTGGTTACAATAATGCTTTTACTGATCTTTGGCCCCTGCCTTTTAATCTACTTGTTAAGTTTGTCTCTTCCAGATTACAATAGTTTCACTTCAAGATAATGGTGATGCAGAGATTCCAGCCACTCATAATAACAACAGAAGTCACCATGGGCCCCTTAATGACACAGGACAAGAGCTCTCTAACCCCAGCTAGGTAGGGTCCACGAGCCCCATGCCAGCATGAAGAAGCTGCAGAAGACAGACCTTCACCCTTCATCCACCCAATAAAGATTTACTGGGGTTCACATCTCTCAGGGGGGATTTGAGTCAGGAAATAGTTGGGCTCCAGGCTAGACATTTACAACTGGCCTCCTCTTTACACTTCCATGGGTGAGAAGAAGATGGGTTCTAGGCCGGACATTCATTACCAGCCCCCTATTTACATTTCCTGAAGCAAGAGACAGACTCCAGGACTACATATTTATGACCGGACTCCTCTCTATATTTGGAGATCTGTACCTCGATATAAAAACCTGCAACAGAAATAGGATAAATAACCAGATACTGGACATTTTTATGGCTGGGACAGAGTAGGACTAAACCCTGTTAAAAGATCAAAAGATCATACATTTCCCATCCTTGGGGCAAGGGAAACATTGCACATGCACAGAAAGGCTCCTTGGGGGTAAAAAGGAGGGGGCACCACCCCATAATATGTGATGCTAAGGCCATCCCATAGGCCTCTGGGCTGTAATCCATCTTGGAAAAAAGTTGGGCATGCATGTTGGGGATGGTCCTAAGGCAGGTCAGGTGTGGAAAAGAAACCAGATAACTGGCCAAAGAACTGCCCTATACAAAGGACTTAACCGCTTCTTTACTGTGTTCCTCCCGCATTAGGGAGGATGCCCACACCCTTTGTCTCCCAATGCCCACACCCTTTCTCTCCCAGTATGCATCTCTGCCTTGCTTCTGTCTTAACTAAACAAACTGTTTTCTCTGTGTGCTCTCCCACTTGTTGTTTTGCTATGTCTCTAATAATAAATTTTGTATCTATTTTTACAATTTCTGCCTCCATGAGAAATGCATTTTTCACTGGGGCCAAAAGCCAGGGGGTGTGGTGGCTAGGATTCCTAGTTTTCATGCAGGTTACCCAGGTACAATTCCTGGGCAGGGAATTAAGATCTCACTCACGACACCACTCACTGCTGCCTCTGTGAGATCAGTTGTAGTATTGATTTGCATGTGTCTGCTAAATGATTTATTGAGAATGTTTTTATGGGCTGTTATTCTTCATAAACAGTATGAGTAGAATTTACCTGTTGAAATTGCCTTCTTAAAACTCTTCCCTGTCCGCAGTTATTTTTGAACAGTTAGGCTTGGATGGCTTTTGAGGGCAAGTATCATTTAGGGGCCAGCAGTCCTTGTGAATATTAAGTGCCCATAGGCAATGTTTTGAGGTTGCTTTTGAGGGAAAATGCCACAAGGCAGCAGAATTTCCTGGGGTGCAATTCTGGTTACGGAGCACCCACAGCCTTAGGGGGAATCCTGTTTGTGGCTTGTAAATTAGAGTAGAATGTGCCATAACAAACACCCAAATCTTCTGTCTCATTACCACTTTTATGGTTATATAAATTTTTATCTTTTATTGCAGTAACACTGATATACAATGTTGTCTTTGATATAGGTATAGAGAATCCTTTTCCCTTCTACATATACATATATCTATGCATCTTTGGCTACTTTTCCCATGTAGGTTATTAGAGAGTTTTGACAGTTTTTCCTTGGTATACATAGCAACCTGTTGAATATCTGTTTTATATAAAATACTTTGAATTGGTAAACTCCTCTTCCTAATTAATCCCTGACCCCTTCTGTCCCCTTAGGTAAACATATGTATGCTTATTAAGTCCCTCAGTTTCTCTATGTTTTCTCAGTTATTTCAATGGTGTTTATTTTTAGATTCTACCTATAAGTGATATCATATAATATCTGCCTTTCTGCTTCTGATTACTTTACTTCATATGGTTATCTCCAGGTTTCTCTATGTACCTGCAAATGGCATTATTTCATTCTTTTACATGGCGGAGTCATATACCATTGTGTACATGTATCACTTTTTTTAATCTGTTTATCTGTCCATGGACACTTCGTGTGTCTCCACATTTTGGGTATTGTAAACGGTGCTGCACTGCATGCTTGGGTGCACGTGTCTATTCTAATTCTGGTATTCTCTGCATATAGTCTTAGAGGTACCACTGTCAGATCATATGGGAGCTCTATTTTTACCTTTGAAACACACTTCCATAATGTCCTCTGTAGTGGCTCTTACCATTTACATCCCACCATCACCAAAAAAGGATTTACTTTTCTCCATTCCCTCTAAACCATTATTCATCGTCGATTTTTTTTTTTTTTTTTTTGGCGGTACGCGGGCCTCTCACTGTTGTGGACTCTCCTGTTGCGGGGTCCGGACGCGCAGGCCCAGCGGCCATGGCTCATGGGCCTAGCCGCTCCACGGCATGTGGGATCTTCCCGAACTGGGGCACGAACCCGTGTCCCCTGCATCGGCAGGCAGACTCTCAACCACTGCGCCACCAGGGAAGCCCCCCATTGTCGATTTTTGATGATGGTTATTCACACCAGTGCCAGGTGAGGCCTCGCTGTCATTTGGATTTGCATATCTGTGCTAAACGCTATGTAGAGCATGTTCTTATGGGCTGTTTTTATTCATAATCAGTGTTGAGTAGAATTTATCTGTTGCAATTGCTTTCTGGAAAGTGTGCCATGTCTTCAATTATTTTCGAACACTTAGGCCTGGACCTCTTTTGAAGGCCTGGACCTCTTTTGAAGGCAAGTATCATTTAGAGCCCGGCAGTCCTTGTCAGTATTAACTGCCCATAAGGAATCATTTTGAGGTAGCTTTTGTGGGAAACGGCCAAAGGGAGCAGAATTTCTTCAGGCACAACTCTGGTTGCCCCGGCAACCAGTGACTTAGGGGAAAGACTGTTAGGGGCTAGTAAGTTAGAGTGGAATGTATACCAGAACAGACACCCAAATCTTCTGTCTCATTACCACTTTTTAAATTACATTAATTTTTATTTTTTATTGCTGTAACATTGATATACAAGGATGTGCTGGTTGTAGATTTAGCGAATCTTTTTCTGTTAAACATATACCTATATCTATGCATCTTCGGCTTCTATTCCCATATAGGTTGTTAGAGCGTTTTGACAGCCTTTCCTTGGTATATATAGATCCTTGCTGAATCTCTGTTTCATATGAAATAGTTTGAATTGGTAAATCCCAACTTCCTAATTATTCCCTTGACCCCTTCAGTCCCCTTATGTAAACATATGTTTGCTTATTAAGTCCCTGAGTCTCAATTTTTTTCCTCAATTATTTCAATGGTGTTTATTTTTAGATTCCACCTATAAGTGATATTGTATAATATTGGCCTTTCTGTTTCTGATTACTTCATATGGTTATCTCCAGGTTTCTCTATGTACCTGCAAATGGCATTATTTCATTCTTTTACATGGTGGAGTCATATACCATTGTGTACATGTATTACTTCATTTTTATCTGTTCTTCTGCCCATGGACATTTCCATGGGTCCACATCTTGGATGTTGTAAATGGTGCAGCTGTGCACACTTTGGTGCATGTGTCTTTCCCAATTCTGGTTTTCTCCTCATATACTCTTGGGGGTAGGACTACTGGATCATATGGTAGATATTTTTTGACATTTTAAAGACATTTCCATAATGTTCTCTATAGGGGCTGTTACCATTTATACCACACTAGCACCATAAAAGGATGTGCCTTTCTCCATGCATCTACCACTTTTATTCATTGTCGATTTTTCATGAAAGCCTTAGAGACAGGTGCAAGGTGACCCCTTGTTGTATTTCTGATTTGCATGTCTCTGATAATTGCTATGTTAAAAATCTCCTTATGGGCTGTTTTTCTTCATAATCAGTGTGACTAGAATTGACCTGTTGAAACTGCCTTCTTCAAAGTCTGCCCTGCTTTCAATTGTTTACGGACACTTAGGCCTGGACATTTTTTGAGGGCACATATCATTTAGAGCCCAGCACTTCTTGTGAATATTAAGTGCCCATTATCAATCCCTAGGAGGTTGCCTTTGGGGAAACGGCCACAAGGCCGCAAGGTTTCCTCGGGCCCATCTCTTTGCCCCGGCATCCAGAGCCTTATGAGAAACACTTTTTGTGGCTTATAAATTAGAGAGGAATGTGCCAGAACAAAACACCCAAATCATGTGTCTCATTACCAATTTTTAAATTAGATTAATTTTTAGTTTTTATTGGAGTAACATTGATACCATGTTGTGTATACTGTCAGTATAAAAAAATCATTTTCATTTACACATATGGATATATCTATGCATGTTCATCTTCTTTTCCCTTATAGGTCATTACAGAGTTATGATAGCCCTTCCTTGGTATACAGAGATCCTTGCTGAATATCTGTTTTATATGAAATAGCTTGTAATTGTTAATCCATCCTCCTAATTGATCCCTTGGTCCTTTTTGTCCCTTTGGGAACCATACATTTGCTTTTTAAGTCCCTAAGTCTGTTTATGCTTTGTAAATTATTTCAATGTGTGTATATTTAAATTCCAACTATAAGTGATATCGTATAATATTTGTCTTCGTGATTCTGACTCACTATACTTAGTGTGTTTATCTTTAATTCTCTCTATGGTCGTGCGAATGGCATTATTTCATTCTTTTACATGTCAGAGTCATATACCCTTTTGTACATGTATCACATCTTTTTGATCTGTTCATCTGTCCCTGGGCATTTTGTATGTCTCCACATCTTGGGTATTGTAAATGGTGCTGCAGTGCACGCTTGGGTGCAGGGGTCTTTTCGAATTCTGGTTTTCTCCGCATATACCCTTAAGGGTAGCACTGCTGGATCATATGTTAGATCCCTCTTTACCTTTTAAAGACACTTCCGTAATGTTCTCTATAGTGGCTCTTACCATTTACATCCCACAAGCAACATAAAAATATTTCCTTTCTCCATGCACTCTCCACCATGTATTCCTTGTAAATCTGTGTGATGGCGTTTTAGACCAGTGCAAGCAGATCCCTCGTTGGAGTTTTGATTTGTATGTGTCTGCTAACTGCTATGTTGAGCATGTTTTTATGGGCTGTTCTTCTTCATAAACAGTGTTGAGTAGAATTGACCTGTTGAAATTGCCTTCTTGAAAGTCTAACCTTTTTTCAGCTATTTTCGAACAGTTGGCCTGGACATTTTTTGAGAGCAAGTATCATTTAGAGCCCCGCAGTCCTTGTGAATACGAAGTGCCCTTAAGCAAGCGTTTTGAGGTGCCTTCTGCCGGAAATGACCACTAGGCGGCAGTATTTCCTCGGGCCAACTCTGGTTCCCCCGGCAACCAGACACTAAAGGGAAATTCCGTTTGGGCCTTCTAAATTAGAATGGAATGTGACAGTACAAACACCCAAATTTTGTGTCTTATTACCACATTTTAATTAGATTAATGTTTATTTTTTATTGGAGTAGCACTGATACACAATGTTGTGTATTTTGTAGGTATAGATAATCTTTTCCATTATACATACACAAGTACCTATGCATCTTTGTCTTCTTTTCCCATATAGCTTTTTAGAGTGTTGTTAGACCTCCCCGATGTACATCGGTCTTTTTTGAATAATTGTTCTATGGTGTGTATTTTTAGATTCCAACTATAAGTGGTATTAGTCTTTCTCATTCTGTCTTACTCTATTCCGTATGATTATCTTTAGGTTTATCTGTGTTCCTGCAAGTGGCATTACTTCATTTTTTACATGGAGGACTCATATTTCGTTGCGTACATATATTACTTCTACTTTATCTGTTAATCTGGCTATGGACATTTTGTTTGTCTCCATGTCTTTGTCACCAAATTTACTGTGATAAAAATGCAAATTAAATTTTAAAAAATACAAACGAGAAGTAATGAAACATAAACTATTGGGGATTTGTCCTGGCATATTAAACTCTAACTTACAACCTAGGAACATGACTTCCAGGAAGGCTCTGTTGCCCTAGCATCCAGAGTTGGAAATTTAGAAATCATGCCAACTGTGGCCGTTTCCCACAACAGCAGCTTTAAAACCAGTGTTATGGGCCCCTTAATATTCACAACGACAGCAGGGCAGTAAATAACACCTGCCCACCCAAACTGTCCTGGGTCGGGAATTGACAAAAAATTACAAAACATGGCAAATTTTCAAGACAATAAATTAAAGAGGTCACTTTTACTCACTTTTTTTTTAAGAAAGAAAGGAAATGAAGGAATGCTCAACATCATAATTTAAAAGAGACAATCAAATCCAAAGTACAAAAAAATTATCACCTCACACCAGTCAGAAAGGCCATGAGATAAACTTTACAAACAATAAATGCTGTAGGGGGTGTGGAGAAATGAGTACCCTTTAAGACGTTGGTGGGATATAGACTGGTATCAGCTACTAATGAGAACAGAATGGAGTTTGGTTGAAAGTTAAATACTGAGCTGTCGTATGATCCGGCTGTCCCACTCCTGGGCATGTAACATGAGAAAACCAGAATCAAAAAGACACAGGCACCCAAATGTCCACTTTAGGAAGATTTACAATAGCCAAAACATGGAGCAAACAAAATGTCCATCAACAGATGAATGGATAAAGAACAAGTGGTACATGTAACCAATGGAAACTTAGCCACAAAAAAGAATGAAAGACTGCCGTTTGCAGCACCACAGATGAGTACAGATAATTATACTAACTGAAATAAGTCAGAAAGAAAAAGAAAAATACCCTATGATATCATTTGTAGGTGTTATCTGAAAATTGATACCACTAAACGTATTTCCACAGAGAAAGACACTCAAAGACTTAGGAAACAAACGTATGGTTACCTAAATGAAAAGGTGGGAAGAATGGATAAATTAGGATATTGGGGTTAAAATACATATACTAATAAATATAAAATATATATATCAAAACGACCTACCATACACTAAGTGAGGTCTACTAAACACCCTCTAATAACCTGCATGGGAACAGGCTCCGAAGATGAATAGGTAGATGTATATGTGTAAATAAACCAGACTCTGTAACCCTAGAACAAACACAGCATTGTAATCAAAGTTATTCCAATACAAAGGAAAAATTAAATTAAGAAAACAAGCTTTTGGGTTTGTCCTGGCACATTCCACTCTAAATTACAACCTAGGAACTCGACTTCGAGGAAGGTTCTGTTTCCTTAGTAACCAGAGTTGGGAATGGGGAAATCTTGCCACCTTGTGGACATTTCCCACAAAAGCAGATTTAATTCCAGTGCTAACGGTCACTTAATATTCACAAGGACTGCAAAGCTGTAAATGACACCTGACCTCAAAAAATGTCCTGGTGTCGAAAATTGACAAAAAGTTTCAAAACAGGGCAAACTTTCAAGAAGATAATTTCACAAGGAAAATTTTTCTCACTGTATTTTTAAAGGAAACAAAAGGGACATAGTTAATTGCTCAACATCATGATAATTAGAGACATGCAAATCCAAACAAAATAGAGGTATCAACTCACAACATGCAGAACAGCAATCAGCCAAAAGGTTACAAACAATAAATCCTGATGGGGTTGTGGAGAAATGCATACCCTCCCCTATGCTATTGGAGATGTGAAAACTGGTAACAACCACTAATGAGAACAGAATGGAGGTACCTTTAACAGGTAAAAATTGAGCTACGATATGATCCAGCAGACCCACTACGGGGCCTGTAAACCGAGAAGACCCGAATGGATAAGGCAGAGGACCCAAAAGAACACTGCAGCAATATTTACAATAGCCAAGAGATGGAAGCAATCAGAATGACCATCGACACATGAATGAACAAAGAATAAGTGGAACATGTACACAGTGGAATATTAGCAAGAAAAAAGAATGAAACATTGCCCTTTGCAGCACCATAGACGAAACCAAGACAATCATACTCTGTGAAGTAAGTCAGAAAGAGAAAGACAAATATCCTATGATATCATTTGTAGGTGTTATCTAAAAATTGATATGAATGAACAAATTTCCACAGAAAAAGACACAGAGTTAGAAGACAAACATGTTTAACCAAAAGGAAAGGTGGGAGGAATGAATAAATTAGGATACTGGAGTTAACAAACATATACTAATACATGTAAAATATATAATCACAAAGACCACCGTGTACCAAGGAAGGTCTACTCAACACGCTGTAATAGCCTACATTAGAAATATATCTGAGGATGAATAGATACATGTATGTGTATAAATGAACCAGATTCTGTACACGTAGAACAACCGCAACATTGTAATCAAATTTACTCCGATAGAAAATACAAATTAAATTTAAGAAACAAACGAGAAGTAATGAGACATAAGCTTTTTTGTATTTCTCCCAGCACATTCCACTCTATTTGATATCCTAGGAACACAACTTCCAGGAAGGCTCTCTTGCCCTTGTAACCAGAGTTGGGAACGTAGAAATCCTGCCGCCTGGTGGCCATTTCCTGCAACAGCAGCTTTAAAACCAGTGCTAAGGGCCCCTTAATATTCACAAAGATTACAAAGCTGTAAAAGACACCTGCCCTCTAAAAATGTCCTACAGTCCACAGTTGACAAAAAAATCAAAACGGGACAAATTTTCAAGAGGAAAATATCACAGGGTAAAAGCTACTGTTTTTTTATTTTTTAAAAAAAAGGACATGGGGCTTCCCTGGTGGCGCAGTGGTTGAGAGTCCGCCTGCTAATGCAGGGGACACGGGTTCGTGCCCCGGTCCGGGAAGATCCCACATGCCGCGGAGCAGCTGGGCCCGTGAGCCATGGCCGCTGAGCCTGTGCATCCCGAGCCTGTGCTCCGCAACGGGAGAGGCCACAACAGTGAGAGGCCTGCGTACCACAAAAAAAAAAAAAAAAAAGGACATGGAAAAATGTAAATATCACAAATAATTAGAGACAGGCAAATCCAAACAACAAAGAGGTACCACCTCAAATCAGGCATAATGCCACTAGAACAATGGCTACAAACAATAAATGCTGATGGGGTTGTGAAGAAATGCGTACCCTCCTATGCTGTTGGAGATATGTAAACTGGTAACAGCCACTAATGAGAACAGAATGGAGGTGCCTTTAAAAGGTAAAAATTGAGCTACCATCTGATCCGGCAGACCCACTACTGGGCTTATAACCTGAGAAGACCAGAATGGAAAAGGCAGAGGAACCCAAACTAGCACTGCAACAGTACTTACAATAGCCAAGACATGGAAGAAACCAAAATGTCCATCGAAACATGAATGGACAAAAAATAAGTGGTACATGTACGAGGTGGAATAGTAGCATGAAAAAGAAATGAAACATTGCCCTTTGCAGCAACATAGATGAACCTAGAGATAATTCTACTACGTTAAGTCAGAAAGAGAAAGACAAATATCCTATGATATCATTTGTAGATGTTATCTAAAAATTGATAACAACCAACATATTTCCACAGAGAAAGACACTCACAGACTTAGAAGACAAACTTATGGTTAACCAAAAGGAAAGGTGGGAGGAATGGATAGATTAGGATACTGGAGTTAACATACAGATACTAATACGTGTAAAATATATAATCACCAAAGACCACCGTCTACCAAGGAAGGTCTACTCAATACTCTGTAATAACCTACATGGCAACAGGATCTGAAGAAGAATAGATGTATGTATAAATGAACCAGAGATTCTGTACACCCAGAACAAACGCAACACTGTTATCAAATTTACTCTGATAGAAAATTCAGATTAAATTAAAAAAACAAATGAGAAGTAATGAGCCATAAGCTTTTGGGGGTTTGCCCTGGCATATTCCACTCCAATTTACCAACTACGACACCATTTGCAGGAAGGCTCTCTTGCCGTAGTAACCAAAGTTGGGAATGTAGAAACCCTCCGCCTTGTGGCCATTCCCCACAACAGCATCTGTAAATCCAGTGCTAATAGTCACCTAATATTCAAAAGGACTACAGGGCTGTATATGACACCTGCCTTCAAAAACTGTCCTGGGGTCGGGAATTGACAAAACATTTCAAAACAGGGAAAACTCTCAAGAAAATAATTTCAAGAGGAAAACTTTTCTCACTATTTTTTAAAGAAAAAAAAAAGGACATGGAAAAATTCTCAACATCAGTCATAATTAGAGCCATGCAAATCTACACTAGAAAAAAATATCACCTCACATCAGACAAAATGGCCACCAGCAAAAAGTCTACAAACATTAAATACTGAACTTTTTCTGGAGAAATGTGTACCCTCTTTGCAGTTGGTGGGATATATGTAGTGTATTAACAGCCACTAATGAGAAAGAATGGAGGTGTTGTTAAAAGGTAAAAATTGAGCTACCATATGATCTGACCAACCCACTAGTGGTCCTATCAACCGAGAAGACCACAGTCGAAAAGACACAGGCACCTGAAAGTCCACTGCAGCAAGATATACACTAACCAAGACATGGAAACAACCACAATGTCCATCAACACATGAATGGACAAAGAATAAGTGGTACATGTACACAGTGGAATAGTAGCAAGAAAAAAGAATGAAACACTGCCCTTTGCAGCACCATAGATGAGCCTTGAGATAATCATACTACGTGAAAGAAGTCAGAAAGAGAAAGACAAATATCCTGTGACATCAATTATAGGTGTTATCTAGAATTTGATACCAATGAACAAATTTCCACAGTTTTATTCTGTTAAATAAAAATTAAATTAAAAAAAAAAAAACAGGGCTTCCCTGGTGGCACAGTGGTTGAGAGTCCGCCTGCCGATGCAGGGGACGCAGGTTCGTGCCCCGGTCTGGGAAGGTCCCACATGCCGCGGAGCATCTGGGCCCGTGAGCCATGGCCACTGAGCCTGCGCTCCGCAGCGGGAGAGGCCACAACAGTGAGAGGCCCGCATACCGAAAAAAAAAAAAAAAAACAAGCAAGAAGTAATGAGACATAAGCTTTTGGGCGTTTGTCCTGGCACTTTCCACTCTAATTTACAACCTAGGAACACAACTTCCAGGAAAGCTGCTGTTTCTCTTACTTTAGAGTTGTGAATGTAGTAACCCTGCCGCCTTGTGGCCATTTCCTGCAACAGCAGCTTTAAACCTGGTGCTAATAGTCACTTCATATTCACAAGGGCTGTAAATTACACCTGACCTCAAAATATGTCCTGAGGGGCTTCCCTGGTGATGCAGTGGTTAAGAATCCGCCTGCCAATGCAGGGGACACGGGTTCGAGCCCTGGTTCAGGAAGATCCCACATGCCGCGGAGCAAATAAGCCTGTGCGCCACAACTACTAAGCCTGCGCTCTAGAGCCCGCGAGCCACAACTACTGAGCCCACGCGCCACAACTACTGAAGCCCGCGTGCCTAGAGCCCGTTCTCCGCAACAAGAAAGCCACCGCAATGAGAAGCCCACACACCTCAACGAAGAGTAGCCCCCGCTGGCCGCAACTAGAGAAAGCCCACGAGCAGCAACGAAGGCCCAGTGCAGCCAAAAATAAATAAATAAAATTTTTTTAAAATGTCGTGAGGTCGGTAACTGACACAAAAATTCAAAACTGGGCAAATTTTCAATAAGACAATTTCAAGACATAAATTTTACTCACACTGAAAAAAAAAAGGACGTGGCAAAATGCTCAATATCACAAATTATTAGAGACAAGCAAATCCTAACTACAAAAAGTAGGGAAGAAGGAAGGAGACACAAGCCCTTGGGTGTTTGTCCAGGCACATTCCACTCTAATTTCCAATCAGGAAAAGGACTTTCCCTAAGGCTCAGTTTGCCCCAATTACCAGAGTGGGGCATGCAACAACAACATGAAAACTGGTGCTTGGGGGCCCTGCATATTCACAACGCCATCGAGTCTGTAAATGACACCTGTGTCTCAGTGTTAGTTATGAAAAACAAATTCAAAAGGAAGCAGGATTTCAGGAACCAGATATCAAGATGTAAATTTCCCACACAGTGATTTTATATATTTTTTTAAAAATGCACCAGAAGCTACTCAACATTGGAAATTGTAGGCTAATGCAAAAAAGGTATACCTAATTGTAGGCTAATGCAAAAAAGGATACCTAGAATGAGGTATCACCTCTCACCAGTCAGAATGACCATCACCACAAAGTCTCAAAAGAAGAAATGCTGGAGAGAGGAGAAGAAAAGGGAACCTTGTTACACTGTTGCTGGGAATGAAATTTGCTAACAGGCACTCTGGAGAACATTATGAAGGTTCCTTAAAAATAGAAAAATAGAGCTACCTTAGGATCCAGCAAATCCACTCCTGGGTGTAAATCCGGGGAAAACCAGAAATTGACAAGACACATGCACCACAACATTCACTGTAGCACTGTTTACAAGAGCCTAGACTTGAAAGCAATGAAAGTGTCCATCGACGGATGAATGGATAAAAAACATGTTGTACATATATACAATGGAATATTACTCAACTATGAAATGAATGAAATAAGGTCATTTGCAGCAACTCGGATGGACCTTGATATACTAAGTGACATAAATCAGACAAAGAAAGGTAAATTTCATATGATATCACTTAGAGGTAGAATCTAAAATTTGATACAAATGAACTTACAAAACAGAAACAGTCACAGATTTAGAAAACAAACTTATGGCTACCAATGAGAAAGGTGGGGAGGAGGAAAAATTAGGTTTAAATTAGCATACATATTCTTATATAGAGAAAATAGATAATAAGGACCTACTATATAGCACAGGGAATATGACTCAACAGATTCTAATAACTGAAAAAGAGGATGTTATGAATCCAAAAAAGAATACCCGGACGTCTTTGTATAAGTGATTCCAGTTACTGTACTCAAAAGAGGAACACAGCTTTCTAAGTCAGCTATACTCCACTATACAATGAAAATTAAATTCAAAAGAGAGAGAGAGATAGAGAAAATAGTTTCTAAATTGCTTCAGGCGCAGTGCCCCAAACTGGCGTCACATCCCTGGAGCCAGAACTGGTTTGGGTCCCAAGGCTGCACTGTCACTGGGCTGAGAGAGTTGGGGAGACAGTGCCAGCAAATGAGGGGCCCCTGGAATTGTACTGGCTGACCCCACTACATAGATCCAAAATCTCCAAGGCCAGGCAAGCCACCCTACTGCTAAAACATGGCTCAGACACCCAATGGATGGTGGATCCCCTGGGCTGGAAGAGATTTAAAAAGTCACCTGGTCTCCCCATCTGCTGGTGTTGGGGTTCACACCTCTAGCCTTTTTTTAGAGCCACCCCACCGGCTGAAGACAGTACCCTCAACAGCCAGTTTTGCACGGCTTGGAATTTGTCCGGGGGGATGCAGGGTAAGGTGGGGAAGTAATGAGACACAAGCCCTAGGGTCTTGGACAGGCACATTCCACTCTAATTTCCAATCAGGAAAAGGACTTTCCCTAAGGCTCAGGTTGCCCCAATTACCAGAGTGGGGTATGAAGAAATCCTGCCGCTTTGTGGCCAATTCCTGAAACGACAAATTGAAAACCGGTGCTTGGGGGCACTGCATAGTCACAAGGCCCTGGAGGCTGTAAATGCCACCTGCATCTTGGGGTTAGTTATTGAAAATGACTTCAAAACAGGGCAGAATTTCGAGAAGCAGATATCGATGTAAATTTCATTCACAGTTGTTTTTTTTTTTTAAAAAAAGGCCACCAAAACCTGCTCAACATCGCAAATTCTAGGGAAATGCAAAAACACTACAAGGAGGTATTACCATTGAGGCAGGACGACCATCAGGACAAAAGTCTAAAGTCAGAAATGCTAGAGAGTATGGGGAGAATATGGAACTGTGGCACACTGCTGCTGAGAATGTAAATTGCTAACTGCCACTCTGAAGAACAGTATGAGATTCCTTAAAAATCGAAAAATAGAGCTACCAGAGGGTCTGGCAATTCCACTCCTGGGTGTAAATCAGGGAAAATCAGATTTTGAAAAGACACATGCACCCCAACATTCACTGTAGCACTGTTTCCAAGAGCCTAGACTAGGAAGCAAAGAAAGTGTCCATTGAAGGATGAGTCGATAAAGAAGATGTGGTACTTATGTACAATGGAATATTACACAACCATGGATATGAATGAAATAAGGCCAGTTGCAGCAACTCGGATGGACCTATATACGATCATACTAAGTGACACAGACAGAGAAAGAGACTTATAATATGACTTAGGTGGAATCTAAAAATGGATGCAAATGAACTAACTTACAAAACAGAAACAGAGTCACAGATTTAGAAAACAAGTTTATGGCTACCAAAAGGGAAAGGTGAGAGGGGGGGAGGCATAAACCAGGATGTTGAAGTTAGCATACATACACTTCCACAGCGAAGAGATAATCGATAAGAACCTACTGTATAGCACATAGAACTCGACTCAACACACTGTAATCACGAGAAAAGAATACATAAGACTGTTAAGAATCTGAAAAAGAATATATAGATGTCTCTCTGTAAGTGAATCAAGTGGATGTACATCAGAAATAAACACAGCATTGTAAGCCAGCTATACTCCACTATAAAAATAGAGATAAATTACAAAAAGAGAGAGAGAAATTCTTACTAAATTCATTCAGGGGCGGTGACCCAACCTGGTGTCACATCATCTAGACCCAGAGCTGGCTAGGGTCCTAAGGCTGGACACTCCTGGGGCTGAGCAACCTATGAGGATGTGCCAGTGAATGCAGCCCCATTGAAGTTGTACCGCCTGGTCCCCACTCCATGGGTCCCAAATCTCCAGGTGCAGGGGAGCCAACCTACAGCCAAACATGCCTGTGACCCCAAGGATGGTGGACTGTCTGGTTGGGAAGAGTTTGGAAAAGCCGCCTCATCTCCGCATCTCCTGGTGGTGGGGTTCCCCTCCACCAAACTCTTTCCTTAAAGTCTCCTCACCTGGGGAAGATAGCACCCTCAACAGCCAGTTTTGCACGGCTTGGAATTTGCCCGGGGGATGGGGGGAAGGAATGAGACACAAGCCCCAGGTGTTTGGACAGGCAGATGCCACTCTAATTTCCAATCAGGAAGAGGGTTTTCCCAAAGGCTCAGGTTGCCCCAGTAACCAGAATGGGGCTTGAAGCAATCCTGCTGCGCTGTGGCAGGTTCCCAAAACAAGTTGAAAACCGGTGCTCAGGGACACTGCAATTCACAAAGCCTACAGGGTTGTAAATGACACCTATCCTCCACAAACGTCTTGGGGTAAGTAATCGAAAAGGACTTGAAAACAAGGCAGAATTGCAGGAACCAGATTGCAAGAGGTAGATTGGACTCGCCTTTAAAGCACATGAAAAGCTGCTCAACATCGCCAATGATTCAGCTGGGCAAAAAGGGTGAACTGGTTTTTCCTTAATATACTAAGGAATTAAATGACAAACTGATGTTTTCTCTAAGTAACAAACTGACACTGACCCTACTAAGGCCTTGATGCTGTCCCTAACTGAGGCCTTAACGCTGAGCCTAAATCCCTGAGCTGTCCTTCATCATCCTCAGCCTAACCCTAGGTAACGACCTGATACTCTTCCCTAGCTTTCGCCCTGACTCTGTCCCTAACTAATGAACTGACACTCTTCCTAAGGCTCAGATGCCATCCCTAACTAACACTCTGGTGCTGACATTAACTAAGGCCCTGACACTGTCCCTAACTAAGGCCCTGACAGTGCCCCTAACTATCACCCTGAACTGGTCCCTAACTAATGGCCTGCTGCTGCCTGAAGGTAATGTCCTGACACTGTCCCAAACTATTACCTTGATGCTCTCCCTAACTAAGGCCCTAACACAGTCCTTATCTAAGGCCCTGATGCTGTCCCTATCTCCCTGAATCTGTCCTTAACTAACGACTTGATGCTGTCTATAAGTAATGAGCTGACACTGTCCCTAACCATCACCCTGATGCTGTCTCTAACAAAAGCCTGACACTGACCTAAGTCCCTGATGCTGTCCACCAGTATCACCCTAATCCTGTCTCTAAGTAATGAGCTGATGCTGTCCCTAAATAAAGTACTGATGTTTTTCCCCAGCTCTAGCCCTGACGCTGTCCTTAATTAATGACCTGATGTTATCTGTAAGTAATGACCTGATGCTGTCCCTAACACCCGACACTGCTGCGAACTATTGCCCTGACGCTGTCCCTAACTAAAGCCTGATGCTAACCCTAAAAGTCCCTGACACTGTCTCTATTGCCCTGAACCTGTCCCTAAATAACAAGCTGATGCTTCCGCTAAGTAACAAACTGATGCTTCCTCTAAGTAACAAACATCCTCTAAGTAACAAACTGATGTTGTCCCTAAATAAGGCCCTAATGCAGTCTGTAACTATCACCCTGGAACTGTCCCTAGGTAAAGACTTGAGGCTCTTCCCTAGCTATTGCCCTGACACTGTCCCTAACTAACACCCTAACTAACTAACGTTCTGATGCTGGTCCTAACTAGCACCTTACTCTGACCCTACCAAAGGCCCTGTTGCTGTCCCTAAGACCCTGACGCTGTCCCTAACTCAGACCCTGATGCTGTCGCTAACTAATGACCTGAAGCTGTCCATAATTAATGCATGACACTGTCCCTAACTGTCACCCTGAACCTGTCCCTAGGTAACACCTGATGCACTTCCCTAGCTATCGCCCTGCCACTGATCCTAACTAATGCCCTGAACTGTTCCTAACTAAGTCCCTGATGCTGTCCCTAACTAATGTTCTGATGCTGGTCCTAACTAGCACCTTACTCTGACCCTACCAAAGGCCCTGTTGCTGTCCCTAAGTCCCTAATGCTGTCCCTAACTAATGACCTGAAGCTGTCCATAATTAATGCATGATGCTGAACCTAAGGTCCTGATGCTGTCCCTAACTATCTCCCTGAACCTTTCCCTAACAACCTGAGGCTGTCTGTAAGTAATGACATAATGCTGTCCCTAACTAACACCCGGACGCTGTTGCCAACTATTGCCCTGATTCTATCCCTAACTAAAGCTGACACTGACCCTAACAAAGTCCATGATGCGGTTTATAACTATTGCCCTAAACCTGTTCCTAAATAATGACCTGAGGCTGTCCTTGATGCCGAAAACTTGGCCTCTGTGCACTGGTGCTGAATCAAATCTCAGAGACAGAGATTGGGATGAAGTAGAAATGAATAGCCTTATTGCTTTACCAGGCAAAGGGGAACTTGGCAAGCTTGTGCCCCTCAAAACTGTGTGCCCAACCTGGGCAGATTTGGTGAGTTTAATAACACTGGTTCAAGGGCAGGGTTGCTGATAAGATTAGGGTGTGTGCAGGGCCTGTACTCCTTTAATCTGGCCTCAGGAGGTCTCCTAATGAGCTTCTCTGGTTCCTTTAATCTGGTCTTCCGTGCAATGAAAAATGCTAACATCTTCCATTTGTTGGGTGTTTTAGTTCTGCAAAGAGCTCAAACATATTGTTATGTATATCCCTTGAAGAGGAACCAGGACCTTGCCCCAAGGCTACACTATTGTTTTTGGCTATTCCTCCTTTGTCTCTGCATCCCCTCCATTCCCTGATTAGTAACTGTTCGAATCTGCCCTTTGGAATTCAGGCAAGTTCATGGCGGCTGGAGTCTATTCTTTGTAAGAATTGGGTGACACCGAAAGTCTTCTGTGCCAAGGAGTCCAACAGGGTCCTGCTTGGTTTCACTCCCCGCTTTTCTTTGATACTCCTCAATCTTGAGAATAGATGTCCTTCAAGTAGAGGAATAATCGTTTCAGACAGAGACGTTAATCATAAACTCAGCAGGGTAACTCGGTTTTAAGGGGACACGTCTTGCATCCCCACTTTGGTTTTATCTTTCCCCAATTCTTACAGGGAATGGGGCAACAACCGCTCTGGCTACTTCCTGCTGAAATGGAGTGTAGGCCTGCCTAAATTTTGGGGAATGGATATCCAATTAGTAATATTTGAGTTCCAAGTCCTGGATCCGATTCTTGTATGATTAAGATCTCAATCCCTTGGTCCACTATTTTGGTGCAACAGACTCAGTTAGAAGTAGGAGGAGTGACAACTGGAACTTCCAGAATGGTCACTTAGTTTTACCTTGGATGTCTGAATCATGGTTATTCCATTTTGAATTGCAAATGAATTCCCCTTCTCAATGGCCAAAGCATATGTACAATGCATTTCAAAGGCCACAAAACAGGCTACTTTGGTCAGTAAAGTTTAAGTTAAACCATGTATAAGTCAAAGTGACTTCCTCATACCTCGATATGTGCAGGTTGTTTTTTTCATCATTTCCCATTTTGATCGCAAGTCTTTCAATAGAAAACATTGATAAAAATACCTATCCCTCAATGCCGGGATGACTCAGCAGTTTGCCCCAAGAGTAGATCATGTTCATCAGGGCTAGGCCTCCTTTCTATTTGCCTAGTTAATCCACATTGGGGAAAACTGATCAGTGTCATGAACAAGCTCAGAGGTATGTTAATGAGGAAACGCTTCATAGGACATACATTTTATCATTTATACCCAATTGTCACACAAGCATCGTACATGTGCTTTGAGACCTAAAACAAGCAGTGATACATCGTAAGTAATTTACACTCTGAAAATTTCTCTAGGTAATTTCCATTTCCTCCTAAACATCAGGACAAAATTGTGGCTAACACAATAACTTTCAAAAATACAGACTTCAATTAACAGAGCCAGAATTTCCTATCTATTGAAGCATAATCTTTTTTTTCCTAAAATTACCCTCATCTCCATCAAACACTGCCAAATCAAGACATCTGTTTCCAAAATAAGTCTGGTCCATTGACCACAAAGGCTCCTCCATATTGTCTCTGGTGTAATTCCTCAGAAGGGTCTCAGAATAAATTCCTGAAAGGCCTCTCAAGGCCAGGAAAGCCATGCCAAGGGCCAGCCATCAGATTCTGCCTTGGTGCATTTCTCTTTTCTAGAAGTCCCCAAAATATTGAGATTCCTGAACATGCCATGAGATAAGTCTTTCCCATCCACCTGATAAGATTGCTCAGAACCCAAGTGTCTCCAATATCTGGAGAGACCAGGAAGAGAGAAAAGAAAAATATTTCAATTTCACCTATAGAAGTATAATTTACCCAACTGCTCTAAGTCATAAGTAGCTTGAGGGGAATGGCTCCCCTATGTCTGGAAAACACAGATCAAAACCAGTAATAATAAAAAAACCATTATGACCATATTCACCAGTTCATTCAGTAACTAATTCTTTTATTAACTTTTTATGAAGTCATCAAATTCTCCATTAAGATTTTTAATTTCTTACCCAGTTTGGTGGTATGATATGAAATTTACCACAGACCTGTGTTTGTCGAAAGGTCCTTCGCATAAATCTTCTTGAAGATGGAGCACTTTTGCGAAAGTTTTAGAGCACAACAGTAACTGTCTATAAATCACGGAAGGACTTAAAAGGTCACAGTTAAACATTTGATCAGTGTAATTGACAAAGAAACTTAAGTTATCGCTGTGACATGCAACATTTAAAAATAACTAGAATTATGAATGATAACATTTTACCAGGACATACTAGATTTTTAGGAATTCCTTGTAATTTAACATACTAATCAAACATTTCTCTGAGATGCCTCAGGGGCCTTCTAAAGCATCTCAAAGTTAGCTGATCAAAAGAACTGTCAGAATCTGCCAAACACATGTACAACAACTACTGAAGCCTGTGCACCTAGAGCCTGTGCTCTGCAACAAGAGAAGCCACCGCAATGAGAAGCCCACACACTGCAATGAAGAATAGCCCCCACTTGCCACAACTAGAGAAAGGCCACACGCAGAAACAAAGACCCAACACAGCCAAAAATAAATAAATTTATTAAAAAAAAAAAACTGCCAAACAATACTTACTCACTCAACCAAAGTGAAGAGATTTCAAAGGCAAATACAGATCACCTAAAGGCAAAGGAGCTCACAAGCTGTTATCAAAAGGAGCGATCCAAGAAAACTTTGAAGGGAGAAACCAAATCCAGTCTTGCACTAACCCACTTCCAAGAAAATCTATTTACCCAGCTAAATTTAATCCAATGTTAGAAAATCCTGATCACACACAAAGCTTTTTTCAGTGTCCCCATTTCACAGACTTTCCATCATCTTCTGTATCCATCTTATTTTTTCCCCATTCAGAAACAACCAGCTCTAGGACAAAAGACTTTCTTTTCTCTTTGTACCATCAGCCTGTTACCTAGCTGCTCATTTTCTTTATTATGTAGTTTCATAAATGCTTGAACATATGGAACTTCTTTTGTCTTTTTCTTCCTGTGACAAAACAACTCTGGCTGAAGGATAGTATAGTAATTTAGGCTACCATTCAAAGACCACCTTTCCTCATTCTCAAGAATGTACATTGGCCAGACAAAATTACAACAGAATTTCATTCTTTTCTTAGTCATAGGTCTACAACTATAGGTACACCAGTCTGCCAGGATTTTGCACAGGTGGCTATCAGGTGGAATTGAAGAAGCGCTTCCCATGTTTGATCGATAGAACACTCACGTGCGGACTAAGAACAAAACAAACTCCGCACCAGTAATGGAAGCCTCAAACCAAAGGAACCAAAACCCAAACAGTAACCAAAACCCAAAGAGCACAAGACTCAAATCGGCTTCCAAGTCTCAAAACTTAGCCTGTGACCTCTGTCCAAGTGGTGCACCTTCCAAATGAGATTTCCTGAAATGAAAAATCACCCAAATGGGAGTCAAGGTTCCCCCAAATGTACAGGGCTAAAAGGACCTCAGAGTGCATGCCAGGGGTGTTACTACACACTGGCCAAGGTGTTGCAACACCCCAAATGCTCCTTTTCTGGTTCCCCAAAATAATTCTTTGGAGTAGGACATTCAGGGTGGTCCAAGCAGGAGGAAGAGAGGAACGTCCTCGAGGCAAAGATGGCCTCGGCAGCTTCTAGGGTGGTCCCTCTTCTGCCATCTACTTCTGCCCCAGAGTTCCAACTGCTGGGATGGTGGATAGGGTATAACTGGGGCTCGGCCCTTCCAGGCAAGGGTCCCAGGAGATCTGGCCTCTAAAGGAATTCTCCAACCCTCCACTCTCTTGAAAGAGGCTAGTGTGGAGAAAATCTCGGAGCATCCGATCAAGTCAGGGGACCTGCAGGGGCGGTCCCCAAGTCAGCCCCATATTGGATGCCAAATTTGATGCAGAAAACTCGGCCTCTGTGCACCAGTGCCAAATCAAATCTCAGAGACAGGGTTTTGGATGAAGTAGAAAAAGCATAGTTTTACTGCTTTGCCAGCCAAAGGAGGACACAGAAAACTCATGCCCTTAAAAACTGTGTTTCCCAATGTGGGAGGGTTCTGTGAGGAGTTTTATAGCAATGGTTTAAGGGCGGAGCTGCTTATAAGGTGATGGGGGTGGGGGGCCTGCACTCCTTTAATCTGGGGGACGGTCTCAGGTGCTCTCTTGATGATCTTCTCAGGAATGAAGAATGCTAAAATCTTCCATGGGGTGGGGGGTTAGTTTGGTAAAGAGCTCAAAGATATTGTTATGCTTATCCCTTGAGGCAGAACCAGGATCCTGCCCCAAGGCTGAACTATTGTTTCTTGACTGTTCCTCCCTTATCTCTGCATCCCCTCCCTTCCCTGATTAGCAACTGTTTGAATCTGCCCTTGGGAACTCAGGGAAGATCACGGAGCCTGGAGTCTTTTCCCAACAAACAAGAAACAGGAGACATGGGACAGGCTTCCATGCCCAGGTGCCCCACAGGGTCCTGCTCAATTTCACCACTAGGCCCTGACCCTGACACTAACTATGGGCCTGAGCTGTCTGTAATGGCCTGAGCTTTCCCTAACTATGGATTTAACTCTCTAACTAAGGTCCTAATGCTGTACCTAACTCAGGACTGAGGCTGTCCTAATTAAGGCCCAGACGATGTCCTTAACTAATGGCCTGAACTGTCTCTAAGGCCTTGACACAGACCCTAAGTAAAGTCCTTATGCTGTCCCTAAGGCCCAGAGGCTGTCCCTAACAAAGGCCCTAAGGCTGTCCCTAACAAAGGCCCTCATGTTATCTTTAACTGAGCCCCCCCACTCTGTCCCTAAGGACTTGACTCTTTTTAACTAAGGCCCTGAGTCTGTCTTTAACTAATGGCCTCTTTCCCTAACTATGCCCTGATGCTGGCCCAAAATGTCTCTTACTAAGGTCTTAACCTTACTAAGGTGAGGCCCTAAATCTGTCCATAACTAAGTCCCTGACACTGTCCCTAAGACCCTCAAGTTATCTTTAACTGAGGTCCTGACATCACTAAGGACTTGATGCTCTCTCTAAGAACCTGAGGCTCTCTTTAACTAACGGCCTCACTCTTTCCATAAGTATACCCTGATGCTGGCCCTAAAAAAGGCCCTGACACTGGCCCTAACAAATGCCGACGCCATCCCTAATGTAGGCCTTAATACTGTCAATAACTAAGGCCCTGATGCTGTCCCTTATAGCCTAAGTTATCACTAAATAACGCCTTGATTCTGTCTGTAACTAAGGCCCTGAATATGTCCCTAAATAAGCCCCTGATGCTGTCCCTAACTAATGACCTGAACTATCTCTTGTTAAGACCCTCAAGTTATCTCTAACAGAGGCCCTGAAGCTGGCCCTAACTAATGTCCTGACGCTGGCCCTAACTGAGGCCCTGAGGCTTTTCCTAACTAAGGACTTGATGATATATCTACTTGAAACCCTGACACTGTCAGTAACTAAGTATCTGACTCTTACCCTAACTAACACCCTAAACTTTGTCCCTAACTAAAACTCTGGCACTGTTTATAACTATGGCCCTGACCTGGCCTGAACTAAGGCTCTGAAGATGTCCCTTAGTAACAGCCTAAACTGTGTCTAACTAAGGCCATCAAGTTATCTCTAACTGAAGCCTTGACGCTGTGCTTAACTAAGGCGTGTGGCTGTCTCTAACAAAGTCCCTGATGCTGTCCCTCACTAGCACCCTAATGCTGGCCCTAACTTAGACCCTGACAATGTCCCTAATAACTTTAAATGTCCCTCAGTTGTCCATGATCCTGTGTAGAACTAAGGCCCTGAATATGTCCCTAAGTAAGTCTCTGACCCTCTCCCTAAGGTCCTGATACTGTCCCTACTCAAGTCACCAACACTGCCTATAATAGTGGCCTGACTTTTTCCCTAACACACTTTTGTTGTCCCTAATGCCCTGACACTAGTCCTAACTATGGCTCTAATCCTGGCCCTAACTAAGACCCTGATGATGTCTCTAATAGCCTTAAATGTCCCTCAGTACCGTCCTGATCCTGTCTATAACTAAGGCCTTGAATATGTCCCTAAGTAAATCTCTTATTACGCTGTCCCTAAGGCCTTGAGACGGTCTATAATAATGGCCTGAATCTTTCCCTAACCCACACCCTGATGCTGTCTTTAGCTAAGCCCACACACTGGCCATAACTACGGCCCTGACACTGCCCTTTCTAAGGCTCTGATGATGTCCCTAAGAAACAGCCTGAACTATGTCTAACGAAGGCCCTCAAGTTATCTATAACAGAGGCCCTAACACTGTCCCTAACTTAGGCCTTGACACTGTCCCTTAGGGCTTAAGCAGTCAATAACTAATGCCCTGATTCTACCTATATCTAAAGCCCTGAATATGTCCCTAAGCCCCTGACACTGGCCATAACTAATGTCTTTATGCTAGCCCTAACTGAGGCCCTGAAGCTCATCCTAACTAAGGACTTGACACTATATCTACTTTAAAGACTGACACTGTCCTTAATGAAAGACCTGACTGTTTCCCTAACTAACACTCTAATTTCGTCCCTAATTAATGCCCTGATACTGGTTCTAACTATGGCTCTGATCCTGTCTTTAACTAAGGCTCTGAAGATATCCCTAAGTAACAACCTGAACTGCGTCTCACTAAGGCCCTGTTGCTATCCCGCACTAGTGCCCTGATGCTGGCCCTAAAGTAAGGCCCTGACACTGTTTTTTACTAATGGCCTGACTCTTAACTAACACCCTAATGCTGTCCCTAACTAATGCCCTGACACTGGTCCTACCTATGGCTCTGATGCTGGCCCCAACTAAGGCCCTGACAATGTCCCTAATAGCCTTAGATGTCCCTCAGTATTGCCCTGATCCTGTCCATAACCAAGGCACTGAATATATCCCTAAGTAAATCTCTGACACTCTCCTAACTAAGGCCCTGGTGCTGTCTCTACCTAAGGCCCTGACACTGTCTCAATTATGACCTAAATCTTTCCTTAACACCCTGATGCTGTCCCTACTAATGACCTGACACTGGTCATAACTACAGCCCTGATGCTGCCCTATCTGAGGCCCTGAAAATGTCCCTAAGTAACAGCCTGAACTGTGTCTAAGGCCCTCAAGTTATCTCTAAATGAAGCCTTGACACTGTCCCTTATAACCTAAGCTGTAACTAACACTCTGATCCTGTCCATAATTAAGGCCCTGGATATGTCCCTAAAGAAGTCTCTGGAGTGTCCCTAACTAATGGCCTGAACAGTCTCTTACTAAAGCCCTCAAGATACCTCTGACTGAGGCGCTGACACTGTCCCTAGCTAAGGCCCTGATGCTGGACCTTACTAAATCCTGCTGCTGTCCCTGAGGCCCTGAAGATGTCCCTAAGGAACAGCCTGAACTGTGTCTAACTAAGGCCCTCAAGTTATCTCTAACTGAAGAATTGACACTGTCCCTAACTAAGGACCTCATGATGTCCCTAATACCCTTAGATGTCTCTCAGCATCGCCCTGATTCTGTCCATAACTAAGGCCCTGGAATGTCCCTAAGTAATTCTCTAAGGCTGTCCCTAACTATGCTGCTGAAGCTGTCTCTACCTAAGGCTCTGACACTCTATGTCTTGACTCTTTCCCTAACATCCTGACACTGGTCCTAACTACGGACCTGACACTAACTCTATTAAGGCCCTGATGTTGTCCCTAAGTAACAGGCTGAACTGTGTCTAACTAAGACCCTCAAGATATCTCTAACTGAAGCACTGATACTGTCCTTCACTAAGCCCCTGACGCTGTCCCTAGCTAATAGCCTGAGCTATAACTTACTAAAACCCTAACCATGTCCCTAAGACCCTGACACTCTAACTTAGGCCTTGACAGTCACTTATAGCCTAAGCTGTCGCTAAATATCACCCTGATGCTGTCCATAACTAAGGCCCTGAATATGTCTCTTAGTAAATCGCTGATAATCTCTCTAATGGCCTGAATTGTCTTACTAAGGCTCTCAAGTTTTCTCTAACAGAGGCCCTGATGCTGTCCCTAACCAAGGCCTGAAGATGGCCCTAGCTAACACCCTAACACTGGCCCTTGCTAACGCCCTAACGCTGGCCCTAACTAACACCATGAAACTGGTCCTAACTATGGCCCTGATCCTGTCCATAACTAAGGCCCTGAATATGTCCCTAAGTAAGTCTCTGTCACTATCCTTAACTAAGGCCCTGACCCTGTCTAAATAGTGGCCAGACTCTTTCCCTAACACAATAATACTCTCCCTCACTAACTCCCCAACAATGGTCATAACTATGGCCCTGATGCTGCCCTATCTAAGGCCCTGATGATATCCCTAACTAACAGCCTGAACTGTCTCTTACTAAGGTCCTCAAGTTATCTCTGAGGTCCTGACACTGTCCCTAATTAAGGCCCTGACACTGGCCCTTACTAAGGCCTCACCCTGGGGTTGTTCCAGGCTGCTGGGCAGTTTTCTCTTGTCCACATCTCTGGCCAGATGCCTGCCATTGGCCAATCTAAGATTCTGTGATGCAGTGGTCCCATGTGGGATGTACCTTAGTAGGCTCACCTGCGGGAGGAGGGTCATGGCCACTCTGCCCTCCAGAGGACCACGGCTCAGCGTAGGAATCTCTCAGCCAGTGTCTGAACACAGGGTTCTATGTCCTTGTTTGTTCTAAAACCCTTGGAGTTACCTCTAACATTTTTTTTTTTTTTTTTTGCGGTACATGGGCCTCTCAGTGTTGTGGCCTCTCCCGTTGC
This sequence comes from Delphinus delphis, assembly GCF_949987515.2. Classification (NCBI taxonomy): domain Eukaryota; kingdom Metazoa; phylum Chordata; class Mammalia; order Artiodactyla; family Delphinidae; genus Delphinus; species Delphinus delphis. The sequence continues at coordinate 98,942,086 of NC_082684.1, read as the reverse complement.
GGAGCACAGGCTCCGGACACACAGGCTCAGCGGCCATGGCTCACGGGCCCAGCCGCTCTGTGGCATGTGGGATCTTCCCGGACCGGGACACGAACCCGTGTCCCCTGCATCGGCAGGCGGACTCTCAACCACTGCGCCACCAGGGAAGCCCCTAACATTTTTTAAATGGATCTCCCCCTTGGCATATTTACAATATAAATTATTTACGGCATTAAAATTCAGGAATGACATTATTAGAATGAGCAGGAAGACACAGGATGCCCCACCACCACCAATGATCTATTACTTGGAGGATCTTAAAATTCTGATAAGATGGAGATTCGAGAGCGGGACGTTCGGCTTGCAAGCAGGAACTTCTTAGTTGTAAACGGAGAAAGAATGATTTAAAAATGGGTTTTGGAGCTTCCCTGGTGGCGTAAATAAATCAGGTAAATCTGAGACTGAAAAGCGAGAGATAGGGGAGGAGATGAGAATTGGTGATGGGGAGAAGCAGGGGGAGTCCACATTCAATCTCAGGCTGAGAGTCTGGGTTAATCTCCAACGAAGGTAAGGACCACCAGGAGCTAGCCCCACTGGCTTTGTCACCTGGTGTGGGGATTGGGGACAGCCAAACCACCATGGCCACTCTCAGAGAAGTAAAGAAGGTGAGAGGGCACCCCTGGCAGCCAGATTGAAAGTGGTCACTGCTATGAAATAAGATGCTCTTTTCAGAAAAGTGAAGGATGTTCTCTTCATTCTCAAAGACTTGCAAATACTCTGTGTTTTTCTGGAGGCATGCTGAAGCCTTCAGCGTTTGAGGGCAGTAATGGAAGGAATCTGGGCTCAAAACAATCCAGCACTCACTCCTTGAGGGTGCTGAGGATGACCAGTGTCCACCCCTTGGGTGCTGTGGGGCCTGAGATCCCCTTATCACCTAGGATGGGAGGGGCCACACACACACTCCCCTGGACCAGCACGGGGCTGGGCTGGTGGGCTACAGACCTTTATCAGAGACATGATTTGCAAACATCTTGTGCAATTTTGGATGGTGGATTATCTTTTTCCTTGTTCCTTTTATTCACAACAGTTTTTCGTTTTGAGGAAGTCCAATTCATCTATTTTGTCTTTTGTTGCTTGTGCTTTTGGTAGCAGATCTAAGAAATCATGGCCAAATCCAAGGTCATGAAGATTTACTCTCATGTTTTATTCTCCGAGTTTTATAATTTTGGTTCTTACATCTAGGCCTTTGATCCATTTTTGAGTTGATTTTGTATACAGGGGGAGGTTAAGGGTCCAACTTTATTCTTTTGCATGTGGGTATCCTGTTGTCCCAGCACCTGTGCTAATTGTTTGGGAGAAAATATTTGCAAATGATGCAACCGACAAGGGCCTAATTTCCAAAATACACAAACAGCTCATACAACTCAAAAAAAAAAAAAAAATCCAGAAATGGGCAGAAGCTCTAATTAGACCTTTCTCCAAAGAAAACATACAGATGGACAACAGGCACAAGAAAAGATGCTCCACATTGCTAATTATTAGAGCAATGCAAATCAAAACTACGATGAGGTACCACCTCACACACTGGTCAGAATGGCCATCATTAAAACGTCTACAAATAACAAATGCTGGAGGGGGTGTGGAGAAAAGAAAACCCGGGGTGTGGAGAAAAGAAAACCCTCCTACACTGTTGGTGGGAATGTGAATTGGTGCAGTCACTATGAAAAACACTATGGAGGTTCCTCAAAAAACTAAAAATAGAGTTGCCATATGAACCAGCAATCCTACTCCTGGGCATATATCCAGACAAAACTATAATTCAAAAAGATACACACCACTCTGTTCATAACAGCACTATTCACAATAGCCAAGACATGAAAACAACCTGAATGTCCATCAACAGAAGAATGGATAAAGAAGATGTGGTATATATATATATACACACAATGGAATGCTACTCAGCTATAAAAAAAGAGTGAAATAATGCCATTTACAGCAACATGGATGGACCTAGAGATTATCATACTAAGTGAAATAAGTCAGACAGAGAAAGACAAATACCATATGATATCACTTATATGTGGAATCTAAAATGACACACAAATGAACATATCTACCAAACTGAAACAGATTCATAGATATAGAAAACAGACTTGTGGTTGCCAAGGGGAAGAAGCGGGGAGGGATGGACTGGGAGTTTGGGATTAGCAGATGCAAACTATTATATATAGGATGGATAAACAACAAGCTCTTACTGTATAGCATAGGGAACTATATTCAATATCCTGTAGTAAACCATAATGGAAAAGTATATGAAAAAGAGTATATATATTTATATATCTGAATCACTTTGCTGTACAACAGAAATTAACACAACATTGTAAATCAACTATACTTGAATAAAATAAATTTTTTAAAAATTAAGTTGAGGGCTTCCCTGGTGGCACAGTGGTTAAGAACCCACCTGCCAATGCAGGGGACACGGGTTCGAGCCCTGGTCCGGGAAGATCCCACATGCCGTGGAGTAGCTAAGCCTGTGCGCCACAACTACTGAGCCTGTGCTCTCGAGTCTGTGAGCCACAACTACTGAGGCGCGTGTCACAACTACTGAAGCCTGCACACCTAGAGCCCGTGCTCCACAACAAGAGAAGCTATCTCAATGAGAAGCCCATGCACCACAACAAAGACCCAATGGAACCGAAAATAAATAATAAATAAATTAAAAAAAAAATTAAGTTGAGATTATAAAAGTGCCTTCAAACTAATTGGTATAAAGTAGGCCTTATTCCTCTTGTCCTTTCATACTGGGACAAATGTATAAATAGACAGAAACTAAACCAGGATTACTCCATTCTGAACTCATATCACACAGAACTTTAATTGTTGAACAAACCATTAACACCAGTTACACCATTGGGATGTCCTGATGCAGTATCAAGGTTGTAAAGGTTGTATCAAGGTTGTATCAAGCCTGCAGAATCCACTATATATGGAAATTCAAACCGAAACGAAGCCAAATATCCCATGACTTCTCCAAAACTAGTTATACGACAATCAACTGGAAACCATATACAATCAAATGAATGTAGACAGAAACAACTATACCCTTCCTTTTTTTTCTTTTTAGATGAGGATGGTATTTAAGGTGATGTCTTGGGCCATTTCAGGGAGTTACTCAATTTCCTGGGTATCTCCCATGCACACAGGAGGTACACATGTCATTTAACTTGTTTGTGCAACTATGTGAAGGTAGTTAATACCACAAAACTGTATACTTAAAATGAATTAAATGCTAATGTCACGTTTTGTATTTTTAATAACAATGAAAAAAAAGCGTAGTGCTGATATTTGTTACAACATAAGTGAACATTAGAAACATCCTTAGTGGAAAAAAGCCATACAGAAAAGGCCACCCAGATCCCATATTTATCTTGTCTGCTTTAAATCCATCAAGGTTGTCCAAATGAGGGAAAAACTCAGTAACGGTTCCAGAAAAACAAAACTAGATCAGGATGGAAAAAGACATTTTCATACAGTTGGGACAGCAGGTGAAAGTTGATGTGGGCCTGTGTATTAAATTATAATGTGGAAATCATGATTTCTTCATTTAGGGGTTATGTGTTAGTTCCTCAGGAGAATGTCCCTGTTCTGGGCAAAACACACTGAGCATTTTGTGTGAAGTGGCAGATGTGAGTACTTTTTGCCATTATTGAAAGTTTTCCATACACTTTAAATTACTGGAAAGTGAATTACTTTTCAAAACAACCATGTCAATACCATACCAGAAAGTCAGATAAGACAGCCATCAAACTTTATTATAGAGGCCAAGACTTAACCAGACCAAGTGCAACCAAAGTTGTGATACTTACTTCCCTTGTAGGAGTACACACATGATATTAAGAGGCACCATGGGAAGAGTATATTAGTAGCTACCCTGTCTTTGGTCCTGTGGATTACCTGGGATGCAGTAGAAACAGTGAGCTTTTACCATTACAATTTTTCACATTACTTCAAAAAGCACGTTAAAAAAATAAATTCAGTAAAGTTGCAAAGTATGGAATCAATACGCACAAATCAGTTTTGTTTCTATACACTAATAACAAACAATCAGAAAAATTAAGAAAAGAATCCCATTTACAATTCCATCGGAAAGAACAAACTGTTTAGGAATAAATTTAACTAAGGACATGAAAGACCTATACTCAGAAAACTATAGGACACTGACAAAGAAATTGAAGACACAATAGAAAACAATATTCCATGCTCATGCATCAGAAAAATTACCATCATTAAAATGTTTATTCTGCCCAAAGCCATCAACAAACAGTGCCAGGAAAACTAGACACCAGACTCCAAAGAACGACACTGGTCACCATCTACACTGCACAAAAACTGACTAAAAGTCCAAAATGTTCCATATTAAACCCTTTCTCTCCTGAGTCCCCTGAAGATGCACCCCACCCACCCAGCAGTCAGCTGCACTGGAAGTTTCTCCCCACCTGCTCATTTCTTCCTCTTGTGGCATCTCCTCACCAGTGGGTCCTGAGAAAACCCAGCTCCTGTCAGTGTGGACACTGCCCAATGGTCCAGAAACCTAAGCCCTGACGGGAGACAAAGCTCCTTGTCCGCTTGTCATGGAGCAAAGTCTGTGGGCAGGCTGCATCTGTGCCCGCAGGGTCAGAGAGGTGGGTTCAGCGCCCCCTGTGGGACATCAGAGAAGTGCCGGGAGCACCACACTCAAACCCAGAGGCCTCATCCCAAATGCCGTTCTGCTGTATGTACTAAATTTGAAAATCCAAACTGAAATGGAGCCAAGTATCTCACCGTATCTTCTCAAAAGATAGTTAAGGAACAATTAATTAGAAACCATATGTAATGAAATGAATGTAGACACAAACTTTACAACTTAAACCAAAATTCACTCAAAATTGCCCATAGACAAATTTAAATTAACAAACTATAAAAATTCTAGAATCTGAGAACAGAAGAAAATCTACATGACCTTGGGTCTGGTGATCCATTTTAAAACACACACCAAGTCTATCAACAAAAGAAAAATAATTAATAATGTAGACTTTATAAAATTAAAAATTTCTACTCTATGAAAGACCCTATTCGGAAAACCACAAACTGGAAGAAACTATTTCCAAAACACATATCTGATAAAGGATTTGTACGCAATTAAAACTTGGTAAAGATTGAAACACACACCTGGCCAAAGAAGATAAACAGTAAATAAGCATACAACAATATACTCAAGATGCTGGTGGAATGCATGTACAACCTACTTTAGAAGACAGTTTGGCAGTTTTTTCCAAATTTAAACAGTCTCACCTTAGGATCCAAGAAGAATACCTCTTGTATTTAGACAACTGTTTTGAAAAACTGTGTTCAAACAAAAACTAGCATTAAGTAATGCACAGCATCTCTATTCATAATGGCTAAAAACTTAAAGATATCAGGATGTCCTTCTGTAAATGAATTCGTAAGCAAATTAGAGGACATACATCTCAAGGGGAGCAGAATACACCACCCTAAAATATGCCCATTTGACAAAAGGATTATTTTGGACTGATTAAACAAAAAAATAGTAGACCCAGGAGAATCCTTGAAAACTGAGTAGAAAATGCCCTTTTATGAAGTAAATTTACATTTACTAAGGATATCTCCATTTGTAAGGGTGTGTCCCCCTCTGGACCAGGAATTGAATGATGACTAAATATCAAGAAAAACTTGTCAATGGAATAGGCCTGGATGTAAATCTGCATAACAACCATACCCTTGTTTACTGTGCTTTGCCTAATAATCTCCCTTAAATGGCTTCCTCCATTCCCTAACATCTTTCTTTTGTTCTCAGCTGAAGGTAGCATTTAAGGTAATGGCTTGGGCCATTTCGGAGAGTGACTCAGTTTTCCTGGGTATCTTTCAAGTATACAGGAGGTATGCATGGTGTATATTAAACTTCCTACGGTTTTTCTCCAGTTCATCTCCCTTTCATTACAAGGGGGGTCCCAATGAAGAACATAGAAGAGTAGAGGGAAAATTATTTTCCCTCTCATAAAATGCAGTGCAATGCAATAGCATTCGGAGATATAAAGGAATGAACCATCAACCCGTGCAAAAAAAAAAAAAAAAAAAGGATAAATCTAACACATTGCTAAGTGAAAGAATCCAGTCTGAAGTGCTACACACTGTATGACCTCATTTATATGACATTCTAGAAAAGGCAAAACAGACATGGTAAACAGTTTATGGAATATGTGGTTGAAATAGTCCATATGATACTTTAGTGGTGAATACCTGTCATTATGCATTTGTCTACATCCACAGATTTTTACAACCCAACAAGTAAATTATAATCTATTCAAATTTAGTTACTTAGGATATGGGAGTGTCAAAGACTGGAGTACTGAATATAACAAAGAATCTAACTGATTTACAAATGTATGAAAAAACTCACTGTTGGTGGTGGAGTTACAGACAAAGGGAGAAGGTTACAATATCCATGTCATAACAGATCAGGTTGGAGACATCAGTATAAACTATCTTTAGCCTAATAGAGATACACATAGTTCCACATGGAAATCTTTATAATTATGTGTATATGTATAGGCTGGGATACGTGCATATATTTCCATGCATTATCAACTGAGCCTATTTAGCTCCCACATGTAAGTTTTTAATACTGTTCTCTAATAAAAGGAACAAGGGCTCTTTGAAGAAAGGGCTGATACTAGGACTGAGACAGTAAATATGTGAAGCAGGATAATCTTAAAATATCAGAAAGTGAAAAAGTACCAAAAAAAAAAAAACCCCACTTAAGAAAAATTATGTAAAATGAGAACAGGAGCAAATGGAAAAAGCTCTCAATAGCCAAAGCAAGAATGAACTAAACAGTCTAATAATGCAGTACTGGATTATAACCAGAAGTTTACAATAATTGTTCACATGTCCAAAAATAAATTACACAGTTTTCTATGAATGGTGTTAAATAGAAATCTCCTATGCAGAAAGATTCTAAACAATTCACATAGACACTCAGCTGTCCATCAAGGATGTGAAGCTAACTCCCCTCTCCTCAACTGTGGGTTCTGCATTATGACTTCCTCTTAAATAAGACACACAGGATGGACATGGGAAAAAATTAACCTCACTGTGGGAAAACTTGACAAACACTACCTCAACCGAGGTGACCAAATTTAAGAATATAAGTGATGAATTCCCTTGAGAGCCTGTCCTCTTGATATATAGTGAAGAGGAAGCACTTTATCTCTGTAATCTGCATTTTCAAAAGCCTAGTCTAATCACAACAAAAACACCAAGAAAATCCCAGTGCAGGGCAGTCTACAAAATACCTGACCAGTCCTCCTCCACACTGTCAAGGTCATAGAAACAAGTAGTCTGAGCAACTGTCAAGGCCCAGGAGAGACTAAACAGACATTATGACCACATGTCCTTTGTGATCCTGGAACAAGGAAAGGTATAACAAAGGGAACATGAATATAGACTTCAGTTAATAATAAAGTATCAATATTTGTTCATTATTTGTGATGATTTTATGGAAAATTTTTCAGGAAAAATTAAAAGTCACATAAGAGAAACCTATTGTAACAAACTGGAAATCTAGAGGAAACAGGTGATTTCTTTGTAAAAACACATTACCAAAATGGACCCTAAATTAAGGAAAATACAAAAAGACTAATTAAACACTGAGGAACCTCTTCCCCCTACTGGTTATCCTCTATCACTGTTCCAGGGTTTCCCTCTCCCAGGACAGGGAGGGAACAGGCACAGAGCTGTTTGGCAGCTCCCCAAATATCTGACCCCACCCAGTATCTTCATCTCCCCCAGCCATGCCCCACCCAGTGAGGACACCTGAGGATGGATCAGGAATTTATTGATTCAGATGTGTCAACTAGGACTTTTTCTTATTCCCAGTTGTAATGCCAACTGGCCCGAGGCAGGGGAACACAATCAGATTCACCGGTTGCATCAGACCGAAACTCTCCGGACCACCCGGTTCCAGAAACTGACCTGGGGACTTTGCACTCGCCCAGCCTTCCCGCCTTTCCAGGGGCGGGACTAACGGTCCCCCAGGATACCCGAAAAGACCACCAAATAAGGAATACCCTGCGCCCTCCCAGATTCACCACACCCCTTTCCCTTCTTCCCCTATAAAGTCTTGCCCAATCCTTGCCCGGGTGCGACTTCTCGGGCCCCTCAGACCAGTGAACCTCGCCCGGGAGCGCTCCCTAATAAAGCTCACTTGAAGCTTTCCTCTGTTTCGCGGTGCCGTTTGTTAAGATACGACCTTACACCAGTGACTGGACACACTTACTGAAGTAAAATAAATTAGTATTTATTGTAAGGGTAGAAATAAATTAATACTGGCAAGTGGCAAGTTTAAGAATGTGTTTGGACCTGGCAGGTCCAGTGACCCATACTATCTCAGTGTGGTCTTGCTCCTTTACAAAACTCTGTCCTGCTCAGTGCCTTTGGGTGATCCCATTCACAGGCACAGTCTCTCACTGTCCTTGGACCAACAGCAATTCTAGGCTGACAACCACTCACCATCCTTTTTCCAAGAAAGAGCTTCTCCTTTTCTTGGGTACCAAGAAAAGTCATGGTTTTAAATTCCTTTGGCCTGGCTTGGGTTACATTCTCACCCTTGACCCATCACAGGAACGAGAAGATGGAAAATGGGACTGGCTAGATGTGGGTTGTAAACCCATCTTCGAGCTGGGTGGAACATGGGGTCATCCTTCTGTAACTGTTTGGACTGGAAGTAGGTGAGATGTAATTCCCAAAGGAAAACTGAGGCACTAGACTTGGGCATGAGAACAGATGCTGGCTGAGAGAAAGCAGCAGATTCTATGTCAATGACAGCTCACTGCACAGCACCCTTTATCCAAAAGGAAAAAAGGGGTTCACTTAGGGTCAGGGGCTGCAGCTACTCATCCAGTGTGCTCTTACTGCCCTCTCAAGACTGCAAGAAGTTCTTTCGCTTGCTGAAAAGGCAGGATCGTTGGTGGTGGTAAACTCAAGCCTCCTGCCTTGGGCATCAGGTCCTCACATCTCAGGGTTTGGCCCATGATAGCCTATGTGCCCTCAGAAGACACACAGACCTCATTCCTGCCCCTGAGAGGTGAGAACCCTTGAGTCATGCCATCTCCCTGGCCATATTAATCACCCTGAAGAACAATGCTGCTCATTTTCCAGTTTCTTCTCCCTCCTTTACTAAGGGAAGAAACCAAATGCTAGGGTGGTAAGGAAACACTTGTGCAATGAAGTAATGGGAGGTTCAAGAATTATTCCATGCTGGGTTTCTCTGGCGGCGCAGTGGTTGAGAGTCCGCCTGGCGATGCAGGGGACACAGGTTCGTGCCCCAGTCCGGGAAGATCCCACATGCCGCGGGGCGGCTTGGGCCCGTGGGCCATGGCCGCTGAGCCTGCGCGTCCGGAGCCTGTGCTCCGCAATGGGAGAGGCCACAACAGTGAGAGGCCCACGTACCAGGAGAAAAAAAAAAAAGAATTATTCCATGCCATGGAACCCATAATTGGCAGGCTTTCCAGAGGCCACATGGATGCATATGGCTCTCAAGACCATGCAGCCTCAGTATGAACCTCCCATTGGGAGGCCCAGTTACTCCCATATCTTTGATTCTTAATGAATACGAATGTCAAAATTTCTAACAACTGAAGGGACAAAGGATTGCAGGGCCATGGTCTGCTGTATGGTTGTTGTGTCAGGGACACACTCAAATGTTTAGCGTTATTACCTCTCTTGGCAGGCTATGAGACTGTGAAGGCTGTGAAGAGGAGGACCTTTTCTCAACCCTATGGACACTGATAGTTGAAACATCTCAAAAGGAATGTCTACACTGCCCAGGTAGCTGTTCCATTGCCCAGCAGCATGGTCAGCTCAGTAATTGTCCATAGGGTCTTGACAGGGCCCAGGCTGGACTGAGCTAGAGGACCACAGATGCCTGCCTGGATGCTCAGAGGTCAAGGACCGTCCTGCCTGAGACTTGATTGTCTATTGATGCCCACTCAGATGGGACAAAGCATGCCTGCAGTCCCAGGAGGGTCCCACCAGCCCACAAGTAGGCTGGGGGCTGGCAGGTTGCTACACCCAGTCCTGCATAAATCCACACATATCCATTGAGTACCCTCCTGTCTGGGCTCTGCTAGAACCTGGGGCTGCCCAGGCAGAGTGGAGCCAGCACCACCTTTCCCAGATGGGAGGGCAGGAAGAAACCTGAGTGACTTGACACCTTCCACAACCCTTGACTAACATTGAGTTTGATTTGAAACACTCAGAAACAGTACAGACATTTCATTCTTCTCTCAGAGCCCAGGACTGGGGGATAGAAAAACAGTGGTCCAGCTCAACTCTCTGACTCATGTGTGACCCTGGGCAAATCGTGTCCATCCTGGAGACCTCAAAGAGGAGAAGGGAAGAGCAAAGGGGGCCAGTTATGCTTAAACCTAACCCTAACCCTAAAGAAATCTAACCTCTAACCCTAACACCCTAAGCCCAGACCCCTAGACCCTCTACCCTGAGTCTCCAACCCTGACCCCTGACCCCTAAACCCTGACACTGACTTAAACCCCAGACCTAAACCCTAGCCTAGTGGATACCGAGGGTATATACCCTGGAATAAACCAAGGGATTCATGACCTTGAATTTAGCAATAGTTTCTTATATCTCAAACTAAAGCTCAAGCAATGAAAGAAAAAAATAGATCAACTGGAGTTCCTCAAAATTACAAACCTTTGTACATCAAAAGAGGCTATCCAGAAAGTAAAAGACAGCCCAAAGAATGGAAGAAAATATTGGCACATTGTATCTGACGAGAGCCTTTATCCAGAATCTATCAAGAACTTTTACCACTCAACAAAAGAGCAACCCAATTTTTTAAATGGACAAAGGACTTGAATGGCCTGCTCTCCAGACAAGGCATACAAATGGTCAGCAAGCACATGAAGAGATGTCAAACATCAGTAGTCGTGATGGAAATGCAAATTAAAACCACAACTTCTCACACACATTAGAATGGTTATATTAAAAATAAATAAAAATAACAAATGTTGGCAACAATGTAGAGAAATTGGAACTCTTAAACTTTACTTGTGGAAATGTAAAATGGTGCAATCTATGTGTGCTAAATTTTGGCATTTTCTCAAAAATATAAAAATGTAATTATCATAGGTTTCAACAACTCCACTCCTAGATATATACCCAAAGAATTGAAAGCACGTGTTCAAATAAAAACTTGTACACCAATATTCATAGTAGCACTATTCACAATAGCCCAAGGTAAAAACAATTAAAATGTCCACCAATGGGTGAATGGATAAGCAAAACAGGGTAGATCCATAAGATGCATTATTCTGCCATATAAAGGAATAAAGTAAAATGGTGCAAGCAGCTGTGGAAAACAGTAGGGGGGCTCCTCAAAAACTTAAACATAGAATTAACGTAGAATCCCTCAATTCCACCCCGGGGTATACACCCAAAATATTTAAAAGCAAGGACAGGAACAGGTATTTGTACACCATATTCATAGCAGCATTATTCACAGTAGCCAAGAGGTGGAAGCAACTGGAGTGTCCTTCAGCAGATGAATGGATAAACATAATGTAGTATATACACAATGGAATGCAATTCAACCTTTAAAACTAAGGTAATTCTCACACAGGCTACAATGTGGTTAAACCTTGAAGTCATTATGCTAAGTGAAACAAGCCAGACACAAAAGGACAGACATTCTGAGTCCACTAGTATGAGATATCCAGATAAGTCAAATTCAAAGAGAAAAAGCAGAATAAGGTTGCCAGGAGTTGAAGGGAATGTGTTTAATGGTTACAATTTCACTTGGGGAAAATGAAAAAGTTCTGGAGATGGATGGTAAGGATATTTTTACAACAATGTGAATGACCATAACGCTATAGAAGTATATACTTAAAATTATTTAAATGATGTTATATTTTTAAATCACAATGAAAAAAAATGATGCATGTTAACGGCATAGAAAAACACTGAAAACCTCCTAAGTGAAAGAAGCCATATATAAAAAGTCACACAGATCATACTCATCTCGTACACTTAAAATTCATGAAGGTTTTCAAAACGAGGGAAAGCCCCAGTGATGGTTCCAGAAAAAGAAAACTGGATTAGAATGGAAAAAGACATTTCCACAAAGGTGGGGCCAGCTGCTGAAAGTTGAAGTGGTCCTGTGGATAGGATTGTAATGTGGAAACCATAATTATTCCTCATTTGGGGGCTATGTGCTGGTTCCCTGGGAGAACCCAGGGTGTTTGGTGTGAACATCCTAGAAAACTTTGTACTGCTATTTAAAGTTTAAACATTTGAAATTTACTAGAAAATAAATTACTTTTCAATACAACCATGTCAGTAACATGCCAGAAAATCAGAGATGACATCAAACATTGCTATAGAGGCCAAGACTTACCCAGACCAAATTCAACCAAAGTGGTGATGCTAATCGCCCTTGTAGGAGTCCCCATGGTATTAAGAGGCACCGTGGTAAGATTATATTAGTAGCCGCTATGTCTTGGGTGCTGTGGATGACCTGGATATAGTTGGAACAGTAGGATTTCTGAATTCTAGTTTTCTACGTAAAACCCCCAAAAGACTGTCAGAACTAAAAAATGAGTTCAATAAAACTGCAGGATCATTTGTGATTCTATACACTAATAATCAACTATCAGAAAGAGAAATTAAGAAAACAATTCCATTTACCATTGCACCCCAAAAAAAACTAGCAGTAAATTTAACCAAGGACTTGAAAGACCTGTACACTGAAAACTGTAAGACATTGATGAAAGAAACTGGACACCAAAAACTGGAAAGATATCCCATGCTCACGGGCGAAAATATTGTTAAAATGTCCATTCTACCCAAAGCAACATACACATTCACGCAGTCACGACCAAAATTTCAATGACATTTTTCACAGAAACAAAAACCAATTTGTGTGGAGCCACAAAGGACGCAGAAGAGCCAAAGCGACGCTGAGAAAGGAAAACAGGCTGGAGGCATCTCCCTCCCTGACTTCAATCTACATTATGAAGCTAAAGGCACCAAAAAAGTGTGGAATTGGCACAGAAACAGGCACACTGGCCAGAGATCCCAGAAAGAAACCTACAGGTACGTGGTCAGTTAATTCACAAAAAAAGGAGCCGAGAACATACACCGGGGAAAGGACAGTTCCCTCAGTAAACGGTGCCGGGGAAAATGGACGACACACGCCAATTAACAACACCGGCTAAAACCTGACTAAAACCCCACAACTTTCCACAACAAGCCATTCCAGTTCTGGGTCCTGTGAAGACAGACACCCCTCAAGAGTCGGCCGCACACAGGAACCTTCCCCCCTCTTCTCACTTTCCTCACCTTTTCCGTCAGCCGCATCACCGCCCGGCCGGTCCTGAGGAGACGGGGCTCCCGGCAGCGTGAACTGGACTCCACAACGTCCCAAAGCCGAAGCCTCAGCAACTCCTTAGGAGACTTGGCTCCCATTAGCGTGGACTCGACCCTGTGTTGTCCCGAAGCCCCCGCGCTGTCAGCATGGACTCAGCCCCAAGTGTTCCAGAAGCCAAAGCCCCCGCGGGTCCTGAGAAGACCAGATTCGCGTCAGCTGCCCGCGGAAGCCAGGTCCGCGGGCGGAACACGCGTTCCCAAGGGGGATCAGAGAGGCGGGCTCTGCGTTCCCTGCCAGCCAATGGGAAAGTGCAGACCAAGCCGCCCTCACAGTTTAGTGGAGATCCTACCCACTGAGGGCGGTTCTGCTAGATCCCTTAAACTGGAAATTCAAACTGAAATAGAGCCAATATCCCCTAACTTCTCCAAAATAGTTAAGGAACAATTAACTTGAAACAGTATGGAGTGAAGTGAATGTAGACACAAACTTTAAAGCTGACACCAAAGCCACTGAAATTTATTAACAGACAGTTAAAACGCGAAACTATCGAAATTACAGATATAAACAGAGAAAATCTACATGACCTTGGGTTTGGTCTGTAGATAGTAAGTTTTGAGTTTTAACACACAGAAAGCCAATCCACAAAAGAAAGAAGTAATATTGTGGACTTTATAAAATTAAAGATTTCTACTCTGAAAGACCTTATTCAGAAAATCAAAAGACAAGCCACAAACTGGTAGGAAAATATTTGCAAAACTTGTATCTGATAAAGGATTTGGACTCAAAATAGACAAAGACCTGTAAAACAACCCCATTAAAAAAAAAAAAAAAAAGGGTAAGGATCTGAACAGACACCCAGCCGAAAAGGATATACAGTAAAAATCATACAAAAACATGCTCAGCATTATATAGCTTTAAGGAATTACAAATTAAAATCATGAGATAGCACACCTATTAGGACTGCCAAATTCAAAATATGACAATACCCACTGCTAGAGGGTGAGGAACAACAGGAATTCTCCCTCCTTGCTGGTGGGATGCACGTACAGCCACTTTCTAAGACAGTTTGGCAGTTTTTTCCAAACGTAAACAAGTCTCACCTTGGGATCCAACAATCACGCTCCAAGTATTTAGGCAACTGCTTTGAAAATCTATGTCCAAATGCAAACAAAGATGCAATTATGCACAGCCGCTCTACTCAAAACAGCTAAAAACTTGAAGAAATCAGAATGTCCTTCAATAGATGAATGCATAAGCAAATTGGGGTACATCCATGTCAAGGCGAGTAGAATATGCCACCCCAAAATATGCCTATCTGGCATAAGGATTATTTCAGTCTGCTAAAAACAAACAAACAAAAATTTAAAACTCTCAGAAAACTGAGTAGAGAAGGACATTTACAATAGAGAAATCTCCATTTATAAGGTCATGTCCCTCTTTGCACCAGAAATAGAAGGATAATTAAAACTCAAGTAACTCTTATCAATGGAGAAGTCCTGACTTAAATCTGCAAACAATCATACCCTAGTTTGCTGTGCTTTGCATGATAACCTGCCATAACTGGCTTCCCCCCTTCCCCAACATCATTCTTCTGTTTTTAGCTGAAGTAGGTATTTAAGATGATGGCTTTGGTCATTTCAGGGAGTGACTCAGTTTTCCTTGGTATCTCCCCTGTATACAGCAGGTATACATGTTATTAAACTTCTGTTTTTCTCCTGCTAATCTATCTTTTATTACAGGGGTGGGGTGTCTCAATCAAGAACCTAGAAGGGTAGAGGGAAAATTGTTTTCCTCCCACGCACATGCAATGGAATACTACTCAACAGTAGAAAGGAATGAACCAACAACCTGTGGAAAGACATGGATAAATCTTCAGTATATATTGCTAAGTGAAAGAACCCAGTCTCAGGAGGCTGCACACAGTATGACCCCATTTATGACATTCTAAGAAAGGCAAAGCTACGCTACATAAATGATAAGCAGATCATGGGGTGGGGGGTTTGAAGTATTCCATGTGATACTTTAGGATGGATACCTGTCACTATGCATTTGTCTAAGCCCATAGATTTGTATAGCCCAAGGGGTAAATCATAGTCTATTCAAATTTAGTTATTTAGAATGTAGGAGTGCCACAGGATGGAATACATAATGCAACAGAATCTAACTGTTGGAAATGTATTGAAAAAACTCACTGTAGGGGATGGGGTAAAAGGTGCTGACCTAAGTTAACTTTGGAAATGAATGGAATCTGTAGACTAAAGGCAAAATGGACCATACATAAACAGAGGACTTTATTTTATGAAGTTCTTTCCAGGCTGTAGTAGCTAACAATTCTGAAACCACTGTACATGTAATTTGAAAAGGAGAAATTGAGGCAGGAGACACATGGGCTCCAGGCTAGACATTTACAACTGGCCTCCTGTTCACACTTCCTGGGGTGAGAAGAAGATGGGCTCCAGCCCGGACATTAATTACCAGCCCCTGGTTTACATCTCTTGAGACAAGAAACAAACAGGCTCCGGACTACATATTTATGATCGGACTCCTGTCTATATTTCGAGATCTGCACTTTGATATAAGAAACAACAACAGAGGACTTCCCTGGTGGTGCGGTGGTTAAGAATCTGCCTGCCAATGCAGGGGACATGGGTTCGAGCCCTGGTCCGGGAAGATCCCACATGCTGCGGAGCAACTAAGCCTGTGCGCCACAACTACTGAGCCTATGCTCTAGAGCCTGCAAGCCACAACTATTGAGCCCATGTGCCACAACTACTGAAGCCCACGCACCTAGAGCCCATGCTTCACAACAAGAGAAGCCACCGCAATGAGAAGCCAGTGCACTGCAACGAAGAGTAGCCCCCACTTGCCCCAACTAGAAAAAAAGAGTAGCCCCCACTTGCCGTGCACAGCAACGAAGACCCAACGTAGCCAAAAATAATTAATTAATTAATTAATTAATTATTTTAAAAAGAAACAACAACAGGAATAGGGTAGATAACCGAACATTGGACACCTTTATGGCAGGGACAGAGAGGGGCTAAACCCTGTTAAAAGATCGAGGTCCTACATTTCCCACCCTTGGGGAAAGGGAAACATTGCACATGCGCAGAAAGGCTCCTTGGGGGTCAAAAAGGAGGGGGCAACACCCCATAATATGTGATGCTAAGGCCGTCCCATAGGCCTCTGGGCTGTAATCCATCTTGGAAAAAAGTTGGGCATGCATGTTAAGGACAGTCCTAGGGCAGGGCAGGTGTGGAAAAAGAAACCAGATAATTGGCCAAAGGTAAACAAAGACCTGGAAGAACTGCCTTACATAAATGACTTAATTACCTCTTTACTGCGCTCAGCCTCATTAGGGAGGCTGCCCGCACCCTTTCTCTCCGGCTGTGTATCTCTGCCTTGCTTCTATCTTAACTAAACAAACTGTTTCTCTGTGTGCTCTCCCATGTGTTGTTGTGCTATGTCTCATAATAAAATTTGTACCTGTTTTTACAGTTTTTGCCTCCATGAGAAATGCATTTTCACTGGGGGCAAGGGCGAGGGGGTGTGGTGGCTAGGGTTCCTGGTCTTCATCCAGGCTACCCAGGTTCAATTCCTGGGCAGAGAACTAAGATCTCGCTTCACGCCACCACTCACCGCTGCCTCACTATCAAAATGAATTGGTAAATGGCAGATGGTGGGAGCCAGACTCCTCACTGTGGGAGTGGGAATTAACAGATAAGCAAAGCAATAAGAGAATGAAGCTGATCCCCTGACAGCCACTCCTTTCTGGCTCTGAGTTGCTTCCAACAGGACCGCAGTCACCTGCTTGTAGTCTGCTGTGACCCATCTGCCATTTCCTCTTCCTCCCTGCCATGATTCCAGTGACATTTTCAGCCTGGACCCCTCTCCCAGGCCAGACGTATCTGTCCAGCCACTGCAACCCCATCTCACCCTGGGGGCTAACAGGCCCCTCAGAGGACTGTGATCCCGCTGCTCCCCAAACCCCAGGAGGCAGCCCCACCTTCCCTGGTTGCTGAGCCCAGACACCCGGTGTAACAGAGTAGGACCCTATGGGGCCTTCCCAGGACAGACCCTCCCCCCCATATCCTCTGCTGTAGCTCCTCTCTGAAGTACCTAGATAATAGTGTCTGATGCACACTTCCTGAGCTGTTTTACAGATGCTAAAACCGCCACCAAATGGAAGAAATTAACTACTTGATGATCATCAACACAGAGCTACTGGTGCATAATAATTTGTAATGTTAACTGCCGTGTTACCTCACCATCAACCAGAGAATTGGGCACCAGCTGATCACATATCCTGTGACCACCCTCCCTCACCTGACCTTTAAAATTGCTTTGCTGAATCCCTTCAGGGAGTTTGGTGTCGTAGAGCACAAGCCACCTGTCCTCCTTGTATTGACACTTTTACAATTAAAGCTTCACTTTTCTTCACCACAACTTGGTGCCAGTAGACTGGTTTTACTGCACTCTGACACATGGACCCAAGTTTGGTTCAGTAACACTGGAGCCTCCCAGGCTCCTACTTCCTTGTGCCCCAGTGACTGTCAGCTCCTCCTCCAGAGCCTATGGCCAGTTCCCACGCTAATTCCCCTCTACACTGACAGCCCTGGCCCAAGCCCGATCTTGTGCCTGGTTCCTCCATCAGGCCCTGACAAAGCTCCCTACCCTCACCGTGCACCTCACATCCCACCCCCAATTGGTCTTTCTGAAGCATAAACAAGACCATGATTCTCTCCCACCTGTAATCCCCCAAATGTTTCCCCACTTTGCTGGGGTGACTTGTGGGAGAGACATGTGCCAAGGCTCTGAGAGTCCCGGCATCCCCACTAGGCTGCTGGCTCCTGGGTCCCCTGCCACTGAGCACCTCAGCAGGCCAGGCGACACGGCACAAAACCCCAGAACTTCTCACCTCAGGATGGGGCTGGCACTCCCGCTGCCTGATCAAAGAGAGCAGAGGAGGCTTCCCCAGCTGGGCACAAGGTCTGCACAAGTGGCCTTTCCCTGAGCCATCAGATGATCTCCGTGTGACTTGAGGGAAGGAGGGACCAAGGCACATATTAGTTCCTAAGCAGGATGGTGTGGACTCAGTCATGTCCCCCAAAATTCACATGCTGAATCCCTAACTCCCAGGACCCCAGAATGTGGCTGTATTTGGAGATGGAGTTTTTAAAGAGGTGATCAAAGTAAAATGCAGTCACTAGGGTGGATCCTAATTCAATAGGACTGATGTCCTACAAGAAGAGATTAGGACACAGGCACAGGGGGAGACCGTGTGAGGACACGGAGAGAAGATGGCTGTCTACACGCCAAGGAGAGAGGCCTCAGGAGAAACCAGCCTGCAGACATCTTGATCTCACACAGCATCCAGGACTGGGAGATGTCTGTTGTTTAAGCTGCCCTGTCTGTGGTATTTGTAATAGCAGCCCCTGAGCAGACTCACACACAGGGTAACTCAGGGCTCAAACTGGACAGAGCCCACTCTCCATTCCCCCATACGTGAGTTACAGGAGCCTCAGGAACTAAGGACAGGGTCCCCGAGGAGATGGACAAGATACAAGACCTTAGGCATAACACGACTGCATTCACGTTAAATGTGCCTGAACTACATTCACGTGAGATAGTTTTGTCCTGTATGTACACCCACATCAGCACCTGTTTGAACTGCAGACCTTTGGCTTCATCACCTCCACTGAGAGCATTAGCTTCACCTGCTGTAAACCACCTCCTATAGGATTTCCAGAACCACAAAACATCAAAGAGCTCATGCTGATGTGTAATCACAATTCGCAGGCCCCAGAGGCTGTGTGCTGGTGTCCGAGCGACCCCCACAGCAGAGCCGCCCAGCTGCCCTCCAGAATCCATTTCCCTTTTTCCTGTTCACAGCTACCCTGCATCTTGCAGCTGGGGCACAGTGTCTCATGTTTCCAAGAGGAAGCAGTGGAGGTGGTGAGGCCCTTGGCCAGCCTGCATCCTTGGACAGAGGGCTTGGTGCCCATGTGGTCACCTCACCCTGCTAGTTGGAGCCCTCACCTGGAAACAGGGAGGAGAAACAAGGTAGACAGAGCCTGGACCCCTACACCCACCTGCCCTGGACTCTCACATGAAGGGGACAGAGACATCTTGAGCTTCAGCCCATTTCTGGGGGGACATTTTGTTCCAGTAACAAACCTTTGCCCTAAAAGCCAAGGTGCTTTACAAACCCCTCCCCTACTATAACAGCAAGTAAGGCTTAATCTCGTCACACTTTTCTCAAACCACAGCTCATGTTGAGACCAGCGCTCAGGTGATGGTGCTTCAGAGCAGCCCCTTTAAAAGATCCCTGCAGTTCAGCTCCCCCAGCCCTACCTTCAGTTTAAGGGAGAAGTTTCCTTGACAACCTTGACAAACCTGCTCGGTTTCCTTGACAACCAAACTTCGCAATCTCCCAAACTCTTCTCCTTCAAACATTCCTACTCTAGGCTTGATGAGCCTAAAGAGACAGTGCTGTCATCACGTGCCAGAAAGTGATTCCTCCAAGCCCGTAATTGTTGGTTACATGATGCTATTGATGATGAAGTCCCGGAAGAGCCAGCTTTGCAAGGTAAACACTTCTGTATTTAACACTGTGTCCCTTTCAACAGACAGGATGGAGTGGCTGTTTTCATGGGTCCCATAGTGGAAGAGCTCACCTTCTGATGAAGCCAGGCCCTGATCATTTCCAGGTGATTCCAGGGTCCTAATTCTCCCCAGACCCCCCACCTACATGGCTGCTGTCTGTGCCAGTCTATATGGGACCTTGGTAATCTCCTAAAATGAGGGTTATTGGGCTTCCCTGGTGGCGCAGTGGTTGAGAGTCTGCCTGCCGATGCAGGGGACATGGGTTCGTGCCCCGGTCCGGGAAGATCCCACATGCCGCGGAGCGGCTGGGCCTGTGGGCCATAGCCGCTGAGCCTGCGCGTCCGGAGCCTGTGCTCCGCAACGGGAGAGGCCACAGCAGTGAGAGGCCCACGAACCACAAAAAAAAAAAAAAAAAAATGAGGGTTATTTTATACACAGATAATGGCTTGAATGGTGAGCCCAAAAGATGTGTCCCCCCAGAACACGTGAACAGGACCATATCTGGGAAAAGGGTCTTTGTAGATGTAGTTAAGGATCTCGAGATGAGGTCATCTTGGGTCAGGGTGACCCTCAATCCAATGGTAGCATCCTTATAAGAGACAAAAGAGGAGAGACACAGACACAGAGGAGAAGCCACGTGAAGACGGAGGCAGAGATGGGAGGGATGCAGCCGCAAGCCTGGGGATGCCTGGAGCTCCCAGAAGCTGGAAAAGGCAGGAAGAACCCTATTCTGGAGCCTCTGGAGGGACTTCAGTCCTGCGACACCTTGATCTCAGATGTCTGGTCTCCAGGACTGGGGGAGGATGAATTCCTGTTTTAAGCCACCCAGCTTGTGGTCATTTGTTAGAGAAGCCACAGAACAGTCCTCTCTGTGCAACAGACACAGAGTTGCTTAAAGACTTCCCCGTGAGCAGTGCTGGGATAAAATTGAGAACCAGGAGATGCTGCAGGCCCCCTGCATCCCTGCCTGGGCCCATCCAGAGTGATGAGGTCAGTAGGCGGATGCTGGCCACTGTGCTGCATGAGGGAGGCCCCATAGGTACCACTTGTTTCTTCCACCTGACACCACAGAGGCCTCCCCAGGACAGAGAAGACAGCCTGTCCCAGGCGGGTGGGAGCTCCTGGTGACACTGCAGGGGACATGAAAGGGAAGGACCAGGCAGGAGGGAGTGGGAACCCAGGCAGAGCCATGGGACTTGGGGCCCAAGGGGGCCTTTCTGGGTCTGAGCTGGGAGTGGGTGAACAGGTGGTGAGTGTGATTCAGGAAAGGTACTCTGGTGACGTGACACTGAACCTGCTTCAAGCCTTCCGGATGATCCCAAAAATAGGATAGTAAGACGGATCCAGTTAAAAGAAGGTAAGTGAATCCCCGTAAGAGGAGGCTCTGTGAGCTGGTCCCCGGAGGGGGATGAAGGTAATGGACATGGAACCTGCTGGGAGTGGGCAGTCACCCTGGGCGGGCGGTGGGTGCAGACCCCACTCTGTGGCCGCACATCTGTGCTTCTGGCTGGGTTACTTGGCTTCTCAGAGCCTCAGCTTCCCAGTCCGCTTGTGGGGTGATGGTAGCATGGATTGGCTAGTAATTTTCTCAGAACAGGGTAGAAAGGGATCTAGTGGAAATTCCACAGAACACCGTCAGTATGGGAATCGCAGGCCCTGTTTCCCACAGGTCTGTCTTCAGAATCAGGAGAGCAAATCCGAGCCGACTTGCAGCAGAGCCCAGGGATGGGCTCAGTTTGGTGGGTCCTCCTGCTTCCTTAATTTCGGAAGGAGCAGGCTCCAGTGCGCAGTGGCAGGTTCATCCCACACCTGGAAGCATCCGGACCTCAAGGCCCAGCAACCCCTGAGCCCTGTGTCTGGGCCCCCAGGAGGCAGACGGGACATCCCAGCCTCCTCCTCAGCCCTCTTCTTGACCAGAACATTTGAAATCCAGGCCATCATTAGGGAGAAGCAGGGATGGGGGCATCCCATGTGGAAAGAGGACATGGGGTAGCTTCTTGTGTACGTGGATGTCCACACCAGGAATGTGGGTCAGTGGGACACGGGCACTGGGAGGGGCAGACGGTGGGCCTGAGTAAGCAGGGCGGGGCCGGGGGTCCCAAGGAGGGGGCACGTTGAGCTTTGCCTGAGCCGGACCTCAGACTCCACTGGGCTTCCCTCTCCTGGTCACTGGGGGGGAGGAGCTGAGCAGCATTGGTGGAATGACCACTTTCAGCCCCAGGCCCTGCCAGCATTGGTCTTTCAGGCTCTGGGTTGGGGAGCCTGAGGAGTGCAGGTCCAGTTCTGTGCACCAGGGAGGCCTGGAGGGGTCGGGCAGGAAGCTCTGGTGTGGTCATCAACTGTGCGGAAGCTTCCAAGCCTGTGTCCAGTAGGAGCTCTCACCTTGCACGGGGTTTCAAGTCCATAGCACAGATCACCTTCTAGCCACTTGGTTTGTTTTCTAGACACAAAGCAAAGTTCTAATATTTACTATGTTCACTGCCTGTAAGAAGGCACATCTGATCTGGCACCAGGTGCTGCCTCTGGGTCCCTCCTGACTGGATGCCCGGCAGCCAGTGTCACCGCGTCAAACTGTCAGGTGGTATCAGGCGTGGGGGGACAAGAGCACACGGTCCAGGCCCACGAGGGGCCGTGCTGTCCACGGAGCCGGTGCTGTGGCTGTAGGTGTTCCCTCCACCCACCCCACAGGCAGAGACCACTGTCTCCTTACAGATTGCTACCAAGTTAAGTTGTATGGACCCTGCTCGGGCCCTAGCCTGGCTGAGGCTCTCTGCCTGGATGGGGAAGATTTCCTTTTTCCATTCGGGTTCAAGTAGGTGAATAACAAAACCAAAGCTGCCACCGACACAGCACAGGCTTTATTCAGTGGCCAAAGAATGGAGAAGTGGGAGCTAAGTTCACAGATCAGCTTCTCGCCCACCTGGAGAGAGTGGTTTAATTTTAAAGAGTAAAGACAAAGGGAGGAGAAGGGAGGCTAATGATGGGAGGCATATGTGTTTGTCCACCGGGGAAGGGGCAGGGCTTTTTCCAAGGGAGCGGGGTATCACTTCCTTTTTACCCTTTTTTGGTCCTTCATGTCCAGTCATGGCCACGGGTAGATGTGTCACTTAACATGCTGATATGGTAAATTCAACATATAATGAGACTCAGGGTCTGTTGGAGGTCAGATTCATAGCCATCTTGGTCCCAGCTGGTTCCATCTGATTTTTTTGTTTGCAGCTTCCTTTCTTATCTCTGGACCCTTTAACTTAAAGACTTCTGTTAACTCCTGCTGAAGGTGGGGGGTGGAGGACAGCCCTATTAAAGGTAGGTTCATGGGTCTTGAGCAGGGCCTGGAGCAGCTCTGACAACAAGAGGAGGAGGCTGAGATGGGCAGTCGGTCTGACACCTGCACTGGGGCCTGTGGTCTGCATGTGGAGGCAGTCAGCAGGGGGCTTGTGTCAGGGAAGGTTCTCAGTGTTTACAAGGAAGATGTATCCAGATGCAGAGCTGCCTGCAGATGCTGCTACAGAAACCCCTGATTCCTTCCTAAGGATGTTGGAGGTGGGGGGGCGGCATTCAGGCAACAGGGCAAACAGCTTGTTCTGGAGGCTCTTGTGGTGAAGCGGGGACTTAGCAACAGGGGCTCAGCCTGCAAAACCCCAGAACCCCTCCCAGAACAGCTCAAGAACCGCTCCTGGAATGGCAAGAAGTGCTTCTTCCCACCTACTAGACGGGGAGGGAAGGGGTGGGGTCTGCAGGGCCACCCTCACCTTCGGGGACTTGCTGGGAGGCTCACAGGACTCAGCACATGCTTGTGGCTTGTGTGCTCACAGCTGAGATGGGCCACAGCACGCAGTAAGGATGAATGGGTGGGAGGGACCCTGCTCCAGTCACCTCATGACCCTTCATGCCCCCTCCTTCCCTCGAGGGTCTCTAGGGTGTCTCTTTCCCCAGCGACGAAGGGCAGAACCATGACAGTTACCCCCGTCCCCGTCCCCCCAGGGAAGCTCATTAGAGACTTGGCACCTGGCTGGCACCCGCCACCCCTCGGCCCTGCCCCAGCCTTGGGATGGTGTTTCTCACCTACAGGCCTGCCCTGGGAAAGCGTTTTAACATTGTGTGAGAGTACAGTGTGGTTGTCCTGTGTGTCCCTGGAGGCTCAGGAAGCCACAGAGTTGGGGCATCTCCAGCACTGGGTGTCCCAGGTCATTTCACAAATCCAGAGACTGGGCTGAGGAGTGGAGGGAACTGGTCCCTTCCTGATCCACAGGGCTAGGATGCCCTATATGCAGGAGGGCCCTGGACTCAGCTTAACTATAACCTGGGGTCTCCTACACCTCCCCTGGTAGAGGCGCCCTGCAGATTCCAGGGCCTGGAGACCAGCCCCACTTTTGACCCCGATTGAGGGGTTGGGGGCCCTGAGACCACCCCAGGTTTTTTTTTTTGTAGTCTCCCAGGACTCACTGAAACTCTATACTCAGTGTCAGAGTTTGTTATGGTAAAAGGATGCAGATACAATCAGCTGAGGGCAGAGGTCAGGAGTAGAGTTGGGGGTCCATGAGGTGTGGCTGCCCATGGAAGTGCACCTGAGCCCTGGGGTACAGGTTTTCACTGGGGTCCATCTCGTCAATGTGGGGGACACGGTATGGCGGACCTTCAACTCCAGCCTCCGGGGGGGTGGTACTCAGGAAGCCCCACCACGTATCACGCGTCAGCACAGACCAGCCTGGAGCGAGGCCCACGTAGCACGGACACTCCAAGGTGACCTCCTGGAGCCAGGAGCAGAGGCCTGGCCTCTCTGTGGGCAGGTGAACCCACACTGCACAGGCCCTGGTGCAGTGCCTGTGTGCGGTCAGCACGGGCACACGCCGGTCAGCCAGTGTCCCTGTGCCTTAGCCTGTGGCCGCTGACCACACTGTCCCGCTCAGCTCACAAGAGCGAGGACAGTGGAGGGACAACAGGGGTTGGGAAGGAGGCTGGGTCGTGGTCAGGCTGAGTGGGAAAGTGTCTGAGAAGGGAGAACACAGCTGCCCTTGCCTG
Source organism: Delphinus delphis (assembly GCF_949987515.2). NCBI lineage: Eukaryota > Metazoa > Chordata > Mammalia > Artiodactyla > Delphinidae > Delphinus > Delphinus delphis. The sequence goes on along the minus strand of NC_082684.1, from coordinate 98,917,035 downwards.
GCGAGCCGGGACCTGACATGGTCAGTGATGCCTTGCCACCTCCGGGGGCGGGGCTGCCCCTTCCCGCGTCCTGCGGCAGGGTCACACATGTGTATACAGCAGGACGCACAGCACTGCGTGCAGCAGGCCTCATGCCTGCTCCTGCCATGCACTTGGGGGCTTGGTTATGGTGGAATATCCCGGTAGGACACGCCCCCGACTCCAGGAAGGATGTTGGGGTGAAGCGTGTGGGAGCATCTGGAAGGACCCCTCACCTGTCTGCTCAGGTAGATTAAGGACCCCGACCAAGGGTGGGCAGGCGGGGAGCCCAGGGAGGGTCCTGGGTCAGCCCTGAGGCTGGACAAGGGCTGTGGAGCTGGGGGTGAAGGCGGTGGAGATGAGGGGCGGACCCCACAGGAGACAGACCAGCCTAAGCAGCAGCATGGGGGTGGAGCTTGTGAAGACTGCGGCGGCGAGGGAGGCGGGGCCCGCAGCAGAAGGGCGGGGCCCGCGCGGGGCTGCGGGGAAGGGCGGGGCCTGCGGCTTAGGGTTGAGAGAGGGGCAGGTCGCCCTGAGAGGTACGCACGGGATGGGGCATCGAGGGCCCCAGGTTTCTCCCAGAGGAGGCGCGGGGGTTATGCCCGGAGGGAAGGCGGCCAGTGAAGGTCTTGGGTTTTAACAAGCACCGCGCCCAACCCCCCAAACCCCGGCCCGGGTGTGCGTTTCCTGCGGCCCCCAGCACAAAGCGCCAGACGAGGGGCTGTAATATGATACACCTGCTCTCCGTCCTGGAGCCCGAGATCGAGGTGTCAGGGGCCACTCCTCCTGCAGGCAGGTTCTGGGGACAGTCGGTCCCAGGCTTCTCCTAGCTCCTGGGGTTCCATTCTGGGCGTCCCGTGGCCCATCACCCCATCTCTGCCTCTGCCGTCCCATCACCTTCTCCTCCCGTGTCTGTGTCCAAACTTCCCCTCGTGAGGACCCCACACACACTGGTCAGCGCCAAATGAGTGGCTTCATCTCAACCCCGGCGGCTCTGCAGTGACCCCCCTGCACACGAGGTCCCATTCTGAGGTCTCAGGGAGTCGATTCATCTTCCCGGGAGCCTCTTGGGGTGACAAACACTTGGTGGTGACAAACAGCTCCTGGGGGTACGGGGGCAGGCGCTGTAAGGCAGGAATCCAGGAACTTCTTGGAGGAAGCTGTGTCCTGATTGGGGGAGGACAGACGGACAGGCAGAGGCAGAGGGAGGCGGAGGGGCTGTTGCCCCAGCCCTCTGAGAGTGAGGGATGTCTAGAGGGCCAGGCAGGGGCCAGCAGGATGGGGGTGTCAGAGGCGGGCGGCCTCCTCTGCGATGTGCGCGGTCACTCGGGCCGAGGGCACGCCCTCTGTCTGCTCCCAGGAAGGTGCCGGCTGTGGGCTCCCTGCCAGGTTGGGCAAACATGGAAGGGTTTGAAGACACGTCCCTGGCCGCATGCAAGGAGACGTACCTTGGTCATGTCTGGGGACATAGAGCTGCCAGCCTGCTGGGGAGTGTGCGGGGTCAGTGGCACGTGGGGCTGCATCCAGGGCCCTGAGGAGCTGGACCTACCTCCTCCAGGCCTGGCCCCAACATGGACAGAGGGAGGCTGCCACTGTGGGCACTGCCTCTGGGCTGGGAGTGGCCAGCACCTCTGCTGACCTGTCACTGCAGCCAAGCCCAGGCCGCTGAGTGGCCTGGCTCCTGCTCAGTCCCTACGGGTGGGATGTGCGTGGATGTTGCAGGAAAGCTATGGGGCTCCTGCATCAACGGAGGCTGGTCATCCACTGGACTCAAGACAGGAATGAGCTGGATAGCAAGGCCGGCCGGAGGCACGGCCCGAGTGGGGAGGCCGCTGCATGTCCGTGTGTTCAGGACCCAGATGTGTTTGTAGAGACACGCGTCCAGATACCAAGGGGCTCTTTCCTCAGATGCCTCGTGTTTCATCATCTGGCAGGTGTGGGGATCCTGGGGCGACCGTGACAACATGCCACAACCCCGGGGGTCTCAACAGCAGAGATTTATCTCTCGCAGCTCTGGACGCTGGAAATACAAAATGAAGGTGTGGTTGGTTCCTTCTGGAACCTCAGGGAATCTGCCCCGGCCTCCCCCAGCTTCTCCGGTTTCCAGAAATCCTTGGTGCCCCTGGACTTGGGGCTGCATCTCCCCACCTCTGCCTCCGTGGTCATGTGGCTTCTCCTCTGTGTCTGGGTCCAGATTTCCCTCTTCTTATAGGACACCAGCTGTTGGATTTAGGGCTCTCCCTAATCCAGCATGACCTCATCTTAACCATATATGCAGAGACCCTGTTTCAAAAATAAGGCCTGATTCTGGGTTCAGAATGGATATAAATTTGGGGGGACGCTATTGAACCCACAGCAGTAGGTGAGGTGTTGGAGGATGGAGGGAACGAGAAGTGCCCACTGAACCGACAGGGCATCGTGAGACCAAAAACCAAGGCAGGCAGCTCCGTGTAATCAATGGATCCGCTTATCATTGGGTAATTTACTCACAGGGTAGGATCAGGATATGGTGGACAACGATCGGAAGCATTTGCGGCTGTGCTCTGCATGGCCAAGGGGTCACCAGGACAATTTATGGTTAACATTGGGGGGTGCTTGGAAACAGGACGTGCATTCCTAAGTCAAGTTTCATGAATGGGTAACTGGTCACGTGGGCGCCGGGAACACATCGCCAAAGGTCTTCATCGTTTGGGGATTAACAAAGCATAGAGGCCACCTGGCCCTAATGATTATTAAACAGCCTCTGTTAACTAGAAAGGCCTTGAGGACAGAGAAGTGATTGACCACACAGTACAGTCCTGGGTAGGGTCAGTGGACGGACAGGAGGAGCTGTATGGGCCCAGGATGGCAACAGTTATGTTGACAGACAGCCTTACACAGTGCTGGGGGTGGGGTGGGGGGAGTGGCAGAGGCAGGGCTGGGGAAGGTGTGGGCTTGAGCTCCGCAGAGAAAGGGACTTGGGCCGGGCAGTGGGGCGGGCCTGGCGCCTCAGGCGGGACAGGGGTGTGGCCCTAAAAAGTGACTTCACACTTGCTCGTAGGGACCCCTCCGTGCAGGGTGGACACGTCTGTGTCCAGGGTCACATCCTGCTGCTTTGGGACCTGACTGCTCAGACCTCTGTGTGATCTCTGCAGGCCAGCCTGAGCGGGAGCATATTGTGTCAGGAGCCTCAGGCAGGACACATCCTCAGGGTTCGGAGAGGACTCCAAGTGGGCCTTGGAGGCCAATTCTGCAGGGTGGCAGGGGGCAAGGGCTCAACTCCAACCATCGTGGGTAAGGTGAGCAGGACAGGGGGCGTCCACACATGGCGGAGGTGGTGTTATCAGCTCACATAAGAAAATAACCTTTCACAGCTCCTGTGTGTTATGTAAAAATCATGTTTCTACCATGTGGGTTTTCAAGTAACTAGAGGGGCTCCATTCTTACTCTGCAGCTGTGCTTGTGGTCCAGCAGCGACCATGGACTGACTGCAGTGCTGTCCACTTCACCTGGCAGTTCCCAGCCTCGGAGTGAGAGGAATCAGGCCACAGCCCCTGGCGTGCAGGGCTGTGGTCAGTCAGTCACCAGTGCACAGCCACCGGCCCCACGAGGCTGTTCACTGCTTGATGATAAAGCCGGCCAACCCTCCCAGTGGATTCTGTCCTGCGCTGTTGGGGATGCGTCTACACGTGTGCTGAGCACTGGATCTGCCTCTGGACCGTCCCTGTGTGGGGTCGTTCATGCCCTCATCTACACTCCACAGCCTCAACGTTGTCACCCAGGAAGCACGTGGGCGAGCAGACGGGGTCTTTCAGCAGAATTGGGAATTCCCTGTGCTGTCAAGTTGTTGATGTGATGAATAATGATTTTTTTTTTAATTGTGGTAAGATATATGTAACATAAAACTCACCATTTACCGTTAAAGTGAACGACTCAGTGGCATTTATCAAGTTCACAATGTTGTGCAAGCACCACCTCTATCTGGTTCCCAAACATTCTCAGCCCCCCAAAGGAGACCCCATCCTCATGCACATGAGCAGTCATTTCCCATTTTTCTTCCCCGCCCCCAGCACCTGGCACCACTAACCCACTTCCTGTCTCTGTGGATTTGCCTGTTCTAGATGTTTCCTATAAATGGAATCATACAGTTTGTGGTTATTCTTGGCTGAATGTTTGTGTCCCCCCCAAATTCACATGTTGAAATCCTAACCCCCAAGGTGATGGTATTAGGAGATGGGGCCTTGAGGAGGTGATGAGGTCATGAGAGTGGAGGCACTGTGAATGGAATCAGTGTCCTTATAAAAGAGACCCCAGAGAGTCCCCTTGACGCTTCCTCCATGTGAGGACACAGTGAGAAGACACCATCTGCAACCAAGAACAGAGCTTCACCAGAACCTGACCATCCTGACACCCTGATCTCAGACTTCTGGCCTCCAGAACTATAGGAAATATATTTCTGTTGTTTAAGCCCCCAGCCTGGTATTTTGCTACGGCAGCCCAAGCAGAATAAGACAGTGTCCTTCTGTGCCTGGCTTCTCTCACTGAGCATCTTGTTTTCAGGGTTCATCCATGTTGTAGCCTGTGTCAGAGCTTCACTCCTTTTCATGGCTGAGTAATGTTCCATCGTGTGGATGGACCACACAATGGACCACATTGTGTATCTGTTCTCTGTTCACCTGTTTATGGTCATTTGGGTGGTTTCCACCTTTTGGCTCTTGTGAATCATGCTGCTATGAACATGCATGTACAAGTGTTTGTGTGGACATGAGTTTTCCTTTCTCTTGTGTTTATATGTAGGAGTGGAATTGCTGAGTCATGTGGAGTGGAATTGCTGAGTCATGTGGTGACTCCATGTCTGACATTTTGAGGAACTGCCAGACTGTTTTCCAAAACAGCATCATGTCACATTCCTGCCAGTGGTGTTTGAATGTTCCAATTTCTCCCCTTGTCATTGTCTGTCTTTTCGATTCTAGCACCTTAGCGGGAATGAAATGCTATGTCATGGGGCTTCTGTGAGCCCGTCAGACCCTCACCCCTTTTGTAGCAAGTATTTCGTGACACTCCCCTCACTTTCTGAAATCAAATGCAGAGATAACGTAATCTCTCTACACATATAATTTAAATATAATTATATTTATGTATGTATCCATGCAGTTATAGTTACAATAGAGAGGAGCATTAAAGAGAAATATATTTTAATGAAATAATACATAATTTAATAGGTGAGTGCTTGGCTTCAACTACACTAAGTAATCAGATGTTTGCTTGAGATTTTCTTCAATTTAGATTTAAGAAAATGTAGATAACATTCAACTCGATTCAACCTTTATATTTAATGTTTTTAAATAAGGGCAAATAGGCATCTTTGCATATAATTTGAATTACTATTATTTGAATTATTATACTAAATAATTTGCATTTACGGGCAATTCAGCAACTCTGAGCCAGGAGATGTGATTTTCTAAAATGTTGGAGAATTCTTGTTCAAGTTCTGAATAACTATGAGAACAAGCTTTCCTAGAACCACATCATTGTGATATTCCTGCATAATTTAACTTATCTTAAAGATATACAGAAATAACTTGTTTGAAGTGGAACAGAGTCAGATTCTCGGCTCAGAAAATCACTGGCAGGTCCTTCCCAGGAAGGGCAAGCGGGCACAGGGCAGCCCTTCCTGCAAGAGATGCCTGGCAGCTCAGGGCACACCCACAATGTGCCCGAGAACTGCAACCTTTGTGTTGACCCCAAATGCACAATTCCACCTGTACCTGGGAGACCCCAGCTGAGACCAGAGGTTCCCAAACAGGGACATGTTCCCCCCCTGTTCAGGGCCCAGGAGAGCGCATGGTTTGGAAGGGGTCACTTTGCAGCTGCCCCTGAAGCTGGCCTGCCTGAAGCCCCTGTGTGCAGAGCAGCTCACAAGCCGAGGGACCCTGGTGCAACCCCCTCTTTCTAGGACAGTAAATCCTTAAGTTCCCATAAATGCCAGGCATCTTAACTTGGCTTCTATAATAAGTACAACACACAGGGCTGCTTAAAAAACAGACGTTTATTTCTCACAGTCTTGGAGGCTGGAAGTTCCAGAGCAAGGTGTCAGCAGGGCTGGTTCCTCCTGAGGCCTCTCTCCTTGGTGTGTAGACGGCCGTCTTCTCCTTGTGTCCTCATATGGTCATCCCTCTGTGTGTGTCTGTGTCCCAATCTCCTCTTCCTTATAGGGCACTGGTCGCGTTGGAGTATAGCCCACCCTAGTGACTTCATTTTACTTTAATCTCTTCTTTAAAGACCTCATCTCCAAACACAGTCCATTCTGAGACCCTGAGGGTCAGGACTCAACATGTGAATTTTGAGGACACGATTCAGCCCAGAGCAGGCACATGCCTGTAGCACAAGACTGCCTGCCGTTCCCGGCCCAGGGACGTTTGTATTGAGGGCGAGACAGAAGATGGGGCCGGTGGCCTCACCGGGCGGCAGGAAATCAGCTGTGGGGTTGTGCCCTGGAGCAAACACTCTGTGACTTCTTCCCAGCGGGTGTGATTTCCTGGAGTGGCCAGAGCTTCTTTTGTTTACTCCGCGTGTGGCTGGTCCTCATCAAACCTTAGAAAATGTTTATAACTTTCTATTAATAGAGTATCTCTCTGTACACTTTTATATTAATACAGTGTATTCTACCTGCAGACCCGATCTGCCCGCCCCTTTGCATTTTCTGGAAATGTACTCATATGTACATTTCCAGAAAATGCAAAGTAATCTGTAGTGACAGAGAGCAGATCCGAGTTTTCCTGGATTGGGGAGAGCGGGAGGAAAGTTCTGGAGATGAGGGTATTGATGAAATAAAAATTCATATTTTAAGGTAGGACAAGAAAAATTTAAAACATAAACTTTTTCTCTGCTCTTTGGCCTCCTCCCTCCCCGCTAGTGTGCATTGTGCATCTGCATTATGTGTTCACCTGACCTCCCCAATGGCAGAAATATCTGCTCAGCCACAAAAATCAATTTTTCTCCAGGAGACAGCCATGTAACTCCTTAGAAGATAACATTTCTTTCCTTATCCTGTAAGCGGTCACGATAACCCACCACTCACCTTGTACGTGCAGACGTCTTTGGTGGACTTTATGGACAAGGCCAATATATCATTTCCCTTAAAGATAATGATTGGTGCAGAACAGACTGGTCGGATGACCTGGGGAGATACTGGGCCACACCTAAAAGAAGTGCTTAGCTTAAATACTTCCTTATGACCTTATTAATGTCACTAGCTATATTACTTGTATTCTACCTATTTTACAAGATTTTTGTTTCTTTCATTACCAAGTGTGTGACTGAGCCTCCACTAAAAATAATGATGACTAGGTGACCTAAAACAATTGTCAAATACGTAGTTCTATAAGATCAGTGATTGTAATAATGTAACTCTAAATATGGGAGGAAGCCACAAGAGGGAACCATTTCCTGGACCATAACAGACTAGTAGGACAGGCAGCCCAGAGGCCTTGGGCTACTGTGAACGAGGCCTAGTCCAGTAACAGCACATTGAGTGGCCTATCAAGGAAATCCTCACCTGTCCTGGGAATGGGCATTCCTAGCGCCATGGGCTAAATTGGTCATGAAATACCTCCCAAACCTTGGTCAAAATTAAGACCAAGGACTTCCCTGGTGGCGCAGTGGTTAAGAATCCGCCTGCCAATGCCAGGCACACGGGTTCGAGCCCTGGTCCAGGAAGATCCCACATGTCCCAGAGCAACTAAGCCCGTGCTCCGCAAAATGGGAAATCCATGCACCGCAACAAAGAGTAGCCCCCCGCTCGCCACAACTAGAGGAAGCCCACGGGCAGCAACGAAGACCCAATGCAGCCAAAAATAAATAAATAAATATATTAAAAAAAAAAATTAAGACTAAAAGGGAGGGGATTGTAACATAAAGAATGTTGCTCACCATCCAATTCTACAAGAATTAAGTCGTCAGCCACCACAGTCGCTGACTTACAGGACACCCTGAACGGATTTCAGGGTGAAGACCAGGATGAGGCACTTTGAGCTCTGGCAGAACCGGCCCTCAGAGCGTTAGATATTTTCAGGAGAAAATTTTTATGAACCTGGATTCTTGCCTCTTCCCACACTTAGAAAAGTACTAAAACCATTAAGGTATCTATCTGTTCCTCCTGAGTAGCTGTAACCTCCTACCCAGCTCTGTGCTTGGTTGCACGTACCCCTTTGTCAAAATCACATATATACTGGCCTCCCCCTTACCTCTTCAGAACAGTCCTCGGAGCTTTCTGAAAAACTGCCTCCCGGGTTATAATCCTCAGGTTGGCGCAAAGAAAATTTTCCATTTCTTTCATAGATTGACCACTGATTAATTTTTCATCCACAGTACAATCATTATCTTGATGGGGTACACCTGTTTCAAAACCTATCAAACTGTACACTTTAAAGGTGTGCATTTGTCGTAGGTCGATTACACCTCGATAAAGCTGTTAAAATATCCTGGAGTTTTAGCTAATAATGCATCATTGCACCTTCAGTGGCTTAATGAGAAGTGGCATTTTGATCTCTGTTGTTATTGTGACTTAAATAGGAACCATGTTCACCCCAGCTCCATCTTATTCTGATCTGGGCGGGGCTGCTTTTAGGGATGGGTCCTGCAGTTTGCCTCTCACCTGTTTGGTGAGCCTCCTCTCAACACAGACACACCCATTTTTCTTGCAGTGAACATTGAAATGAGTCTTGACTGTCAGAGAATCCAACCAGGCTGGCGGGCCAAGCGGGGAGGATGGACGTGCCAATCATCTTCCACAAGCTTGGGTATGTAATTGAGAAGGAATTGAAAGAATAAGTGACATTTTATAACAAAACTTCCACTCTTTTTTTTTTTTTTGCGGTACGCGGGCCTCTCACTTTTGTGGCCTCTCCCGTTGCAGAGCACAGACTCTGGACGCGCAGGCTCAGCGGCCATGGCTCACAGGCCCAGCCGCTCCGCGGCATGTGGGATCTTCCCAGACCGGGGCACGAGCCCGTGTCCCCTGCATCGGCAGGCGGACTCTCAACCACTGTGCCACCAGGGAAGCCCACCATCTTTTTTACATCAAGTACATTTAGACCTGACCATGTTCTGCATACACTAGGATATGGGACCTAGATAGAGATGCAGCCTTGCTTCAGTGCTGGGAGCTTCAGGGTGGGTGTGGAGACCTGAGTAGAGATCTGGCTTGGCCTCAGTGCTGGGAAGCTCTGTACTTGCATCCAAATGTCAGTACTCAGATGTCTGGGGTCTGGAGCTGAGGTGGGCTTGTCTGGGTAACAGCCTCTGCTCTGAGTGTGGTTACCTGGCCCTGAGGGTCAATGCTGTGGTAGGGGCCTCAGTCCTCACCCCTGTGAGGTTCACCTTCCCTGGGGCTCATGGAGATTCTTCAGGTGGGCTACCTGGTAATTATTCCAATTCACCAGCACACACAGGGCGAGTAGGGAGGCAGGTTTACCTGGTGAATTGATTGCAGGGCATGTGGTTCTGGGCTTAAGGCTGATGGGCAGCAGGTGAAGTTGCTCTGTGCTGTACTTCCAGTCAACCATCCCTACACAGCAGAGCCTGGGCCTGCCGTCCTCTTTCAGCCCTCCTGTCCCATGAGTTTTCTCAATACCTCAGTGAGAAAGGAAAGGCTGAGCCTGCCAGAACCAAGGCTGTGTGTTCAACTTTAGCATGAAAGCATTAAAAACAATTAAAATAACATGGAACCAAAGTGGAAACAGGAGGGGACTGACTTCTCTGGGCCAAGTGTGGGGAGAGGAGACGGATCCCACACTTCTCTCTAGGGTCCCAGGAGGTCTAGGAACCTACCTTGTTCACACATATGGTCCCATTTAGCACAGCCGTGGTGTCCTGACCAAGGTAGATATGTGACCCCAGGTTCAGGGTCTGGGGAGGTGGGGGTCACTCTGGTGAGTGTGGATGTGTGACCCCAGGGGGGCGCCTGGGGAGGTGGGGATCACCCTGGAGAGCGTGGACCTGTGACCCTAGGTACAGGGTCTGAGTGGTAGGGTCACCCTGGAGAGTGTGGATGTGTGACCCCAGGTGTGGAGTCTGGGGAGGTGGGGGTCACTCTGGTGAGTGTGGACAAGTAACCCCAGGTTCAGGGTCTGGGGAGGTGAGGGTCACCCTGAAGAGTGTGGATGTGTGACCCCAGGTGCAGGGTCTGGGGAGGTGGGGTCACCTTAGGGAGTGTGGACGGGTGACCCCAGGTGCAAGGTCTGGGGATTGTGTGGGTCTCACCTCATCTGTATGGGTCAGGCTCACATGAAGGGGGAGACCCCATATCTGCTCTTTGCCTGCAGTATGACTTGTCCCCTCTGAGATTTCCAACATCTGAATTGAGGGTGTTGCTCTGATTAACCTGTGGTCCCTTCTCTTGTCTTAATCTTGTCACATTCTTTTGAGGACAGGTACCTTTGAGCAAGTTGCTGTTCCGTGTTCTGCTGAGTGACAAATAACCCTTGGTGGTATCATAGTAATATCATAGCATATTGTATATCTAATCTGGGGGGGGTCACCGCTGTCTGAGTTCCCCTGGAAAGACCTCGGGTATCACAGAGTAGCCCCCTAAGAATGGTCCCCCACGTGCCATGGGAGGTACCATTATGGCCCCCGAGGTGGGGGATGGTGCTTGGGCCTCACACATTTGTGATAAAGGGGAGTCTAATAGGAATCCCAATTAATAAGACATCATTTTAAAATTGTATTTTATTTTAAGTGAAATAAAACACACATTGCATGCCCTTTACCATCGTCACCCTTTTAGGTGCATGTATCCGAGGCATCAGATAAATTCACCTTCTCATGGAGCCATCACACCATCCCTAGAACGTTTCATCTTGTAAAACCGAAATTCCTCAACTATGAAAGCCTCACTCCCATGCCCTCCCACTGACCCTGGCACTGACGTCCACCTCGGTCCATGCGTTGTCTTCAGGGCCCCCATTTGAATGGAATCCTGCAGTGTTTGCTGATGGGTCATTTTGGAAGAGCTGACTTTCAGTCTGAAGTTCTGCCTGTTTGCATCTGAAGAATCTGCATTTAGGGTGAGGGTGTATGAGGAAGGGGGTGTATGAGGGACAAAGGTGTCTGGAGTGCAGATGAGCCAGGACCTGACCAGCTGCCTGTTGGGCCCTCTGGTCCCGTCTCTTGGGCTGGGCCTCATCTTCATCATCAGTGTCCCCGATAGCGATCCTGGGGTGTTATTGTCCGAGTGAGATTCCTCTGGTGCCCCCACTTCCACCCCGTCTTCTTGCCTGTTGGGGACAGGGCTGCTTGCTGGATGGTCTCTACTCCTGTGGCAGGAATGACCCTGCAGGGTGGACCCACAGAGTGTGGGATGTGGTCCCAAGGTTGTGGGGCCTACATTGGACACAGCATCAGGGCTGTGACAAGCCCTCAGGCCATTGCATCACCAACACAGAATGTTCCTGACACCCCACTCAGGAGGGTGTGATGGGTGGTCTGGGACCCCAGAGGCCCCGTTCCTGTCATGGAGCTCAGAGAGTGCATCCCCCATGGGCTCCAAATTCATCCCTGCATCTCAGCCATCTCCTTCTGTCCCGTCTTTGAACACAGGATAACGACCTCTACTGATCATTGTCCACAACATAACGCCTGGTCCTGTTGATATTAGGACTCTTTAATTTAGGTGTCCTGGGATAGCAGCTGTTTTTTAGGGCCTAAAGAAGGAAAAGCTCATGAGTGTAAAACATTTTGGGATGAAATTAACATTTGATGATTATCTCTATGCTACTCATTTATTGACTTTTAAAAAAATTCCATTGATTTCTTTTTTTTTATATCTATGATTTTTTTTGGCTGCATCGTGTCTTAGTTGTGGCACGCGGGATCTTCACTGAGGCATGCGGGATCTTTTGTTGCAGTGCGCGGGCTTTTCATTTTGTTGCATGGGCTTCTCTCTAGTTATGGCGCTCGGGCTCCAGGGCATGTGGACTCTGTAGTTTGTGGCATGCAGGCTCTCCATTGAAGCACTGGAGCTCAGTAGTTGTGGCACGCGGGCTTAGTTGCCCCGCGGTGTGTGGGATCTTATTTCCCTGACCAGGGATTGAATCCGCGTCCCCTGCATTGGAAGACGGATTCTTTACCACTGGACCACCAGGAAGTCCCTTATTGACTTCTATTAGTCATAATTCTCCTGGTTTTAGATCTGATGTGGGGATTATAGAGGAGTCAACATTTAAATCTTCATAATCTGTGTATTCATAGCTTCAGTATCCTTAATGACCCCTAATTTTTATGGTTTGGGAAGAGTTATTGATTTCATATATCATACAAAGGATTCACAATGATGATAGGGCAATTAAGATTACAATGATGGCTTGTGAATTGTTCAACTTTTCTCTACCTGTGCATCTGTTGTATGTATATGAGTCAGTTTAGCTGTCAATATTAGTGAAATAATACAGAGGACTAGAGAACTTATTTTAAAAATGATTATTAATGTGTGATTATGAAAATGTAAAAGTTCTTCCAGAATAGATGACGTTGTATCTTGAGAGCCTAGATGAAATGGATGTGCCTTAGTGATATACAGAATTTTTGCCTATGATTTAACTTTGAGCAAGTTATGTAATTTTTCAGTATTTTCTCATTTATTGAGAAAGACATAATGATTGTGGTGTTGGCGTGACACCAGTTGAAAAAGATTCAATTCCTTCCTTATTTTAACTTTACATAGGTAGGATCTTCAGATGTAGGATATGGTGGAGGGCATCCATGTAACCATTCTAGGTTAGTAGTAGTAGCTTCTACTACTGAGACTTCTCGTTTGGATGCAAAGCCTTCTCAGATTATGAAGATTATTAGCATTACTGCTGTTAATAAGATGAATGAGCCTATAGATGAAATATTTCATGTTGTGTGTGCAGCAGGGTAGCTGGAATACCATCAGGACATCCCTGAAAGGATGAGAACGTGCTTCAGGAAGAAAATCATATTTACTACTACAAATATAATTGTGAAGTAAATTTTTGCTCACGTTAAGTGTATAACCTGAGAATAGTGGAAATCAGTGTACGAAGCCTCCTCTAACAGTGAAGACTGCTCCCATTGACATTACATACTGGAATTGTGTGGGTGAATTAGCTAAGACAAGTCCTGTCAAAGCACCTACTGTAAAAAGAAAAATAAAGCCTAAGGCTCATAACATAGTGGGAGATCATTTAATATAACCTCTGTGAAGACATCTAACCCTACTGTAAACATATGATGGGCCCACACGGTAAATCCTAAAAAGCCAATGTGTAACTTAAAGTGGGGTCCGGCCACTCGCTGCTCTAGCCGATAAAGAGGCAAGGATGGTGGAAAGGAAAGTTTGTTTTATTTTGGATGGCGGCAACTTGGGGGGACGGCGAACTCCTGTCCAAAGGCCGACTCCCCCCTACCCCACTGACCATCTGGGGCAAGAGATTTTATAGACAGAGGGAGGGGGCTACATGCAGAAACAGTACAGTCAGCTCTGACAGTCAACTTGAAATTGGTCATGCAGTGATCTGACCAGCATCGTCTTGCTTGTTTTAAGTACAGTTAATCTTCAGTTCCAGGGTCAGTTTGTTCCCATTTCTTTGAGGTCAATTCTCAGAATTGTGGCAGCTTATGTCATGGCTACAGTCTGGTCATCATGTAGTTAACTTCTTCCACCTGGTGGAGGTTTCAGTATCTACAAAACAGCTCACAGGATACGGTTCAGAATAGTATCTATAGCCCTTGAGGAGGAACTAAAGGTACTTGACTTTGCTTAATGACTGAACTATTATTGTTTTGTCCTGTTTGACTGCTTTTCTTTGTTCTGCATTTTCTCACTTCTCTGATTAAACTTATTGTTTATCTAAAGTTTTTCCACAGACAAAAGGCAGGCGGAGGACATGCCGGGCAAGGACCATAGGGTCCTGCTCCATTTCAAATGGATATCATGAATCATACTGTTCCCGTATATCTGAAAGGCTCATTTTGTCCTAAATAATATGTAACAATATGTGAGATTATTCCAAACCCTGGTAGGCTACGAATACATACTTCAGAGTGACCAAAGAATCAAAATAGGTGTTGGTATAGGATTGGGTCTCCTCCTGCAGGATCAAAGAAAAGTAGTGTTTAGATCTCTGTCTGTTAACAGTATGGCAATTCTGGCTGCTCAGACTGAGAGTGATAATTATAGTAATATGGCTATAGTTGGGGCAGATTCAACAAATAACGGTGTTTGGTATTGGGATGTGTCTGCTGCTTTTATATTAAAGATTATAGTAATAAAATTCATAACACCAAGAATTGAAGAGACACCCTCTAAATGTAAGGAGAAAATGGTTAAGTCAACAGAGGCTCCTGCATTGCCGGCTAGAGCTGAATTTACAGTTCCACTGGTACCAGAACCAGCTTCTACTATTGGTGATACAAGTAGGAGTAAGAATGATGGGGGAAGTAGTCAAAAGTTTATAGGATTGGGACTTCCCTAGTGGTCCAGTGGTTAAGACTCCGTGTTCCCAATCCAGGGGGCCTGGGTTCGATCCCTGGTCAGGGAACTAGATCCCACATGCATGCCACAACTAAGAGTTCGCATGCCACAACTAAGGAGCCTGCCTGCCACAACTAAGGAGCTCACCTGCCACAACTAAGACCCAGCTCAACCAGAATAAATAAATGAATAAAAAAAAGTTTATAGGATTTATTTGGGGAAATGCTACTTCAGGTGCCCCAGTTATTAGTGCGACAGGTCAGTTTCTGAACCCTGCGATCATAATGGGCACAACTATAAAGAAAATTATTACAAGTGCAGGGACTGTTATGACTACGCTACACATTTGGTCATCTCCAAGTAGTGCTCCAGGTTGGTATAGCTCAGCCTGGATTAACAGACTTAAGGTGCTACCTGCTACTCCTGCTCAAGCACCAAATAGTAAATATAAAATGCTGATACTTTTGTGATTTGTTGAAAATAATCAGCAGTTTATGAACAGAGGTAAAATGACAGAGCTGGCATTAGACTGTAAATCTAAAGACAGAGATTGAGCCCTCTTTTTGCTAAACCCTGTGGTGAATTAACAAGTTGAACTGTAACTTCAAAGAAGCAGCTTCAATTCTGCCAGTGCTTTTCCTGCCTTTTTTTTCCTTGATGGCAGAAATAGATTGAAACCAGTTGACTTGAGTACGTACCTGTTAACTAAAATTTCCTGGGGTGGAAGCACGTCAATCTGGTAAGGATTTAGCTTAATTAAAGTGTTTGATTGGCATTCAATTGATGTAGGATAGGGTCTTGCAATCCTTATTTTCAGGAATGAAGTAAATTATACTTGCTCAGGGCTTTGAAAGCTCTTGGTCTAAACTAACCTAAATTCCTAGTCCAGCACTGACAGAAATTGGAGTTAAGGGTAATAATTGTGTGGCTATTGTGATTAGTAATGATAAGAAGGTTATTTGTTTTGTATGTTCAAGTTGTTTTATTTTTGTGATGCTTATTGAAGGGAATGTAGTTAGTGATGTGGAGTATGTTAGCTGCAAGTGGAAATATATGCTGAGTACTGCTATAATGGGTATTAGTGTTGGTAAAATGATGTTATCATTTTTGTTATCTCTTGGATAATTATTCATTTGGGTAAAAACCCAGAAGTGGGGCTTCCCTGGTGGCGCAGTGGTTGAGAGTCCGCCTGCCGATGCAGGGGACACGGGTTCGTGCTCCGGTCCGGGAGGATTCCACATGCCGCGGAGCGGCTGGGCCCGGGAACCATGGCCGCTGAGCCTGCGCGTCCGGGGCCTGTGCTCCGCAACGGGAGAGGCCGCGGCAGTGAGAGGCCTGCGTACCGCAAAAACAAAAAAACAAAAAAACAACAAACCCAGAAGTGGTGAGTGACCTCCTAATGATACTATAATGGTGAGGATAAGGATTGTGATGAGAGGTGTTTTATCTCATGTGTGTGATAATGATACTGTTGTAGTACATGATCTGGGCATAAATAGTAAGAAGATAGTGTTATTATGATATAAATTAGTATATTTAGGATTGTTTTAATTAGAATATACGTTTATAATAATTGTTATTCATCCTACATGGGCAACTGATGAGGAGGCTCTAATTTTTTCTAGGTGAGTATGACTAAGTCTGCCTCAGCTTCCAATTATGATTCATAATATCATTATGATTAATAGTATGTTTATGTTGTTGGATGGTGACATGTGGTATAAAACTGATAGGGGAGTAATTTTGTCACGTTAATGGCATCAGGCCTGCTGTTCATGGAATGCCTTGTGTTACTTCATGAACTCAGAAGTGAAATGGGGAAAGTCCTACTTTTGTGACAAGGGCTATTGTTAATGACGGTGGATGCTACTGGATTAAAGATTTTTGTAATTCATTGTGTTCTTTGACCAGAGTACATTAGATTAACAATAATAGCCATTACAAGTAGTATCGATGTGGTGGATTGTTTTAGAAAATATTTGTTGTATGTTTCTATAGCTCATGAGTTAAATTTTTTATTAGAATGGGGATAACAGTAACCAGTGTGAGCTTGTTACTACAATTATGGTTCCTGAGATGATGGTCAGTAGAATGATAGCAAAAATAGGTTTTATTAGTACAGGAAGGATATACAACAACATTTTGGGGGGTATGGGCCTAATAGCTTATTTAGCAGACCTTACTGTTGCATGTGGTGTTATGTGGTAGCATGGAGAATGTAAAATTCCTAAGAGTAGGTTCAATTCCTATGATTCTAGGAATAAGAGCATTTAAACCTTTATTATTTACTCTATCATAGTAACTCTTTCCTCACACATATTACTTATGTTTGTGGTGCGATGCCTGATATGATGACAGGTAGTGAAACCTCTCATATATAATACATAGGGCTAACGTTAGTGGTAAAAAAATTTTATAAGAGATGTAAGTCAGAAAGAGAAAGACAAATACCATATCATATTACTTATATGTGGAATCTGAATATGGCACAAATGCACCTATCTACAAAGCAGAAACAGACACACAGACATAAACAATAGACTTGTGGTTGCCAAGGGGGAGTGGCATGGGGAAGGGAAGGACTGGGAGTTTGGGATCAGCAGATGTGAACTATTATATATAGAATGGATAAAAAACATGGTCCTACTGTATAGCACAGGGAACTATATTCAATATCCTGTGATAAACCATAATGGAAAAGAATATTAAAAAAAAGAATGTCTCTGTGTATAACTGAGTCACTTTGCTGTACAGCAGAGATTGGCACAGCATTGTAAATCAACTATACGTCAATATAAAATAAAATTAAAAAAAATAAGAGATGTATAAGTTGATCATATCAAAATTGTGCATACGATGCTCGATTTTATAGAAAGGAGGTTGTTAGGAGGAGTGTTTTAATGATGACATTAGCTGTATATAATTGTGGTATGTAGGAGTTGTGAAATGCTCCTAAAAATAGGATTTTATGAAAATGTTTCTTATAATGATATTGACATATTCTGCTAGGAAGAACAGGGCAAATGGTCCTGCTATATTTTCTACATTGACGCCAAATACAGGTTTCTCCTTCTGTTAAATCAAATGGGATTTCTGCTAGAATAGAGATAATCAATTTATGGTCAGGAGGAAAATTAGTTATAGGTGTTCTTGTGTGCTGACTAAAGTTTGGCACTTTCCACCTATGTCTACAAGGATTAAAACACAAGCTGCTGAGACTGCTGACCTTCAACACCACCTGAAAGGAGTTCAGGGTGGAGATCAGGAATGAGGCACTCTGTGCTCTGGGGAAAACTGGAAGAACAGGCCTTCATATAGTTAGATATTTTCAGGAGATTTTATGAGCCCAATTCTTCCATCTCCTCATATCTAGAAAAGCACTAAAATATTTCATGGTGACGTCTGTTTCACGAGACTAGCAGCGACCTTCTGCAAAAATGTGTATGTACCCCTCTTCACCAAAATCACGTATATACTGACCTTCCCCCCCTACCTCTTTGGAGCAGTTTCTCTGAGTTGTCTGAAATGCTGTCTCCTGGGCTATAGTCCTCATTTTGCCCCAAATAAAGCTTAACTCATAACTCTCACATTGTGCATTTTTTTTCAGCCGACATGTGTAATAATTACTGTTGAAAGTGCAAATGATCCATTTATCAGTAGGATGATTAAGAGAATAACTGCTACTGTTACTTCATATGAGGTTTCCTGTGCTGAGGTCCATAGAACTCCAATTACTGTGTATTTTAAATCTGAAGCTCATCCAGGTCAGAGGATGGAATAAATGGCTAGGCTTGATATGGCTAATATAAATAGTATGCCTAGTTTATATTAATTAGTGGATAAGGTATGAGAAGAGGAATTCATATTGTGACAGCCAGGGTTAAGGCTAGCATTGGCACAATAATAAGCATATAAATTGGTGATGTTGATGGTCATAGTGGTCCCTTAATAAATAATTTGTCTGCATCAGCAATGGACTGTAATAATCCATAGGGCTGATGATGTTTGGGCCTTTCTGGATTTGAATATAGCCTAGGATTTTCCATTCAGTTAATGTAAGGAATGCTATGGCGAGTAAAATTGGGTAATTAGTGAAAGAATGCTGATTATAAACATATTCTTAGGAAGAGGACATGAACCTCTGGGAATAGAGGTTTAAATTTTATGCAATTGCTGGGCTCTGCAAACCCTAACAAACCCTGTCTACAGTAAGGTGTGTATAAATTAATTGAATGTAATTATATCATCATTTAGTTTGAAGGTGCTTTTGTAAAGTACGCCTTATTTCTCTTGTCTTTTCATACTGAGACAAATGTATAATAGATAGAAACCGACTGGGATTACTCTAGTCTGAAGTCAGATCACATAAGACTTTAATCATTGAACAAACAGACCATTGATAGCAGTCACACCATTGGGATGTCCTGAACCAACACTGAGGTCAAAAACCCTATTGTTGATATGAACTTTAGAATAGGATTGAGCTATCATCCCTAGGGTAACTTGTTCCATTGATCAATGTTTTGAATCAATAAGTGGTAAAATTTTGACTAGTAGGTCTAAATTTTAATCCTTCTGAGGTTGTTTTATTCTTTGAGGTCACCCAACCAAAATTGTTAATCCATTGAAAGTTATGTTATCCCTTAAAATTTGTTTATTGTTTATTTTTTGGATTAATTCATTAAAGCTTCATAGGGTCTCCTCATCTTACTTCCACCTTTCCACAGGAAGGTCCATTTCACTGATTAAAAGAGACAGTAAATCCCTTGTATGACCAGTCATACACAACCTTCTTTAAAGAACAAATGATTAGGCTGTTTTCACAGTCGGGATACTGTGACTGTTAAAGAGGTATCACTGGGCAGGCAGTGCCTCTAATACCGGAAGTGCTAGAGGTAATGTTTTTGGTCAACAGGCAGGGTTTGTGATTGCCAAGTTCCTTTTACTTTTTAAAATCTTTCCTTAAATGCATACTTGTGTTGGGTTCACAATATTTGACTAGATTAAGTGTTAGTTTAGGTTTATTTTACTGTTAACTATCAGTGGGCTATCTGTTCTAAGATTCTGCATGGAGAAATATTTCTTGTTGCTCATATTAACAATATTGCTTCTATTAATTAATAGATTAGTCCAGTAGTAAATTAGAAGTTGGTTTATTTACTATTGGTATTAAGATGAATGTGTTGTTGGGTTTCCCTGGTGGCGCAGTGGTTGAGAGTCCGCCTGCTGATGCACGGGACACGGGTTCGTGCCCCGGTCCGGGAGGATCCCACATGCTGCGGAGCGGCTGGGCCCGTGAGCCACGGCCGCTGAGCCTGCACTCCGCAACAGGAGAGGCCACAACAGTGAGAGGCCCATGTACCGAAAAAAAAAAAAAAAAAAAAAAAAAGATGAATGTGTTGTTGATCTTGAATGCTTTCTTAATTGGTGGCTGCTTTTAAGCCAACTATGGTGATATTTATGCATACTCTCTTGGGAAGGTTGTATCTTATATCTAAAAAGCTGTATCTTTTTATAATAACATTTAAAATTATGTTAATAGTTATGTTTTTAAATTAATATTTAAAGTTAAACTAAAATTCTTTTCTGGACAACCAGCAATCACCAGGCTTGTTAGGCGTGTCACCTCTACTCATAAATCTTTTTCACTATTTTGCCATATAGAGGAGCTTGTTCTTGTAAACTGTTCATAAGCAGCTCGTCTGATTTCAGGGCATTTAACCTAAGTCCTCTTTGTTAAAGTTTTCTAGTTAAATCATCATTGCAAAAGGTAAAAGGGGTCAGTTTTGGGTACTTTTAATGTTTCCTTCATCATTCCTTTATGGTACTTTATCTATAGCACCAGACAAATTTCTATCTCCTATACTTTAGATGCTGAATGAATGTTGTATTTAATTTACTTAATGATAGTTGAAATTGGTGGAAGGTTTGGCCTAGTTTTAGTACAAAGTGTTCATGCAGTACAAAATCTCCAGGATGTAAACTAGATGCTTTTCTTTAAGCTACACTTGGGTTCATCCAAGCACACTTTCCAGTCTGCTCACCTCCTTACAACTCATATCCTCCTGTATGTTTGGTAATTGTTAATAGGTTATGAAAAGTTATCTATATCTGAGGAGGGTGTTGGGCAATATGTGCATGCTTCATGTCCTGATTCAATCAAACACTCTATTCTTAATTTACTACTAAGTCTTCCTTGGGATTTTTATTTCATAAAAATTTTGTATGAATTATTTTATGTTCTTGAGGTAGCAAATGTAGCCCACTTCTTCCCTTCCCATAGGTTACCTTGACCTAACATTTTTATGTCTGATAATTATGCTTGCTATTGTTCTTTACCAGGGTTTTCTGAGGATGGCAGTATATAGGGCTGGTGAGGTTTGTCCGAGTTTATTGATCATAGAACAGGTTCCTCTAGAACGGTGTGAAGCACCACCAACTTCTTTGACTTTTAGGCTCATGCTAGTAGTATTTTGGGGAATAATTTTATTGTTATAATTATTTGAATTTAGGGATAACATAGTGGGATATCTAATCCCAGTTTGGATTTCATCTGTCATGTAATCAGAAACGTTAAAGTCATTTTCATAGCTTTTTTTTTTTTTTTTTTTCGGTACGTGGGCCTCTCACTGTGGTGGCCTCTCCCGCTGCGGAGCACAGGCTCCAGATGCGCAGGCTCAGCAGCCATGGCTCACGGGCCCAGCCGCTCCGCGGCATGTGGGATCTTCCCGGACCGGGGCACGAACCCGTGTCCCTTGCATCGGCAGGCGGACTCTCAACCACTGCACCACCAGGGAAGCCCTTCATAGCTTATTTTTATTTTAGCTATTTTTTTTACAGGTTAGCTAGGACGTAACTTTATTTTGGGATAATCTTTAACACACTTTACACTGGATTTCTATTAATATGGGTTAGTCTTGTGACCAAGGTGGCTGATATAAAGTTTGCCAACCCTAATTAGTTAATATAACTTACTTGAACTTCCTTTTATGGCTTAATTTTTATCACTGCCATTTCCCACAAGGACAAAGTTAAGCAAGGCATTAACTTTAGTGTGCTTGGTTCCTGCTCCTTTTAATCTTTCATGATTTAGAGGGCATTCTCAAAGGGATGCAGATACTTGCATGTGTAATTTTATCAGAAATTAGTAGGCTGGGACCACACCTATGTGTTTATGGAGTTAGTAAATTCATCTAGGCATTTACAGTGCTTCACTGTAATTATTAAGATACACCAGCAGTTTAAGTAGGACTTTGTACATATAAGGTTTCTGTATTTAAGTGATATATTGGTATTTGGTTTAGTAGTTTGGGTTTTGTTAAAATTAGTATTGAAATATTTTTTCTTATGCAGACTATGAAAAGGTACTTTATTTTTTATTTTGTTTGAGGTAAATGGCAGATCTAGGGGATGTCTTTCTATATAAGACTTCTACAGGTAACTGATTGGTATTATAAGGAGGCTAGTTTGTACTTATACTAACTTTGGGTTGGTCAGGTGAGGGCAATATGTTTGTTAGATGAGTTAGTTGACTTATGTAGTTTTACTCTTTGCCTTATTTGGGGGGTTTGGCAGGGCAATAATGGTGTACAAAGTATGAGATTTAGTGGGAAGTAGGAGGGTTTGATTAAGGAAGCTATTTACCTGAAACGTGTGTGCGTATGTACACATGTATGTAATTGTTCTATGTACTGTGACCATTGACTCAATAACACATTATAGTTGATTACCTTGGTAAATAATATTCAGTTTACGCTCAGCTACAAGTTGTTTGACTGTGTTAAGGCCTCTGATGGCCATAGCATACCCCCAAATTAAAAACACGTACACAGGAGTAGATAATTAATACATGATTATATGATCATGTATTAGGTATGATAAAGCATATGTATACTATTTATATATGTGGAAGGATATGTAGTGCACAAAGTACATAGTAATGTCAGGTTTTTGGGGGGATTTTTTGTTTTGTTTTGTTTTGTTCTTTTGGCCACACCATGCAGCATGCAGGATTTTAGTTCCCCAACCAGAGATCGAGCCCATGCTCCCTGCAGTGGAAGTGCAGAGTCTTAACCACTGGACCGCCAGGGAAGTCCCAAAATGTCAGGTTTTTTTACGTCATTTTTTCATGCTTACATGGTACTTAAAGATAGTACTTAAAGAAAAACAGGCAAATCGTTCAGAGAAACATTTCAGTAGAATTTCAGCTTTGGGAGCTGAAGGTGGAGCTGGAGCTTCTTCCTTGAGTCTTAGAGAGATATGTTGTTCTCCTCTTCCGATTTACAAAACGAGGGTAATAAATATACCGCAGAGACCCTTCTTTTTAGGAGGTTATTTTCAATCATTCTTGTTATTGGTATAAGAACAAGAATTAAAAGTATTAAAAGAAAGTATAGATGTTAGTTCAGGTTCATGCAGCCAGAAAACAAAACCAAAACTGAGATCGATGCCGCACAAGTTTTATTCAATGGCCAAAGAATGGAAAAGTGGGAACTTAGTTCACAGATCAGCTTCTCACCCATGTGAAGAGAAGGATTTGATTTTAAAGAGTAAAGACAAAGGGAGAAGAAATGAGGCTAGTGATGGGGAGTCCCGTGCATTTGGCTACTGAAAAAGGGGCAGGGCTTTCTGAGAGAATGATGTGGCCACCATCTTTTTATCCTTTCTTTTTTTTGTTTTTGTTTTTGTTTTGCGGTATGCGGGCCTCTCTCCACTGTGGCCTCTCCCGCCGTGAAGCACAGCCTCCGGACACGCAGGCCCAGCGGCCATGGCCCACAGGTCCAGCCGCTCCGCGGCGTGCGGGATCCTCCCAGACCGGGGCACGAACCCGCGACCCCCGCATCGGCAGGCAGACTCCCAACCACTGCACCACCAGGGAAGCCCTTTATCCTTTCTTTGGTCTGCATCTTCCAGTCATGACTGTCAATAGGTGTGTCATCTAGTAGCTAATATAGTAAAATCAGCATATAATGAGACTGAGGGTCTGTTGGAGGTCAGATTCATAGCCACGTTGGTTCCAGTTGTTTCTATCTGCGTTTTGTTTGTCTCTTTGTATACTTTTCTTTGTCTCTGGACCCTGTGACTTAAAAAGATATGTTTATTCCTGTTCAGGAAGGGGTTGTTGGGTTTAGAACTGTTCCTCACTCTTGAGGGCATGCTGAAGGTCAAAGCTCTGCCTTGTGAAACTGCTTTCTGCTGAACATGGGCATAGTTTTTCTGTGGATTTGAGGAGCAGAACTGTTCCCTGTCTGGCCTAAAATATATCTGATGGTCACCAGCCTGCAGTCCCAGTTGCTTGTACCCTAGGGTTAGTATCATCTGAAGTTTGATGGCTTCAAGCCATTTACAAACAAAGTTGACAAGGTAGTTAAGGAGTCAAGACCCGAAGATAAGCAGGAGGATAATAGCAGTTAGTGGGCCAAGAAATGGAAGAAACCAGGTTAAACCGGGGAGGCTCTGTTTGACCATATTCCAGATGGAGCTTGGATCTGGACCTTGTGTGTTACATCTATGTAACCACTGAGCTTGCTCATGTATCTCTTTTATGTTGCCCTCAATCTGACCAGAGTTATTGACATACATGCAGCAAGTTTCATTCATAACTGCACATACTCTCCCTTGCTCACTCAAGAGATAGTCAAGGGCTAGGCTATTGTCGAGAAGAACATTTGCTAGTGAGTCCAGAGAAGTACAGAGTCCTTGTAAGGCATCCCCCACATTTTTAGACAAGTACTCAAGGGCCCAGGTGAGATTTTGTAGAGTGATTTCACAGTACGCGACACCTCCCCAAGGGGCCTCCAGTCTGAGAGGGATCCCTACTCCTGCTGGAATGAGTCTCATTGCCCTTTGATCTCAGGGCTGGGTGATATTATGAATGGTTATACCTAGGTCCCGAGAACTTAGCTGGCCTAATGTGCACTGTGCACAGATTAGGCATTATCAAACAAGGGTGGGGTAGAGCCACCCCAGAGAAGGGAAGGAAGAGTTGGTGTTGTCCTGATAAGACAATGGATTAATCTGTGGGCCAAAAAGTAACAGCTACCCAGGGGAAGCACATGCCCAGCACACTTCTGAGGAATCGAACCACCTCCCTAAGTGGCTAGCCCAAGAGGGGGTGCCTTTGCAGTACAGAGAGAGAGGCCCACCTGCGTAACAGGGGTCACTAGGGGGTTCTTGACTGATGGCTTTTCCCCAGGCCTCAGGAGGGCCACGTCCTACACACCAGACAGCTGGTGTCTTCTCTCCCCAATAGGTACATCTCCCGTCTGGTCCCTGTGTGTATTCGAGTCGGTGCAGGGGGCACCAGTGGGTGAGATTTCCTTAGGAGTCAATCTGAGGGTGCTAACATAATGGGGCAATGGAAGAAGCAGTGATCAGAGTCCAGAGCAGCCCAGGGTGTTATCGCAAGTGAAACCAAGCAAGGCCCTGTGGGACTTCGAGGCATGGAGGCCATTTTTTGCATACACACACACACACACACACACACACACACACACACTCCCCATTTCTCATAGGCAAGGCTCCAGCCTCCATGACCTTCCCTGAATTCCAAAGGGCAGATTCAAACTGTTGCTAATGAAGGGAGGAGCAGCCAAGGAACCACCTGAGGAAAGATTAAAGGGACCAGAGAAGCTCATCAAGACTAGGAGATGAGGGACTTCCCTGGTGGCTCAGTAGTTAAGAATCCACTTGCTAATGCAGGGGACACAGGTTCAAGCCCTGGTCCAGGAAGATCCCACATGCCGCAGAGCAACTAAGCCCGTGTGCCACAGCTACTGAGCCTGCGCTCTAGAGCCCACGAACCACAACTACTGAGCCCGCATGCCACAACTACTGAAGCCCGCGTGCCTAGAGCACGTGCTCTGCAACAAGAGAAGCCACTGCAATGAGAAGCCCGCGCACCGCAACAAAGAGTATCTCCCGCTTGCGGCAACTAGAGAAAGCCATGTGCAGCAACAAAGACCAAAGGCAGCCAAAAACATAAATAAATTTTTAAAAGATATTTTTCGATCTTTAAAAATAATTCATCACTCACCAAAACCACCTAGTTTTTGTCTTAACCCCATGAATTGTGTCTAAGATATCTGAAATTCAAATTTATATGCCATCTGCAGAGACTAGGTTATAGCATCAGGATGACTGTACTCTTTTCTGTAGGAGGTAGATTATTGTTGTTATTCTGGGACAAGGCAGCAGTCAAAGAAATAAAGATGAGAGAATATGGATCACTTGGACTAAGCCAGTGTCCCTACTCAAACTGATGTCATACATTTGTTAAAATAGATCTCATCTAGAAAGAAGACCTATTTCTTCATCCATTTTAGGTTATCTTCTTCAAATACATGAGCCAGAGTTTCATTAGCCAAATTCAATAGTGTTTTCCTTTATGAAAACACAAGGGCACATCTGTAGATACTTAGTGGTCTGTTCCAGATGAATTTGAGAAAGCTTCACTGAAAATGTCATTCATTAGGTGTGTAATAAAGTAGTGGTGTTTGTTAAAATACAGTCCATTATACCTGAGAGTGGATTTGGCCTTTATTCTCTGAAACGTCCCAATAATCTTCAGTCCTAAAAGATGTCGGGATTTTAAGAGGAACACCCACACTTCTGAAAGTCAAGGACATTTGTAACTTTCCCTTAGACAAGCACTGCAGCTCTCTGACCTCGTGGCATCCAGGCCATCTTTACTTCCGTGTATGAGTCAAACTTGCTTAGAGCAAACCTGCAGGGTTGGACATCTAACAGCAGGTTTGTATAAAGACCTCTGTTTGGAAGGTGTTCCCTATCACTTCTTCCTAGATCCATCATAGAATCTCTTCCCTTCATCTTATCTGTACCTTATTAAATCTATTTCAGTGTCTTTCTTGACCTAAAGAAGAGGAGGAATTAGATTTCAGTTCTCTGCCTTTACAAGAAGCTTTCAAGTGTGTTGAGTTTAGCTTATTCCTTCTTCCTTCCCTAAACCCCCATTTGTCTAGCTTCTAGGAAACCTGGGGATGAATCTTATTAATGTTTCAAAGTCCTTATCCAAGCTCTTTTTCCAAATTTCAATAAATTCAGCTTCTTCCTTAGGACAAAGGCTTCAAGACATTGGATTTGGCAATGATTTCTTGGTATGACACCAAAGGCACAGGCAACAACAATAAAAAAATAAACAAATTGGACTTCATGAAAATTTTTGAATTTGTTCATCAAAAGACACTGCCCTCAGAGTAAAAAGGCAACCCACAGAATGGGAGAAAAAAACTTTGCAAGTCATGTATATGATGAGAGATTAATGTCCAGAATATACAGAGAACCCCTAAAACTCAATAAAAATCAAACAACCTGGGACTTCCCAGGTGGCGCAGTAGTTAAGAATTCGCCTCCCAATGCAGGGGATGTGACTTCGATCCCTTCGATATATATAAAGCCAGTAAGCACAAGAAAAGATACTCAACGTCGCTAATCATTAGGGAAATGCAAATCAAAACTACAATGAGGGGGACCTTCAAGATGGCGGAGGAGTAAGACGTGGAGACCGCCTTCCTCCTCACAAATACATCAAAAATACATCTACATGTGGAACAACTCCTACAGAACACCCACTGAATGCTGGCAGAAGGCCTCAGACTTCTCAAAAGGCAAGAAAATCCTCACATACCTGGGTAGGGAAAAAGAAAAAACAAAAAACAGAGACAAAAGGATAGGGAGGGGACATGCATCTCTGGAAGGGAGCTGTGAAGGAGGAAAAGTTTCCATACACTAGAAAGCCCCTTCACTGGCAGAGATGGGGGTGTGGGTGGTGGGGGGGAAGCTTTGGAGCCACGGAGGAGAGCACAGCAACAGGGGTGAAAAGGGCAATGCGGAGAGATTCCCACACAGAGGATGGGTGCCGACCAGCACTCACTAGCCCGAAAGGCTTGTCTGCTCACCTGCTGGGGTGGGTGGGGGCTGGGAGCTGAGACATGGGCTTCGGAGGTCAGACCCTAGGGAGAGGACTGATGTTGGCTGCGTGAACACAGCCTGAAGGGGACTAGTGTGCCACAGCTAGCAGGGAGGGAGTCCGGGAAAAAGTCTGGACCTGCCTAAGAGGTAAGAGACCATTGTTTCGGGGTGTGCGAGGAGAGGAGATTCCTTCCTCATCTGCCCACAGAAGGCAGAGCACCACGTAAACGAGCTCCAGAGACGGGCGCGAGCCACAGCTATCAGCTCGGACACCAGAGACGGGAATGAAATGCTAACACTGCTGCTGCAGCCACCAAGAATCCTGTGTGCAAACACAGCTCACTATCCACACTCCCCCCCGGGGGAGACTGTGCAGCCCGCCACTACCAGGGTCTTGTGATCCAGGGACGACTTCCCCAGGAGAACACACAGCGCACCTCAGGTTGTTGCAACATCGCACCAGCCTCTGCCACTGCAGACTGGCCCCACATTCTAATTATAACTACCATATCCTTCCCTCCCACCGGCCTGAATGAGCCAGAGCACCCTATTCAGCCGCTGCTTTAACCCCCTCCTGTTTGGGTGGGGAGCAAATACCTGAGGTCCACTTACACAGAGAGGTAGGGCCAAAACCAAAGCTGAACCCCAGGAGCTGTGCAAACAAAGAAGAGAAAGGGAAATTTCAACGTGCAGCCTCAGGAGCAGCAGATTAAACTCCCACAATCAACTTGATAAAACCTGCATCTATGGAATACCTGAATAGACAACGAATCATCCCAAAACTGAGGTGGTGGACTTTGGGAGCAAACTGTAGACTTGGAGTTTGCGGTCTGTAACTGATTTGTTTCTGATTTTTATGTTTACCTTAGTTTAGTTTTTAGCACTTGTCATCATTGGTGGATTTGTTGATTGGTTTGGTTGTTCTCTTTATTATTATTATTTTTTTTAAATTTTAATCATTTTAAAATTTATTTATTTTCTTTCTTTTTTTCGCCCTTTTCTTCTGAGCCATGTGGCTGACAGAGGCTTGGTGCTCTGGCCTGGTGTCAGGCCTGAGTCTCTGAGGTGGGAGAGCTGAGTTCAGGACATTGGACAACCAGAAACCTCCAGGCCCCATGTATTATCAACTGGCAAGAGCTCTACCAGAGATCTCCTTCTCAACGCTAAGACCCAGCTCCACTCAACGACCAGCAAGCTCCAATGCTGGACGTCCCATGCCAAACAACTAGCAAGACAGGAACACAACCCCACCCATTAGCAGAGAGGCTGCCTAAAATCATACTAAGTTCACACTAAGTTCACAGACACACCAAAGCACACTGCCAGATGCTGCTCTGATAACCAGAAAGACAAGATCCAACCATGCCCATCAGAACACAGGCACCAGTCCCCTCCACCAGGAAGCCTACACAAGCCACTGAACAAACCTCACCCACTGGGGGCAGACACCAAAAACAACGGGAACTACGAACATGCAGTCTGCAAAAAGGAGACCCCAAACACAGTAAATTAAACAAAATGAGAAGACAGAGAAATATGCAGCAGATGAAGGAGCAAGGTAAAAACCCACCAGACCAAACAAATGAACAGGAAATAGGCAGTCTACCTGAAAAAGAATTCAGAGTCACAATAGTAAAGATGATCCAAAATCTTGGAAATAAAATGGAGAAAATACAGAAACGTTTAACAAGGAAGGACCTAGAAGAACTAAAGAGCAAACAAACAGTGATGAACAACACCATAAATGAAATTAAAAATTCTCTAGGAGGAATCAATAACAGAATAACTGAGGCAGAAGAACGGATAAGTGACCTGGAAGATAAAATAATGGAAATAACTACCACAGAGCAGAATAAAGAAAAAAGAATGAAAAGAATTCAGGACAGTCTCAGAGACCTCTGGGACAACACTAAACATACCAACATTCAAATTATAGGGGTCCCAGAAGAAGAAGAGAAAAAGAAAGGGACTGAGAAAATATTTGAGGAGATCATAGTTGAACACTTCACTAATATGGGAAAGGAAATAGTCAATCAAGTCCAGGAATCACAGAGAGTCCCATACAGGATAAATCCAAGGAGAAACATGCCAAGACACATATTAATCAAACTATCAAAAATTAAATACAAAGAAAAAATATTAAAAGCAGCTAGGGAAAAGCAACAAATAACTTACAAGGGAATTCCCATAAGGTTAACAGTTGACCTTTCTGCAGAAATTCTACAAGACAGAAGGGAGTGGCAGAACATATTTACAGTGATGAAAGGGAAAAACCTACAAGCAAGATTACTCTACCCAGCAAGGATCTCATTCAGATTCGATGGAGAAATTAAAACCTTTACAGATAAGCAAAAGTTAAGAGAATTCAGCACCACCAAACCAGCTTTACAACAAATGCTAAAGGAACTTCTCTAGGCAGGAAACACAAGAGAAGGAAAAGACCTACAATAACAAACCCAAAACAATTAAGAAAATGGTAATAGGAGCATACATATCGATAACTAACTTAAATGTAAATGGATCAAATGCTCCAACCAAAAGACATAGACTGGCTGAATAGATACAAAAACAAGACCTGTATATATGCTGCCTACAAGAGACCCACTTCAGACCTAGGGACACATACAGACTAAAAGTGAGGGGATGGAAAAAGATACCTCATGCAAATGGAAATCAAATGAAAGCTGGAGTAGCAATTCTCATATCAGTCAAAATGGACTTTAAAATAAAGACTATTACAAGAAACAAAGAAGGACACTACATAATGATCAAGGGATCAATCCAAAAAGAAGATATAACAATTGTAAATATTTATGCACCCGACACAGGAGCACCTCAATACATAAGGCAAATACTAACAGCCATAAAAGGGGAAATCGACAGTAACACATTCATAGTAGGGGACTTTAACACCCCACTTTCACCAGTGGACAGATCATCCAAAATGAAAATAAATAAGGAAACACAAGCTTTAAATGATACATTAAACAAGATGGACTTAATTGATATTTATAGAACATTCCATCCCAAAACAACAGAATACACGTTCTTCTCAAGTGCTCATAGAACATTCTCCAGGATAGATTATCTCTTGGATCACAAATCAAGCCTCAGTAAATTTCAGAAAACTGAAATTGTAGCAAGTATCTTTGCTGACCACAATGCTATGAGACTAGATATCAATTACAGGAAAAAATCTGTAAAAAATACAAACACATGGAAGCTAAACAATACACTACTTAATAATCAAGACATCACTGAAGAAGTCAAAAAATACCTAGAAACAAATGGCAATGAAAACACAATGACCCAAAACCTATGGCATGCTACAAAAGCAGTTCTAAGAGGAAAGATTATAGTAATACAATCCAACCTCAAGAAACAAGAAACATTTCAAATAAAGAACCTAACCTTACAACTAAAGCAATTAGAGAAAGAACAAAAAACCCCAAAGTTAGCAGAAGGAAAGAAATCATAAAGATCAGATCAGAAATAAATGAAAAAGAAATGAAGGAAATGATAGCAAAGGTCAATAAAACTAAAAGCTGGTTCTTTGAGAAGATAAACAAAATTGATAAACCATTAGCCAGACTCATCAAGAAAAAAAGGGACAAGACTCAAATCAACAGAATTAGAAATGAAAAAGCAGTAATAACTGGCACTGCAGAAATACAAAAAATCATGAGAGATTACTACAAGCAACTCTATGTCGAAAAATGGACAACCTGGAAGAAATGGACAAATTCTTAGAAAAATACAACCTTCCGAGACTGAACCAGGAAGAAATAGAAAATATAAACAGACCAATCACAAGCACTGAAATTGATACTGTGACTAAAAATCTTCCAACAAACAAAAGCCCAGGATCAGATGGCTTCACAGGTGAATTCTATCAAACATCTAGAGAAGAGCTAACACCTATCCTTCTCAAAGTCTTCCAAAATATAGCAGAGGGAGGAACAAACCAAAACTCATTCTTCGAGGCCACGCTCATCCTGATAACAAACCTAGACAAAGATGTCACAAAAAAAGAAAACTACAGGCCAATATCACTGATGAACATGGATGCAAAAATCCTCGACAAAATACTAGCAAACAGAATCCAACAGCACATTAAAAGGATCATACACCATGATCAAGTGGGGTTTATCCCAGGAATGCAAGGATTCTTCAATATACGCAAATCAATCAGTATGATAAACCATATTAACAAATTGAAGGAGAAAATTCATATGATCATCTCAATAGTTGCAGAGAAAGCTTTTGACAAAATTCAACACCCATTTATGATAAAAACTTTCCAGAAAGTAGGCATAGAGGGAACTTACCTAAACACAATAAAGGTCATATATGACAAACCCACAGCCACCATGCCCTCAATGGTGAAAAACCGAAAGCATTTCCACTAAGATCAGGAACAAGGTAAGGTTGCCCACCCTCACCACTATTATTCAACATAGTTTTGCAAGTTTTAGCCACAGCAATCAGAGAAGATAAAGAAATAAAAGGAATCCAAATCGGAAAAGAAGTAGTAAAGCTGTCACTGTTTGCAGATGGCATGATACTATACATAGAGAATCCTAAAGATGCCACCAGAAAACTACTAGAGCTAATCAATGAATTTGGTAAAGTAGCAGGATACAAAATTAATACACAGAAATCTCTTGTATTCCTATACAGTAATGATGAAAAACCTGAAAGCGAAATTAAGGAAACACTCCCATTTACCATTGCAACAAAAAGAATAAAATACCTAGGAATCAACCTACCTAAGGAGACAAAAGACCTGTATGCAGAAAACTATAAGATACTGATGAAAGAAATTAAAGATGATACAAACAGATGGAGAGATATACCATGTTATTGGATTGGAAGAATCAACATTGTGAAAATGACTATTCTACCCAAAGCAATCTACAGATTCAATGCAATCCCCATCAAACTACCACTGGCATTTTTCACAGAACTAGAAAAAAATCTTCACAATTTGTATGGAAACACAAAAGACCCCAAATAGCCAAAGCAATTACTTTATTTTATTTATTTATTTTTTTTGCGGTACGTGGGCCTCTCACTATTGTGGCCTCTCCCGTTGCAGAGCACAGGCTCCGGACGCACAGTCTCAGCGGCCATGGTTCACGGGCCCAGCCACTCCGCGGCATGTGGGATCTTCCCAGATCAGGGCACGAACCCGCGTCCCCTGCATCGGCAGGCGGACTCTCAACCACTGCACCACCAGGGAAGCCCCCAAAGCAATCTTGAGAAAGAAAAACGGAGCTGGAGGAATCAGGCTCCCTGACTTCAGTCTTTACTACAAAGCTACAGTAATCAAGACAGTATGGTACTGGCACAAAAACAGAAATATAGATCAATGGAACAGGATAGAAAGCCCAGAGATAAACCCACGCACGTGTGGTCACCTTATCTTGATAAAGGAGACAAGAATATACTACGGAGAAAAGACAGGCTCTTCAATAAGTGGTGCTGGGAAAACTGGACAGCTACATGTAAAAGAATGAAGTTAGGGCTTCCCTGGTGGCGCAGTGGTTGAGAGTCTGCCTGCCAATGCAGGGGACACAGGTTTGTGCCCTGGTCCGGGAAGATCCCACATGCTGCGGAGTGGCTAGGCCTGTGAGCCATGGCCACTGAGCCTGCGTGTCCGGAGCCTGTGCTCTGCAATGGGAGAGGCCACAACAGTGAGAGGCCTGTGTACCGCAAAAAAAAAAAAAAAAAAAGAATGAAGTTAGAACACTCCCTAACACCATACACAAAAATAAACTCAAAATGGATTAAAGACCTAAATGTAGGGCCAAACACTATGAAACTCTTAGAAGAAAACATAGGCAGAACATTCTATGACATAAATCACAGCAAGATCCTTTTTGACCCACCTCCTAGAGAAATGGAAATAAAAACAAAAATAAACAAATGGGACCTAATGAAACTTAAAAGCTTTTGCACAGGAAACCATAAACAAGACCAAAAGACAACCCTCAGAATGGGAGAAAATATTTGCAAACGAAGCAACTGACAAAGGATTAATCTCCAAAATATACAAGCAGCTCATGCAGCTCAATATCAAAGAAAGCAAAAACCCAATCCAAAAATGGGCAGAAGGCCTCAATAGATATTTCTCCAAAGAAGATATACAGATTGCCAACAAACACAAGAAAGGATGCTCAACATCACTAATCATTAGAGAAATGCAAATCAAAACTGCAATGAGGTATCACCTCACACTGGTCAGAATGGCCATTATCAAAAAATCTACAGGGGCTTCCCTGGTGGCGCAGTGGTTGAGAGTCCGCCTGCCGATGCAGGGGACACGGGTTTGTGCCCCGGTCCAGGAAGATCCCACATGCCGCAGAGCGGCTGGGCCTGTGAGCCATGGCCGCTGAGCCTGCGTGTCTGGAGCCTGTGCTCTGCAACGGGAAAGGCCACAACAGTGAGAGGCCCGCACACCGCAAAAAAAAAAAAAAAAAAAAAAAAAAATCTACAAACAAATGCTGGAGAGGGTGTGGAAAAAAGGGAACCCTCTTGGTGGGAATGTAAATTGATACAGCCACTACGGAGAACAGTATGGAGGTTCCTTAAAAAACTAAAAATAGAACTACCATACAACCCAGCAATCCCACTACTGGGCATATATCCTGAGAAAACCATAATTCAAAAAGAGTCATGTACCACAATGTTCATTGCAGCTCTATTTACAATATCAAGGACATGGAAGCAACCTAAGTGTCCATCGACAGATGAATGGGTAAAGAAGATGTGGCACATATATACAATGGAATATTACTTAGCCATAAAAAGAAATGAAATTGAGTTATTTGTATTGAGGTGGATGGACCCAGAGACTGTCATACGGAGTGAAGTAAGTCAGAAACAGAAAAACGAGTACCGTATGCTAACATATATATATGGAATCTAAAGAAAAAAAAAGTTCTGAAGAACCTAGGCGCAGGACAGGAACAAAGATGCAGACGTAGAGAATGGACTTGAGGACATGTGGAGGGGGAAGGGTAAGTTGGGACAAAGTGAGAAAGTGGCATGGACATATATACACTGCCAAATGTAAAATAGATAGCTAGTGGGAAGCAGCCGCATAGCACAGGGAGATCAGCTCGGTGCTTTGTGACCACCTAGAGGGATGGGATAGGAAGTGTGGGAGGGAGATGCAAGAGGGAGGAGATATGGGCATATATGTATATGTATAGCTGATTCACTTTGTTATACAGCAGAAACTAACACACAATTGTAAATCAATTATACTCCGATAAAGACGTTTAAAAAATAAGCTACAATGAAATACCATCTCACACCCATCAGGATGACTACTATCAAAAAAACAAAATAATAAGTGTTGGTCCAGATGTGGAGAAATTGGACCCCTTATGCCCTGTTGGTGGGGATAGAAAATGTTACGGCCACTGTAGAAACCAGTATGACAGTTCCTCAGGAACTTAAAAATAGAAATACCATAGGATCCAGCAAATTCCACTTCTGGGGATATAACCAAAAGAATTGAAAGCAGGGTCTCAAAGGGATATTTATATACCCACAATCACAGCAGCATTATTCACAACAGCTAAAATGTGGATGCAACTGAAATATTCATCCACAGATGAAAAGATAAGAAAAATGTGGTATATACGTAATGGAATATTATTTAGCCTTAAAAAGGAAGGAAATTCTGCAATATTGTATAACATGGATAAACCTTGGGAACATTATGCTAAGTGAAATAAGCCAGTCACAAGAAGACTTATACTGTGTCTTCTTATATGAGAAGTGTTTCATGTGTTTGTTGGCATTCCACTTATATGAGGTACTTAGAGTAGAGAAGATATACAGATGGGAAATATGCGTATGAAAAGATGTTCCTCAAAACATGTCATCAAAGAAATGCAAATGTCCATAGATGAGTGGACCCAAGTTTGGTTTGGTAACATTTATGGAGTGGCTATTTGGAGAGGGGCAGGGGGTATATGGGAAATCTCTGTACCTTCCTCACAATTTTGCTGTGTGCCTAGCACTGTTATTTTCAAACGTCTCAAAAAAGAGAGACTCAGGAATGTGATAAAGGTGAAAGAAAAATTTAGATAAACACAGGTTAACAATATTAAAGTGCATAAGAAAGCATTTAACATATATCTAGATATGTTACTCTTTTAAATTTGCTCAATTTTTCTATTACATGGTTTAAAGTAATCAATATGGCATCAATAATATTAATTCATTGTAGAAAATGAATTAAGTGACATATGATGCTGATATGGCAGATCCTTAATAAATTACTAAATCCCCAAGTTACTTTGGACAATTGAAAGAATAAGAAAGTAAGAACTAAGAAAAATGAAGGAAGCCAATCTCCCTCCCACAGTCCATGATATTTTGACTCTTTGCTTCAATTTTCCTCATATACAAAGAAAGAAAAACACCAGGAAATAGAGTTGATGGTTTAGTCAATGTTCAGAAATTTTAAATTGTCAGTTTCAACCTTCACGAAACTTGAAAAATGTACTATTTTTGGTCACATTTCCTGTGTTTGTCAAACTGGTTTAGCCAGTTTTTCACTCTTTGTAATCCAGGTAGACTCAAATTAAAAATGCCTCATTGTCGACACGTGAGTACCAGAATACACATCCATATGTTTATCATCTAGTGTGAATGATGCCTGAGGAGACAAGACAAGGCTTTAGGTACTACTAAAAGTAAATTTACAGTATTTGAGAAACATGGTCAAGACGGTACAGAAAAATAAGGTAAAACATTATATACAATAGTAGATAAAGTCTGAGTATCTTAAGGAAATGCAAGAAAAAAACAAGCTGACTGAAGCAAAAATATACAAAATGTGGCAAGACTGACCATGTGTTTATAATTGTTAAAGCTGGATAATAGTACATGGCAGTGAATCATTCCATTCCCTTGACTTTGTGTTTGAAATTTTCCATACCAAAAAAAAAAAAAAAAAACCAGGAGAAAAATAAATCTGAAAAAATCCAACTTGTGTTTTTTGAAGACCTTTATTAAACAACTACATAAAAATATAGAAAAGTAATAATGAAAACATGATGCATTGAATTATAAGCTTTCTAGGGAAAAATAATACAATACAGAATATTGAATTAATAACAGGGGGAAAAAGACCATCAATTAACCAAGAAAAGGTTGTGACTTTTAATGAAATGAATAAGTTCGGTATTCTTCTTTGTTGTTGCTTTAAGCTTTTAACAAGATAAATGAGAATGCTGGTTTAAACACACGCATGCGCGCGCGCGCACACACACACACACACACACACACACACACACAAAAACACACACACACACACACTGTCCATTGCCCCAAACAGGAGAGGGGATTCTTAGGAAATTGCAACTTATATAAGCAAGTACAATTGACCCTTGAACAACATGGGTTTGAACTGCACAAGTCCACTTATATGCAGATTTTTTTTTCAATAACTGCGTACTATGTTACTACATGATCTAAGGTTGGTTGAATCTTTGGATGCAGAACCATGAATACGGAGCGCCGATTTCAGACTGTTTAGGAATGGGCACCTCTAACCCTGGCGTTGTTCAAGGGTCAGTGGTAGTTTTAGATAAATGATTTGTGAAAGTTTTTGTCCTAAGCCATTTATTTTTTTAAATCACTGGGTGCTAGGAAACTAAATGTTTCTAAAATACAAATATGGTACCAATTCAAAGACAAAAGGGACGTTTTTGGTTAAAATGATATTACATTGAGTCCAATACAAATACCTTAGTAAAATTATGTGTAGCCAAAAACTTTTGGAAATAGGATCAAATGAAAAACAAAAGTAAAGTTTTAAAGAAAAAACAGGCCTAATATTTAATAGTTTTTGTTAGTAGAATCACAGTATTAGTGGGGTGGAGGACCTTAGTATGTTACCCATTGTTTGGTCTAAAATAAAATATATACACTGCCTCAGGAAATTTTGTCTGAAAATTGAATCTGCATTATGGACTAGCTTCTCAGTGAAGAACCTCAAGCTGAATGATGAGGGTGACTTGTTAAAGAAAAATAAAATAAAGAGTTTTTATCATTAGGAAAACAATAAAAATTACAAGCCTGCATATTTTGTTCTCAGAAGTTCCCTTTGGAACGAAAAAAGCACAAATGCCCTGGTATACTACCTACCCTGGTCTGAGGGCTTTCTTTGTTTGCTACTTTGTTCCCCTGTTTCTGACCATTTCTTAGCACCCCTGGACCCTGTCTGTAATCTAACATCCAATTCTTATCAGAATTTTCTGTCCCCTGAATCAATCCTGTCAACTCCTTAAAGCTAATTTTGTATAGAACAAGATTTATTTAAACAATCTTTCTGACAAATTTATTTAAAGACTCCTAATTTAGAAGGAAGAAAAGCACAGTTAAGAGGTAACTAAATAATTTAGTGATTCTCACAAGGAGACCTAAGGGAAAACTTAGGAGTGCACATGGGTACTTATTTTTTCTGCTTTATTGAGGTATAAATGACAAATAAAATTGTAAGATAATTAAAGTGTGCAACATGATGAGTTGATATACATCTACGTTGTGAAAGGATTCCCCTCCCCCCAGTCAAGTTAATTAACATATCCATCACCTAACATATTTGCCTTTTTTCTTTTTGTGGTGAGAACATTTCAGTTTTACTCTCTTAGCAAATTTCAGTTATACAAAACAGTGTTATCAACTCATAGTCACCATGTTATACATTAGATCCTCAGTCCTTATTCATCTCATAACTGACTTTTTCCTTTTTACCAACCTCTTACTTCCCCCATCTGCATTCCCTGGAAACCACTTTTCTACTCTGTTTCTATGTGTTCAACTTTTGTTTTAGATTCCCCATCTAAGTGATACTGTAACCGAAAGTGGGGTCTGGCTGCTGACCACTCAAAAGCCAATAAAGGGACTTCCCTGGTGGCCCAGTGGTAAAGAATCTGCCTTCCAATACAGGGGATGCAGGTTCGGTCCCTGGTCGGGGAACTAAGATCCCACATGCCGCGGGGCAACTAAGCCCGCGCACCACAACTAGAGAGAGAGAAGCCTGTGCACGGCAGTGGAGATCCTGCGTGCCGCGACTAAGACCCAACACAGCCAAAAATAAATAAAATAAATAAATATTAAAAACCAATAAAGAGGCAAGTTTGGTGGAAAGGAAAGTTTGCTTTATTTTGGATGCTAGCAAGTGTGGGGGAGGGCGGATGCCTGTCCATAGGCCTATTCACCCCCACTGAAAATCAGGGGGAAGAGCTTTTATAGACAGAGGGAGGGGGCTACATGCAGAAATAGCACAGTCAGCTCTGACAGTCATCTTGAAATTGGTCATCGGTGGTCTGATCAGCATCATCTTGATTGTTTTAAGTACAATTAATCTTTATCTCCAGGGTAGGTTTGTTTCCATTCCTTGAGGCCAGTTCTCGGAATTGTGGCAGCTTATGTCGTGGCTACAGTCTGGTCATCACGAAGTTAACTTCACCTGGTGTGGGTTTCAGTATCTATAAGACAGCTCACAGGATATGGCTCAGAATATTATCTATAGTTCTTGAGAAGGAACTAAAGGTCCTTGACTATGCTTAATGACTAAACTATTATTATTTGGTCTCCTTTGACTCTTGTCCTTTGTTTCTGCATTTTCTCACTTCTCTGATTAAACTTATTCTTTGGCTAAAGTTTTTCCACAGACAAAAGGCAGGCTGAGGACATGGCGGGCATATACCACAGGGTCCTGCTCCATTTCAATACCATACAGTGTTTGTCTTTGTCTGGCTTATTTCATTTAGCATAATGCCTTCCAGGTTATCCACATTGTCGAAAATGACAGGATTTCCTTTTTTTTTTAAGGCTGAGTAATATTCCTCTGTGTGTGTGTGTGTGTGTGTGTGTGTCTGTAAGTGTATCTAATAATTTCTTGATTATTCTTCCACTGACAGACACATAGGTTGTTTTCATACCTTGGTTATTGTGAATAATGCTGCAATGAACATGGGAGTACAGCTATCTCTTTGAGATAATGGTTTTGTTTCCTTCGGATATATACTCAGACGTGGGATTGCTAGATCATATGGTAGTTCTATTTTAATTTTTTGAGGAACCTCAAAAACTGTTTTCCACTGTGGCTGTAGCAGTTTACATTCCCATCATGTGTGCATAAGAGTTCCCTTTTTTAAATATGAAAGCATTTATTGTGTTCAGAAAGATAAATTTATAATATATTACACATGAAAAACTTACAACTTACTTTGTAGGACAGCCTCTTAGAATGTAAAGTTAATTTTAAATTACAATGAATGTACAACACTATATAGTATAAGCTCCTGTCTTTTTGAACAGTGTAATGATCATTCTTGAGAATTAAAATAAGTTTCTGTAGTATTCATTGCTGTAGCTATACAGGAATAGCACAGACACCTTTTTTTCAACTTTGATGTTATAAATTTCATCACAGACTAATTTGAGGTATCTTTATTTTGACAAGCATGACAGCAGCTACTTCACAGTTGTGTTAAATGCCTGTTCATCAGCATCCCACTCTAATGATAAAAACTGTAAGATAGGGCTTCCCTGGTGGCGCAGTGGTTGAGAGTCCGCCTGCCGATGCAGGGGACGTGGGTTCGTGCCCCGGTCCGGGAAGATCCCACATGCCGCGGAGCAGCTGGGCCCGTGAGCCATGGCCGCTGAGCCTGCGCGTCCGGAGCCTGTGCTCCGCAACAGGAGAGGCCACAACAGTGAGAGGC
Source organism: Delphinus delphis (assembly GCF_949987515.2). Taxonomy (NCBI): domain Eukaryota; kingdom Metazoa; phylum Chordata; class Mammalia; order Artiodactyla; family Delphinidae; genus Delphinus; species Delphinus delphis. The sequence continues at coordinate 98,876,856 of NC_082684.1, read as the reverse complement.
CCACGTACAGCAAAAAAAAAAAACAAAAAAAAAAAACTGTAAGATTGTTTCTTTGGGTAGATCCACAGCCAAAATTTCAATTTCACTGCTTTTCTGATGTAAGTTGGCAAGGCAGGTACGAAGTGTTTTTATCTGAGTTTCATACCATCCCCTAGTGTTGGCTGACAGCTTCCCTGGGACTATCACACTCACAATATGAACAAATGTTGCTTCATGGATTTCAACAAACTTGAAGCATGTGAAAATGACCCCTTCAGATTTTGTACTGCAAGATTTTCAGAAATTTCTCTGATAGTCCTTTTGTAATTGAGCAGGACCCAAGGGGCCTTCCTGTGATACCTGCCCCCCACGTCCTCCACTTGCCTCTTGTCTGTAGAAAAACTTTAGCCAAAGAATTAATTTAATCAGAGAAGTGAGAAAAATGCAGAAGCAAAGAAAAGCAGTCAAATAAGACAAAATAATAATAGTTTAGTCATTAAACAAAGTCAAGGACCTCTAGTTCCTCCTCAAGGGCTATAGCTAATATTCTGAGCCATGTACTTTGAGCTGTTTTGCAGATACAGAAACCCCAACCAGGTGGAAGAAGTTAACTGCAATGATGACAAGACTGTAGCCATGACATAAACTGCTCCATCTTACACAATTCCAAGAACTGGCCTCAAGGAAATGGGAACAAACAGACCCTGGAACTGAAGGTTAACTGTACTTAAAACCGTCAAGATGACACTGATCAGACCACCACATGACCAAATTCAAGTTGATTGTCAGAGTTGACTGTGCTGTTCTGCATGTAGCCCACTCCCTCCACTTATAACTCCTGAAACTTCCCTTTAAAATCTCATGCCCCTTGATTGGCAGTTGGGAGTTGGTTCTTTGGGACATGAGTCCACCTTCTTCCCAGGATTGCTGGCCTCCTAAATAAAGCAACCTTTCCTTTCTACCAATACTTGTCTCTTGAGTATTGGCTTTCAAGCACCAAGCAGCCAAATCTAAGTTTAGTAACACTTTCATCACTGACTTTAGTTCTCAGTTTCTGCCCAACATGGACCACGAGATTGGACTCCAGCACTCACTTCTCTGTTAGCCATTCCTTCTCAAAAGATTTAACCTTGACATGGCTTCCTTCTTTATCTGAGACAAGGGTCACATAGGTGAGTTCATCATGTCTGCAGTACTCCTGTAATTCCTCTTGGGATTGTGACAAGTCATACATGATTTCTGCTGTGATTCTTGCTGACCAGAGTTTCTGGGCTCGGTTGATGGCCCTGGTCATGGACATCTGGCCAGCACTTACAACAAGGAGGTCACAAGAGCTTATTATAACAGGTTCTTCCAGGTTGAGGACAGAAGATTCCCTTTTCTCCACATCCTTGCCAACACCTATTATCACTTGCCTTTTCATTAATAGTCCTCCTAAGTGGTGTGAGGTAATATTGCAGTTTTGATTTGCATTTCTCTGATGATTAGTGATGTTAAGCCCCATTTTATGTGCCTGTTAGCCATTCGTATGTCTTCTCTGGAAAAACTCTATTCCAATCTTTTGCCCATATTTTAATTGGGTTGTTTGTAAGTTTTTTGCTATTAAGTTGTACGAGTTCCTTGTATATTTTGGATATTAATCTCGCAACAGTTATGTAGTTTGAAATATGTTCTCCCATTCCATAGGTTGCGTTTTCATTTTGTTGATGGTTTCCTTTGCTGAGCAGAAACTTTTTCCCCACATTTGGTTCACTGGTATAATAGTAGCAGAAATACTACTGTCAAGTTTATAACAACTCTAAGTTGAAAGGTATGAAACAAAAAATGAATATATAGAATAAACAGGTTATAGAATTATCCATGGGAGAAAAACCTTCTGTGATAAATGACTTCTGACCTTTTAAAAAATATTTATTTATTTATTTATTTGGCTGTGTGGGGTCTTAGTTGCAACACAGGGGATCTTCATTGCTGTGTGTGGGATCTTCACCATGGTGTGCAGGATGTTTAGTTGCAGCATGTGGAATCTTTAGTTGCAATATGCGAACTCTTAGTTGTGGCATGTGGGATCTAGTTCCCTGACCAGGGATCGAACCTGGGCCCCCTGCTTTGGGAGCACAGAGTCTTAGCCACTGGACCACCAGAGAAGTCCCGACTTCTGACTTTTTAGCAGTATTCAGTTGGGAGTTCCAGGAACTGAAATATTTTGTCTTAAGTTACAGTAGTTTTCTGTATAAGACTTAGCTTTGTTTTCCTAGAAACTTGATGATAATTTTTCAGAGACACATAACCAACAAATGATTCTCTGCCTCATTTAAAAATTGCATTCATTATTTACCAAAAAAGGAGAAAAATATAATAAATTTTAGAAATATTTATTTCAAATGTATTAATAAAATAGGTCTTTGACACTGCAACTTTTAGTTTCCTGGAAAATTCACTTATGTGGAATGGCTTATTCTCTGACAGGGGCACAGTACAAGATTTTTAGTTTTATATAATCCCACTTGTTATTTTTGCTTTTGTTGCCTTTGCTCTTGGTGTCAAATCCAGAAAATCATTGCCAAGACCAATGTCAAGGAGCTTACTCTTTATATTTCTTCTAGAAGTTTTACAGTTTCAGGTCTTATGTTTATGTCTTTAATCCATTTTGAGTTGATTTTTTTGTATGGTGTAAGATAAGAGTGCAATTTCATTCTTTTGCATATGACAATCCAGTTTTCCTAACACCATTTATTAAAAAGACTGTCCTATTGAGATGATCATGTGATTTTTATCCTTCATTTTGTTAATGTAGTGTATTGTATTATTGATTGATTTGCAGTTGTTGAACCATCCTGTATCCCTGGAATAAATCCCATTTGATCATGTTGAATAATTGTTTTCATGTACTATTGAATAGAATTCACTAATATATTGTTGAGAATTTTTGCATCTATGTTCATTAATGATATGACTTGTAATATTCTTTTCTTGTAGTGTTCTTGTCTGGCTTTGGTATCAGGGTAATGTTACCCTTGTAAAATAAATTTGGAAGTGGTTTTTTGAATTTTATTTTATTTTTTTATACTGCAGGTTGGAAGTGTTTTCTTGTCTTCTTTTTTGGGAGAGTTTGAGAAGGACTGGTATTAGTTCTTCTTTAAATGTTTAGCAGAATTCAACAGTGAAGCTGTCTGGTCTTGGAATTTTCTTTGTTGGGAGGTTTTTTTTATTACTGATTCAGTCTCCTTTACTAGCAATTGGTCTGTTCATATTATCTATTTTTTCATAATTTAGTCTTGGTTGGTTGTATATTTCTAGTAATTTCTCAATTTCTTCCAGGTTGTCCAATCTGTTGGTGTATAATTATTCACAGTAGTTTCTTAGGATCCTTTGTATTTGTGTAGTATCAGTTGTAATGTCTTCTCTTTAATTTCTAATTTTATTTGAGTCTTCTTTTCTTGGTAAGTCTAGCTAAAGGTTTGTCTATTTTGTCTTTTCAAAAAACTGCTCTTAGTTTCATTGATCTTTTCTCTTTTCTTTCTTTTTAGTCTGTATTTCATTTATTTCTGCTCTGATCTTTGTTATTTCCCTTCTTAACTTTGTTCTTCTTCTAGTTGCTTAAGGTGTAAAATAAAGTTGCTTGTTGGAGATATTTCTTTTTTCCTTAATATAGGTATTTATAGCTATAAACTTCTTTCTTAGAACTGCCTTTTCTTTGTCCCATAATTGTTATATTGTTTATATATTTGTTATAACAATTTTATTAGAAACTGTTGTATTTTGGGGACTTCCCAGGTGGTCCAGTGGCTAAGACTCCATGCACCCAGTGCAGGGGGCCCGGGTTTGAACCCTCGTCAGGGAACTAATCCCACATGCTGCAACTAAGAGTTTGCATGCCACAACTAAGACTTGGCATGCTGCAACTAAGAGTTCACATGCCGCAACTAAAGATCCCTCATGCCACAGCTAAGACCCAGTGCAACCAAATAAATAAATTAAACAACAACAACAACAACAACAACTAATGAAGGCATAAGGAATCTAGATTACAAGAGAAAAGTATGCTCTTGACAAACTGGGAGAAGTTTAATTTAACATTTTCGCAATCTCTTAAATATCTATGACCTCTTCTAACAAAAAACATCAGTAAGCTTTATGAGCCTTCAAAGGTCTCTTCATTACAGATGCAGGCCATTTTTAACTGCTGCCATGCAGGTTCAAATAGGCAAAACAATTTTGGAAAAAAAAAGGGAAAAAACAAAACAAAACATGTTTCAGTTGAAAACTTTAGGACCTAAAGGAGACAAATGTATTTGCACTAAAACACAGCCAGAACGGAGAGAAAAAAACACTTATTGCAAAGGAATTGATATTGAATATTTAAAGATTTTATGAAGAAGAATTTGTACTTGGGCCAGAAGATTGCATTTCTTTTCCAATTGCTGCTAGATAAACTAGGGATGTGTGTTTTCATTACAAAAGAACTCCTTGAATTAAAAAAGTACTCAAAAAATAAATTAATTAATAAATTAAAAAGTACTCAAATCAGTTTACTTAAATAGAAAATTCCCATAAGTGCTTGTGTTTGTGTATGGGTATGGGTATATTCTTATATGTGAATAAAAGTGTTGAGAGAAGGCAAACTTAAATGGAAGTCTGCAGAGTTGTTGATACATGCTCTAGCCTACATCACTTCATCTCTAGAAAAGCTTCAACAGCAAAGCAAAAATCACAGAGCCACAGTTGCTGACTGGCTTAAGAAGAAGTGGGAAAACAAAGTAACAAAGTAAAAAAATAGAAATCAGCTACTTGAACCTGGAGGGAAGTCAAGAATAACTAAATACGTACAGAAAGAAAGAAAGAAAAACTGTATTTTCTGGGTGAAAAACAAAAAGGGAAAGATGAAATTAGACTTCTAATCCTTTCTCCCTTAATAGAGAAAAATAAAAGAAGATGTAATCCTTTCAACTTCCTCTGGAAATTGGTGAGTTCCTTATACATAAATATATTATTAATTATCTCTATTATATTGATATAGTTAGTATGGTATGTATTGGATTGAACATATACTCCCTTTAGCTAAAGAAATTCATTCCACTCACCCAGTATCTCTGGGAAAATCATCATATGGCAGTAGGGGAAACTTACTGGAGTACTTCTTTACTAGAATTGGTACTATCGGAATTTTAACTATTCCAGCTACTAATTTTCCAAAATAATTTTTGACTACTCCCTCTGTCTAATTTTGTAGAAGTGTATTGTCTTGAGAGAGATTTAATTCAGACTTAGTTTCTTCTTCCAGGACATGATTAACAGACCTTTAGGTATACAAACCTCCATTTGAAGAGAAGGCCATCCTCCTAACTGCTTTAAGTATAACAGACCAAGTTGAAAATTCATTCCCCACAACCTAGGTTATCTCCACCCTTGGCTTGAGTGGGGCTGACTCCTCCCCCAAGTTCTCAGGACTTTTGATGCTGGAACTCCAGGGACCCCGCAGAAACCACACACCTTTCCCCTGCCCATATCCCTCATCGGCCCCCGACTGTTCAGAGAATATACTCATGTCTACTGAAGAGCTCAGGGAAGGCCACTAGCTGGGCAAAGAAACTTCAGGCAAATACCTTTTTTGTGAGTAATATATGAAACACAAAATTCAGAGTCAGCTGGCCTCACTGATTATTAATCTCCTGATGTAGATTATTCATATAAACTAGTTGGTCTGATTTTCCTGGAGATGTTATAGGAATGGAATGACATAAAGGCTTGTGGACATGTCCTTACATTCTTCTCTTCTTTCAAAAGATAGAAAGAGGAAATGAAGTAAGAAAGACAGGCTTGGGGGTTCCCTGGTGGCGCAGTGGTTGAGAATCCGCCTGCCAATGCAGGGGACACGGGTCCGAGCCCTGGTCCGGGAAGATCCCACATGCCACGGAGCAGCTAAGCCCGTGCGCCACAACTACTGAGCCAGTGTTGTAGAGCCCACAAGCCACAACTACTGAGCCCACGTGCCTAGTGCCCGTGCTCCATAACAAGAGATGCCACCGCAATGAGAAGCCCATGCACCACAACGAAGAGTAGCCCCCGCTCGCCACAACTTGAGAAAAGCCCGCGCACAGCAACGAAGACCCAATACAGCCAAGAATAAATAAATTAATTAAATCCATAAAAAAAAAAAAAGACAGGCTTATGCTATGAGAGCTGCTCCTATGTCTGTGCATTTTTTAAAATCTTTTATCAGCTTTATTGAGACATAATTGATATATAACATTGTGTAAGTTTCAGATGTATAGCGTGTTGATTTGATACACGTATATTGTGAAATGATATATATACCACCATAGTGTGAGCTAACATCTCTATCACCTCACATACTTATCATTTCTTTTTTGTGGTGAGAACATTTAAGACCTACTCCTAGCAACTTTCAAGTATATAATACAGCATTGTTTATTATAATCACCACGCTGTACATTAGATCCCCCAAACTTTTTCATCTTATAACTGAAAGTTTGACCCACATCTCCCCATTTCCTTCACCCCCAGCCCCTGTTAACTGCCATTCTACTCTCTGTTTCTATCAGTTTGGCTTTTTCAGATTCCACAGATAAGCGATATCATACAGTATTTGTGTTTCTCTGTCTGCCTTATCAATATTTCACTTAGCATAATGTCCTCCAGGTTCATCCATGTTGTCACAAATGGCAGAATTTACTTCTTTCTCATGGCTGGATAATATTTGATTGTATATATATGACATCTTTTTAATTGAAGTATAGCTGATTTATAATATTGTATTAGTTTCAGGTGTAGAGCATAGTGGCTCAGTATTTTTGATGTCTGTGCATTTTTGATAAAGAAATCTGAGTCCCATAGGAATATAGGGTGTTTGTAAGGGTGAGCCACCAGTTCTATAAATGTGCCACCTAACAAACTATTTTGGCTGCATGGCTTGCCAGGGGGTATATTCATTCAAAACCAAAACAGGCATAGCTAATCCACTCTCCCAGCAACCACACAGCAGGCTGCAGTGACTACGGGGCCATTATTCCCTCCAGCCAGGCATGAAAATAGAGGCTGAGTATCCAAGGAGGTTTGTTTAATGGTTACAATCAGAGCCCATGTAACCAAGACCCACAGGGAATCAAAAGAGGGAATTCTTTACACTATGCCGAGATAGTGCCTTCTGAGAGAGAAAATTCCTAATGTACTATCAATACTTGGAGAGATTTTGTTCCCTAGTCTTTGGTGAATCCATCGTTGAGTTCACGTCCAGGGTTAAGCAGATCTGCTAAACAATTCTTTAATGGTGATTACTTTCAAATGAAGGACTTGAAATTTAACTTTACCCAATTTTATCAACATGCAAGGTAAACATTTATTTTCTTCTAAAACACATTATTTAACAAGAATATATTTAAGTAGAGAAAAGCTTTCTAATTCTCTCTGGTAAACGTTGCACCTTGTGTGAAATGACTGCCAAGTGCAGAGCTGAAGGGAATCTCTGCCTGCCTGTTCAGATCTGGGGAGGGGGCTCACTGGCCCTACAGAGGATCTAAGCCATACGCTCAATAAAAGGATTGTAACCTATCACAATCGTACAAAAGGAATGAAGGCAAACTTCTGATGAGGATGAACGAAGTAGGTAACTGCCAGTATGAGTTAACTCTAAAAGGCAGCTACTTCTTTGATCTCTTCTGAAAAAGAAATAAGAAAAACTTCTTTATCAGAATAGAGGAAGTTCAAATAAGGGAATTTATTTCTATTTCCCATTGTTACATTGTCTGAATTTTAGAAAATATTCCCTGGAATAAAACAAAATATTTATGTATTTCATAAGCACTGGAATTTTTAGCACTCGTGCTTTCCTTTGTAGGAACGGCATCAGTGAAATATTCCTTGACTGATACAGGGCCGTGTGTGCTGGATGGGAGAAGCGCTTTACGTTTCTGAACTTAGTAAAAAATACTACATAAGTCTTATATTAGTTTTGATACTGCATCAGGCATGCTCTTCTAACTTGTTTCTAAGTATTCTAAGTTCAGTTATTAGAATTATTATTTTATAGAAGAATCTTATTTTCTTTTTAAACATATAGAATTATGTATCTTCATACATCAGATTTAAAAATTTTTGTAATGATGTCTACTAACTCCATTTTTTAAATGAGTGCTAAGACCAATTATTTTTCTTTTTTTTTTTTATATATTTTTTTTATTTTTATTTTTTTATTTATTTTTCTTTTTTAAAAAAATATTTATTTATTTGGTTGTACTGGGTCTTAGTTGAGGCAGGCGGGCTTCTTAGTTGCAGACCACCAGTTCCTTAGTTGCGGCATGCATGTGGGATCTAGTTCCCTTCCCAGGGATAGAACCTGGGCCCCCTGCCTTGGGAGCACAGAGTCTTAACCACTGTACCACCAGGGAAATCCTTATTCTCTTTTTCACTGAAAATGATTGAAATTCTGCATTCTTCAGGGAAGGAAACAAGCACTAAAATATTTTACTGACTTTAATGATCATGTAAAATAGGGATTGCACAGTTTTTAAAGTACTTTAAAAATACTTCCCATGAAACTATTATATAGATTTGAAACTTTGATACTTTAAAAAAATTACCAATAAATAAATTACCTTGGTAAAAATTAACAACACTAATATGTACAAAATAGATAACTAATGAGAACCTGCTATGTAGCACAGAGAACTCTACCTCACTTCACTGTACAGTAGAAACTAACACAACATTGTAAAACAACTATACCCCAATTAAAAAAAAAAAAGATTTACATGCATATCAAAGGAAAAAAAAGATTGAGACATGAATCTCATATCTGAACATGGGTTTCATTTTGTATGATCTCTTCAGAGCTGGATGAGGACAAGATTGCCGACACCATGAAGAAAGCCCTCCCTACCGTGGGCTGGGATTGGCATGTCTGTTCTTGGTGGACTCTCCCTTCGTCCATGGGAATATTGTGATGAGTGTTATTCACCTGGGAAATGAGGTCTGAAGGAAGGATTGGAGCAGGGCGATCATTCTATAAAACCCAGGCTTAGGTGGGAAAATGCAGAGGGAACAGTAACGAATGTGGAACCAGATAACTGTCTCACTCCTGGACAAATTCTGTAGCGTTTACATCTATAGCACAATTATGAGGCCATTTATAAGGTACAATGTCTTATAAAAGTGGAATTATACATGTGAGTTGTCTTAGCTACAATACAGAAAAGATGAACAAGAAGATAGTTTAAAGAAAAAATATTTTTCTCCTCTCTCATTTTACATGAAGGATAAAACATGAAATTCTATTAATTTTCTTACTTAGGTTTTAATAAGCATTTTGTGTACTTCCTAACATTGAGGTCAAGAAAACCTGATGAGTAGGGTGGTCTGAGTATGCCTTCCTAGAAGCAGTGTCCAGATGGACTCTGGTTGCCATTGTGTACTGGGCACAGCATGGAATCATGTGCACATCTTCTTTGACCCAGTAAATCTCCTTGGACATTCACACACCCTCTCTGCACACCCCTGCACACCCCCGCTTAGACAAGCCCTTCACAGAACCCCCCTCTCCCTGGCATCCCAGATATTGTCCTAAATGAAAATAGCTAGCAAAGAGAATGAGATCAAAACAATGACTTAAATGACTTATTAAATTTCAGGCTTGTTTTGACAAAATTATATATTAATTTTCTAAACATTCTAAACAATTCATCCTTCAGAAATTTTAATACCTTTTGTAAACTTTCAAAATGTAACTATAAATTCTAGGACACCTTTTTGCTTTCTCATTAATCTCTCACCAAGACCATAGCATACTTTGTAGGTTGAGACATGGAGTGGTAGAAATTGTTGAAGTAATAAATATAGTGGTTAAGAATTTAAAAGGAAGAGTATTGTACAGAATCTCTTTCCCATGTATTCCATTAAGCACTTTTATTCATGAAATATATCTGCTTAACATAAAATTATATTAAGTCCTGTTTAGTGTCTACCAAAAATCACTTTTGCAGCTCCCTCTATTAACAAATAAACAATGATTTCATTGTTGTTCCCATGGATGTTCTATAACAGAACTGCGCTGAATTGTGGCCATTAATATCCCAAAGGCCATGATATACACTGTTCAAAAAAAAGTCCAGCAAATAGAAAAAATAGAAATACAAGCGAGTTTTCTCATTTAAGAGTATACTTCAGGGCTTCCCTGGTGGCGCAGTGGTTGAGAGTCCGCCTGCCGATGCAGGGGACACGGGTTCGTGCCCCGGTCTGGGAAGATCCCACATGCCGCGGAGCGGCTGGGCCCGTGAGCGATGGCCGCTGATCCCGCGCGTCCGGGGCCTGTGCTCCGCAACGGGAGAGGCCACAACAGTGAGTATACTTCAACCGCTGGTAAAAGACTAAGTTAAAATGAATAAATTGTGCAACTATTAAAAAGAATTAGTTGTATCTAAAATTTTTTTTTAAAATGAGTAAATTAAAAACACGTTGTATTTTTTTTTCCCTATCTGCAGCAATGTCCGGAGACAAGGAAATTCCATGATGTCAGCAGTTGAAAGATGACACATTACTAATTTGAAATGTCACTGCAAAGAAGTAAATGAATAATTCAGGATGAAAGTAAACCCTAAAAATTGGAGAGGAATTCCCTTATTAACTGTGGTTCCAGCTAAAGAGCCTAGTTATTTCAGTGAGAAATAAAATTTATAAGTATTGATAATGAAATACCATTTTGTCTATTTTTCATATTTTAAATGAACAAATCTTTATTAAGCACTTACTATTTACCTAATAATTCTAAAAGCTGCTGTTTATTGGGTACCTAGTATGTGTCAGTACGTATGTACTGACAAGTTAAATGTACAAGTTATCCACACAGTTATATCATACAAGGGGTATGTACCTTAGCCCAGTATACACAATAACATGACATTTGGGTATTGAATTACAATTTGAATTACAATTCTCCAGGTTAGTGAGTAAAGTGAAACTCAGATATTGTTTTCTCAAAATCTGTCTAAGCTCAAAATGGCATTCTCATCTTCTCTGTGGTTGATAATATTCAGAGTTTTACAGACTAAAACCCAGTTTTTGCCACTAAAGATTTTTTTAAAAAATATTTATTTATTTGGTTGCACCGGGTCTTAGTTGCGGCAGGTGGGATCCTTAGTTGCAGCATGCGAACTCTTAGTAGCGGCATGTGTGTGAGATCTAGTTCCCTGACCAGGGATCGAACCTAGGCCTCCTGCATTGGGAGCACAGTCTTATCCACTGCACCACCAGGGAAGTCCACCACTAAAGATTTTTAATAAACTTATGAATACAGTTTCTGGTTCTGCATGTAAGGAGCTTGGAAGTTACTACTCCATCCTAACAACAAGTAAATGTTGAACAAACTGCAAAATCAACAACTCTTCTTGGATCTATAAGGGGAGGACACAGGGCATGATACTCAACTCTAGCCCATTCTAGCTATCCTGTTCCAACTAAAAGAGAAGAGAAAAAAACTAAAAAACACTTGTGCAGTTCACAGACCAGAGGCATAGACCCACTAAAAAACTGAGACCTAATCGTAGACGTAACACACACCTCCCCACCAGAACATTAAAAGCCTATTTATAGCAATTCCTTTTGCTCAGTACATCATGTTTGGCTATTAAGAAAAAGTTACAATCCTCCTAAAAGGCAAAAAAAAGCACCCCCAAACAAAAAAAGCCCCACAATTTGGAGAGACAGAACAAGCATCAGTACCTGGCATGGCAGGGATATTGGAATTATCTGACCAGCAGTTTGAAACAATTATCACTAATATGCCAAGTGCTCTAATGAATAAAGTAGACAGCATGAAAGAACAGATGGGGAGTGTAAGCAGAGAGATAAAAGCCCTAAGAAAGAACTAAAAAGAAATGCTAGAGATCAAAAGTACTGTAACAGAAATGAAGAATGCCTTTGATCAGTTTATTGGTAGACTGGACCTGGCTGTGGAAAGAATCTCTAATCTTGAGGATACATCAATAGAAACCTCTAAAACTGAAAAGCAAAGAGACCAAAGGCTGAAAAAAAAACCACCCCAAAACAGAACAGGATGTCCAAGGACAGTGAGACAACTACAAAAGGCATAACATATGCATAATGGGGTTACCAGAAGGAAAAGAAAGAGGGAAAGGAACAGAAGAAATATTTGAAACAATGATGACTGAGAATTCCCCCAAATTGATGTCAGACAGAATACTACGGACTCATGAAGCTCAGAGAACACCAAGCAGGATAAATGCCAAAAAAATTACACCTAGGCATATCGTTTTCAAATATAGAAAATCAACGATAAAAGAAGAAAGAAGAAAGAGGGGAAAAAACACCTTATCTATAGACGAGCAAAGGAAAGATTTACATCATTTAAATTTAAACCATTACATGGTTTAAATTTAAACCATTACATGGTTTCTCCTCAGAAACCATGCAAGCGAGAAGAGAGTGGAGTGAAATATTTAAAGGGCTGAGAGAAAACCCCCACCAACCTAGAATTATGTACCCTTTCAAATTACCATTCAAAAGTGAAGGAGAAATAAAAGCTCTCTCAGACAGACAAAAATTGAGGGATTTTGTTGTCAGTAGACCTGCCTTGCAAGACATGTTTAAAGAAAGTTCTTTAGAGAGAAAGAAAATGATAAAGGTCGTTAGATCTACATCAAGAAAGGAAGAGGTTCTCTTGCCTCCTCACTTCCAAGATGACCAAGGAAAGAAGGAACAATGGTTGTGCCAAAAAGGGCTGTGGCCACGAGCAGCCTATTCCGTGCACCAGCTGTGCCTGATGCGTGCCCAAGGACAAGGCCGTTAAGAAGTTCGACGTCTGGAACGTAGTAGAGGGTGAAGCCATCAGGGACATTTCCAAAGCGAGTGTTTTCCATGCCTGTGTGCTTCCCAAGCTGTATGTGAAACTACATTACTGTGTGAGTTGTGCCATTCACAGTAAGATAGGAATAGTTCTCCTTCTTGGGAAGCCTGGAAGGACCAAACACCTTCACCCAGATTTAGACCTGCGGGAGCTGCCCCACAACCTCCACCAAAGCCCCTGTAAGGAGTTAGTTCCTTAGAGACTGAAGAACTACTGTTCTCTGAAAAGACAATAACCTGGAAGTTAGACTTAAAAAAAGAAAAAAAGCTAGAAAAATGGTACTGATGAACCTATTTGCAGGGCAGGAAAAGAGACGCAGACATAGAGAATGGACTTGTGGACACAGTGCGGGAAAGGGAGGGTGGGACCAATTGAGACAGTAGTACACTATCATGTGTAAAACAGATAGCTAGTGGGAAGCTGCTGTATAGCATAGGGAGATCAGCTCAGTGTTCTGTGATGACCTAGAGGGGTGGGATGGAGTTGGGGTGGGAGGGAAGCTCAAGAGAGAGGGGATATATGTATACATATAGCTGATTCACTTTATTCTACAGCAGAAACTAACACATTATACTCCAATTAAAAAAAAGAAAGCGCATCAGAGAAGGAATAAAAGAAAGTAAAATTAAAAGTTTTATTTTTCTTTTCTCAACTGATCAAACAGATAACAGTTCATTCAAAATATTAACAGTAACGTATATTTGACTAGGTATGCTTAGGTGTAGATTTTATATATATACATATAGATATACAGATATGTTTATATATGCTTATATATAAGTGAAATGAATGAAAGCAATGAGGTAGGGATAGGAGAGAGGAATTAGGATTATTTTGTTATTATAAGGTACTCACATTACCTGTAAAGTGGTATAGTGTTATTTGAAAGTAGAGTTGGATTAGTTATAAGTGTATATTGTAAAATTTATGGCAACCACAATAAAAAGTTAAAAAGCAATTGGCAAACTATGTAGACTCAAATCTGAACCAAAGTTTTGAGCATGAGAATAAGATATGCTACAGAATCACACACAAAGATGAATGTGATTTTATAAAAGTAGCAATAATAAAAATATTTCAATTCAAATTATAATTTAAAACCCTGCCATCCAGGCTAAATTTTTAATGCTTTGATAAAAAGGTTAATATTAAAAGAACCTAGGGACTTCCCTGGCAGTCCAGTGGTTAAGACTCCACGCTTCCACTGCAGGGAACCCTGGGTTCGATCCCTGGTCAGGGAACTAGATCCCACATGCATGCCACAACTAAGAGTCACATGCCACAACTAAGGAGCCTGCCTGCCACAACTAAGACCAAAAAATAAAATTAAAAAGTTAGAAAAAGGGGCTTCCCTGGTGGCGCAGTGGTTGAGAGTCCGCCTGATGATGCAGGGGACGCGGGTTCGTGCCCCAGTCCGGGAAGATCCCACATGCTGTGGAGCAGCTGGGCCCGTGAGCCATGGCTGCTGAGCCTGCGTGTCCGGAGCCTGTGCTCCGCAACGGGAGAGGTCGCAGCGGTGAGAGGCCTGCATACCGCAAAAAAAAAAATAATAATTAATAAAAAGTTAGAGAAAATAAGATAGTAATGTCTAAAGTAAAAAAAGAAAAAGAAATCGCTAAAAAAGAAAATAAATAAAAGAACCTAAGAATTGTAACTCTCACACCTGACGAGTTCTTCTCTTTCGCTGGCATTATCAACCTAATCTTGCCAGAGCAGAATCTAAGCATTCTAGACTTCTTAAAGGAAGTGAAAAAGGCAATAACCAAGGTGAGCCCAACTGTGAATTCTATGGTCCTAAGCAGTAGATGATCAAAGGGAAAGTTCTTCTTTTTCACTTTGGGTGACTCATTTGAATACAATATTTTGGGTTTCTTTTCCTTTGTTTGTTTTAGAGTTTTTCACATATCTGAAATCCTTTGTTTAATGAATGTGCATCTTCTATTTTAAAAATTTAATTTCTTGTGCGACTTCCCTGGTGGTCCAGTGGTTAAGACTCTGCGCTTCTACTGCACGGGGCATGGGTTCGATCCCTGTTCAGGGAACTAAGATCCTGCGTGCTGCGTGGCCAAAAAAGAAAAAAAATTAAAAATTTAATTTCTTATTCTGATGGCAGAATAGAAATTTTAATGCAAGGCAGAGAGATTTTGTGTGTGTGTGTGATATTATAGGTAAGTTCTTTTTAAAAATGTGTTTCTAACTGAGGAATACATTTGAAATGATATCAAGAATAGCCCAGACTTCAGATTCTGTCAGTAGGTAATCCTGGACGCAAGTGTGAGTTCAGTCTTGCCAGCTCTGAGCATAGGAAAGATATTTTATTTTTCTCAATCTCAGTTTCCTCATGAGTAAAATGTGAGTAACGAAGTTATCAGTTGTTAAGGATGAAATGAGCTAGTGTGGTAAAGGGCATTTCACTCCCTACAACATAGAGCTCAGAATATTTTAGTTTTTTGAATAAAGGTCTTTATTGTATAAGGGATTTCACAATCGAAGTTACATTTATAGATGAGATAAACTTTGTAACTGTAACTCCTCACTATCACATGGAAAGTTTCTTACTTTTATAATCTGTGTGAGCTCAACATCATTATAATTTTCAATGTAAAATATTGAACTGACTTTTAAAAACTGAGTTGGAGGGAAAACGTACATGAAATGCCATGAGCACTTTCTTCTAATTGGATTCCAGCTTATTCTATTGGATTACCATTTTCCTAAAGAACACACTTAAGTCTGGCTTAACTCTTATTTTTAAAAATTATTTATTTATTTGGTTGTGGCAGACGGGCTCCTTAGTTGAGGCAGGCAGGGTCCTTAGTTGCAGCTTGCCGGCTCCTTAGTTGAGACATGCATGTGGGATCTAGTTCCCTGACCAGGGATTGAACCCGGGCCTCCTGCCTTGGGAGCTCAGAGTCTTAACCACTGTGCCACCAGGGAAGTCCCTTAACCCTTATTTTTATTTTTCAAAAATCCCACTCAGGGAATCTGAAGACTAATGTTATTAGGTTGAACAATATAAAAGTGTCAATACTCAATTCCTTTGACCTAGAAAAATATTTTATTTTCACAACTATTTTTTTATAACTGCAAAATGAATACAGGATCAAGAAAATAAAAATATAAAAAAGAAAAAGTAAACCACATATAATTTTACTTGCCAGAGATTAATATATTTAGCAATTTATCGTATTTCCTTCTTGTCTTTTTTCAATTAATATATATTTTTATATGGTTGTGATCATTTTCTCCAATGAATATCATAGTTTTTCACTTAATATGGAAAAATAATCTTTATCAACAACTTCTTTAATGATTACATAAATCATATCTATGAATAAATCACAACTTATTTACCCACGCTGTTATTGTGTGTGTGCACATGCACGTGCACGCGTGAGAACTTGCTGACATAATACGCCACTTACGTAAAGGATTCCAAAATGTGTTTAACATATAACAACTAAGCACCTCTCTAACACAAACTCTTAGTTAAATGTTAACTAGAAATAAATACATATGCATTTAAAACAGATGGCAACTGTTTATTTCAGTTATAGGCTTACCTAGAATGGAGGCATACACTAAGACAGTTTTATAATTAGCATTCAGTACATTAGCAACTATGTAAGAAACTCTGTACTTATCCCTTGATATTCTAATCTGTAGATTCACTTAGTTTCTCTTTCAGCAACTTTCCTTTAAAAAAATACGATTACTAATAAAAACCAAAAATGTGCTGAGTTTCACTTTTTCTTTGACTTTCTTTGCCCATATCCTGGAGGAGTTTTCAAAATGGCAATAAGAAAAGAGAAATGAGTACAAATAAGAAATGACAATTCACCGTTGAATGGCATGTGTGTGAAAGTTAACCCAGGCCTTCACCATGAAGAGGGAGGCAGAAAAAGCCTCGATTGCAAGAGGTGGCCTTTTGGACAGACTTGCGTCAGAAACAGAAAGAAATGCATTGGTTTTTGCGTGCAGCTGTCGAGGAAGCAGAACTTCCTGTGTTTGAAATTCTGTCTGCAGTTAAATAAAAAGAAAAAAAAAAAGGAAGTATGTAGTGCTCTCTGCAGCTTTTCTCCAACTTTACCTAAATACTGCATATGAGCAAAAGAGACCATCAAACTGCAGATGTAGAGACAATGAACAAATGATTCAGGAAATATTTCCGGAATGTAATAATTTTTAAGAAAGTATAATTTGGTGCTACAGTTATTTACTTTCATTTTACTGTTCATCTAGATTTTTAATTCCTACACATTTCCCCTGGGAGATCTAAAATGTCTCATACATTTTTCTTCTGCTTTTTAAGGGATTTATCAAGCTGGGCAATTCAGTGAGATAGTTTCCTTCAAATGCTAGAGAGAAGGTAAGAACAGAGAAGGACATTTTATATTTCACTGCTAACAGAAGACAATTTTCTCATGAACTATTTATTTAGAATTATCTCTAGTGTCCCTGTCCCCTAAGGCTTTAAAAATTTTTTCTCAACTCTATTGGTATTACAAACCCAAAACATGCATAAAGATAACATCACTTTTAATTTTATGTCAATTACCCACATCTGAAAGAAAGCTCCTCTAAATATCAAAAAATGGAGGATCCTTCAGAACAAGATACAATTAATTCCAAAGTCTACGATAAAAAATACTGACATTTTCTTTTATTATTGATTAATTTAAAAATTGAAGTATAATTAATTTACAATGTTGTGTTAGTTTCTGGTGTACAAAGTGATTCAGTTATACATAAATACATATATATTATTTTTCATATTATTTTTTGTTATAGTTCATTACAAGGTATTGAATACAGTTCCCTGTACTATACAGTAGGGCCTCGTTGTTTATCTATTTTATACACAGAAGCTCGCATCTGCCAATCACAAACTCTTAATTTTTCCCTCCCCCCAGCCCCCTCTTTCCCCTTTGGTAACCATAAGTTTGTTTTCTATGTCTGTGAGTCTGTTTCTGTTTTGTAAATAAGTTCATTTGAATCATATTTTAGATTCCATAAAGTGATATCATATGATATTTGTCTTTGTCTGACATATCATTTCATATGATAATCTCTAGGTCCATCCATGTTGCTGCAAATGGCGTTATTTCATGCTTTTTTATGGCTGAGATGTGATATATATATCACGTTTAGGTTGCTTCCATGTCTTGGCTATTGTAAATAGTGCTGCTATGAACATTAGGGTGCATGTATGTTTTTGAATTAGGGTTTCCTATGGATAGATGCCCTAGGAGTGGGATTGCTGGATCATATGATAACTCTATTTTTAGTTTTTTGAGGAACCTCCATACTGTTCTCCATACAATGGAAGGGGGGAACCAATTTACATTCCCACCAACAGTGTGGGAGGGTTCCTTTTTCTACACACCCTCTCCAGCATTTATTATTTGTAGACCTTTTAGTGATGGCCATTCTGACCAGTGTGATGTGATACCTCATTGTAGTTTTGATTTGCATTTCTCTGATAATTAGCAAAGTTGAGCATCTTTTCACATGCTTATTGGCCATCTGTATGTGTTCTTTGGAGAAATGTCTATTTAGGTCTTCTGCCCATTTTTTGCTTGAGTTGTTTGGGTTTTTTGTTATTGAATTGTATGAACTGTTTGTGTATTTTGGAAATTAAACCCTTGTCGGTCTCATCTTTTGAGAATACTTCCTCCCAGTCCATAGGTTGTCTTTTTGTTTTGTTTATGGTTTCATTTGCTGTGCAAAAGGTTTTAAGTTTGATTAGGTCCCATTTGTTTATTTTTGCTATTATTTCTTTTGCCTTGGGAGACTGACCTAAGATAACATCGATATGATTTATGTCAGAGAATGTTTTGCCTATATGCTCTTCTAGGAACTTTATGGTGTCATGTCTTTTTTTTTTTAGTATTTTTAAAAATTATTTATTCTTTTGGCTGTGTTGGGTCTTCGTTACTGCACGCAGGCTTTCTCTAGTTGCGGCAAGAGGGGGCTACTCTTTGTTGCGGTATGTGGGCTTCTCATTGCGGTGGCTTCTTTTGTTGCTGACCATGAGCTCTAGGCACGTAGGCGTCAATAGTTGTGGCTCGCGGGCTGTAGAACACAGGCTCAGTAGTTGTGGTGCACGGGCTTAGTTTCTCTGTGGCATATGGGATCTTCCCAGACCACAGATCGAACCTGTGTCCCCTGCGTTGGCAGGCAGATTCTTATCCATTGCGCCACCAGGGAAGCCCTATGGTGTCATGTCTTATATTTAAGTCTTTAAGCCATTTTGAGTTTATTTTTGGGTATGGTGTGAGGGAGTGTTCTAACTTCATTGATTTACATGTGGCTGTCCAACTTTCCCAACACCACTTGCTGAAGAGACTGTCTTTTCTCCATTGTATATTCTTGCCTCCTTTGTTGAAGATTAATTGACCATAGGTGTGTGGATTTATTTCTGGGCTCTACATTCTGTTCCATTCATCCATGTGTCTGTTTTTGTGCCAATACCATGCTGTTTTGATTACTGTAGCTTTGTAGTAGTGTCTGATGACTGGGAGGGTTATGCCTCCAGCTTTGCTCTTTTTCCTCAGGATTGCTTTGGCAGTTCTGGTTTTTTTGTGGTTCCATATAGACTTTAGGATTATTTGTTCTAGTTCTGTGAAAACTGTCAGTGGTAATTTGATAGGGATAGCATTAAATCTGTAGATTGCTTTGGGTAGTATAGCCATTTTAACAGTGTTAATTCTTCCAGTCTAAGAGCATGGGATATATCTTTCCATTTCTTTGAATCACCTTCAATTTCCTTTACCAATATTTTATAGTTTTCAGCATATAAGTCT
This sequence comes from Delphinus delphis, assembly GCF_949987515.2. Lineage (NCBI taxonomy): Eukaryota > Metazoa > Chordata > Mammalia > Artiodactyla > Delphinidae > Delphinus > Delphinus delphis. The sequence goes on along the minus strand of NC_082684.1, from coordinate 98,857,194 downwards.
TTCACCTCCTTGGTCAGGTTTATTCCTAAGTTGTTTTTTTCTTTTTTTGATGTTCTTTTAAAAGGGATCTTTTTAAAAAAATTCCCTTTCTGATATTTCATTGTTAGTGTAAAGAAATTTAACAGATTTCTGTATGTTAACATTGTATCCTGCTACCTTGCTGAATTTGTTTATCAGTTCTAGTAGTTTTTGTGTGGAGTCTTTAGGGTTTTGTATATATAGTATCATGTCATCTGCATACAATGACAATTTTACCTCTTCCCTTCCAATTTGGATACCTTTTATTTCTTTTACTTGTCTAACTGCTGTGTCGAGGACTTCCAGTACTGTGTTGAATAGATCTGACATTTTATTAAATATGAATCTGTGTGGGAAGGGACATAAATACCCAATAACAACTATCATGAAGCTGAAGGAAGGGAATAAAAAAGAATATATTAAATACTATACACCACAGTACTGGATTTTAAAGAAACTCAGAATAGTTCCCAAAGGTTCTCATTTGTTGGGTGGCAATGAGAGAAAAGAATTTATGTAAAATGTAGCATTGAAAAGGGCCTTCTGTTCACAGTTCCATGTGATCAGATTTGTTCATCTGCCGTCACTGAGAGTGTAGACCTTAGTAATAATGGGTAATGCAGGTGTCTCTTATTTTAATGTAAACTCACTATAAGAAATTCTTTATAAGATGATGGTGTAGAATGTGACTAAATTTTGTCCTCCTTAAAAAAGTGACAATGTTGAAAATTATCTCTGACAAAAGGTTGGAGGATGATTATAAAAATGCAGATGTGCATTTCCTGGTATTTTCTATGGTTAGATAAAGAAGTAGGAGAGAGGCCTCTACCTGGAGTTAACAGGTGTGGTGGTGTCTGTTCAGAGGCCAGGAATCATTTAACACTCTGCCAAAAACAATCAGAAGGGGGAAAATGAAAGTGAGGAAACCAGGGGTAAAGAGAATAAGGGCGCATGAGGAGAAAGAACATCTGATAAACAAACTTTCACAAGGGTCCATAGAACAGTAGAGACGAAAGGAACTCTGGGAACAGGTGTGAGCGTAGCACTTTGGAGATCGTAGAACTTTGGTGCCAATGGGAACCTGAAAAGGCAGTGAGTAAACCTCCCTCATTTACAAAGGAGAAAACCGATGCCTGGAGAGGTTGCTGTGACCACTACCTACATATATTCACATTCATTTTCATTAGCTTCAATTGCCCAACAGTTATACTTTTTTGGCTTTTTATATAAATTTTTGCATGTGAGCTATGGATAGACTGCAGGCACAAAATCTCCATCTACACTGACTAAAGAAATCAATGGAAAATAAGATTCTAAACAACTTAATTTTATTAGTTTTCTGAAAACATATATTATTTCAAGTAAGGGATACCTAGTGTTGTGGGAATAACCAGTCTCTTAGGCTAGTATTATTAGTAATTTTTTCCTAATTATGGAAAAAAGATTTTTAAAATGAAGATATCTGTAACCCAGAGAAATGTTCACTGTTAACATTTCCTTCCACAGTATTTCCTTTTAATATCTCACAAAATTGAAATCATATGCATCTGTGATTTTATATTCCTTTCCAGTTAACAGTTTCTAATGCTGGATTTTTATCTTATTTCAACTTTATTTTATTGGTATTACAAAAAACATTGTAATGAATCTCATTCATTAATTCATCAAATAGTTTTGAGTGCCAAATATTTTTGAGTTACAAATATTTGGAAAAAGTGTCTAACCCTAAGTGGTTACAAACCTCACTACCAACTTCCTGCCTCCTCTTCCCCCCCAGTTTCATTCCAGGCCTGACCCTGGGTGGCGAAGTTCAGGTCTCCTATGCCAGATCTGTTTCTAAAAATGTTAAAAAAGGAGAAAAAGTGATTTGGAAAATTGTGTTATCTCTGAACAAAGCCATGCTTGCAATCCATTCATCTTGCTGTAGATTAATGTTTCTTATTTGGAGTGTTAGCCACTTGATATTGACTTTCTGTCTATATAAATTCTTGCTGTGCCAATCCTAATGTCCTCCAACGTACGCAGATGCCTCAGGCTAACTAGGGATCTCGTGCATGAAAATGCAAAGGAGAAAAGCGTGTTAATATGCTTCAAAAATATCACCCCAGGCATATATACCTGCCTGTTTCTCTCTCTCTCTCTCTCTCTCTCTCACACACACACACACACACACACACACACACACACACACACACACTCTCACTCATGCTTGCATGGCCAGAGAGAACATTACTTGGCTCCTCTCAGGGCTTGGGAGACCTGCATTTACAATATCCTTTATCCCACAGCCCTGAGCTATTAACCTAAGTATAACATGATTTAATTAACATGTAATGTTGATTAACATGCATTAAGAAGGACTACAATACTTGAGTGACAGAGCCACTGGTATTATGTTATTTAAAAGCAAAACGCTAGTACCTTGATAGTACCCTCTCAACTGCAACGAGACCACCAATTTTTCCGTGCCACTTTTGCATTTACCATAATCATTTGTTGTCTGGGTATGCTATGGAGAGCAAATCAGCTCGTTAGTCCATAAACTCTAAGGTAAATATATCATTTCAATAATCTTGTCTTATGGAGAAAAATAGAGAGCGCCAACTTAGACTGGGGGCTCAGTTTTTGGAAAAAGTGACAATTGAATAGACACCTGAAGAATGAGTAGGATTATCCCCAAGGAGACAGGGGAAGGATGTTCCAGAAGGAGGGGACAAACTTTGTACTGTTCTGATATGGGACAAAGGTTAGTGAGGCAGGAATGAAACGTAGAATGAGGTTAAAATTAGGAAGTAGGTAGGGGCCAGGCAAAGCTGGGCCTTGTGAGCCAAAGAACAGGGTTTGATTTATTCAAGATGCTGCAGAAAATCATTGACGTTTTTTAAGCTGGGAAGAACAATTTGTGCATACATTCTTGCTTGTCTTTCAGAAGATATATTTAGGATAGATTTCTAAATGCGGACGCCTGGGCTTAAAGATATAACTATTTTTAAGGCTCTGGTATTTCAACCAGTATTCATACCAATTCAATTTCCTATCAATAGTGTATGAAAGAGTGTCCATCTCGCTAACCCTCAACAGCATTATCATTGAAGAAGAATTCTGCCATTGAAGAAAAGCAGTGTTGTGTTATTTTGTCATTATATTACTAGGGAATCTGAACATTTGTTAATATTTATTAATAATTTATATTTCTTTTTTCCTAAATTATCCATGGCCTTGTTTCTTTTTTTTGGTGGTGTGTGTGGTATTTATCTTACTGATGTGACATAGCTTTTTATATTTAAAGATTATTACCCTAGTTCTTATTTCTTGCATATATATATATTCTCCCAGTTTGTTTGCCTTTTAATTTTACTTGTACAGCCTTCCTCACCTTATAAGAGTAATTTGTTATCAAAAAAACATTATTGTAAGTTGAAAATGGAGCTACTATTATTTTAAATTAGAAAAGGTGATTTTATATATTTATATATATATGAATATATATATATGAATATATATATTCATATATATATACGAATATATATATATTTGTGTATATATATGAATATATATATTCATATATATATGAATATATATATGAAATACACCATATATATATGAAATACACCCATAAATGAAAAACACCAAGTCTCATTGAAATAGACCTATTTTACTTCACTAGTTTACAGTACATGTGATAACACAACATAAATTTCTATTCACTAATTTCTGTATAATGTGCTGTTCACCTGCATTCCTGCAGGTTTTTATAGTTATTCTGTACATCACACTTAAGACTATATTCTCAAACAAAGCATACATACAGTATTCAAAGTTTATGTAATTCAACCTTTAATGCAAAATAGAAACATAAAACCAAACTTTAAACAAATAAAAGCAAGACTTTCAGGAGCACGTGCATGAACTTGTTATTGCTACATACTAGCAAACCAGGAACACTCTGAGGTGGGAGTTTAGCAGGATACCCCAACTCTATATAACTGTGAAGTCACCCTCTCTAAACTGGTCCTAAAAAAAACTGAATTGGTCCTCTTTATGTGAAGAAAGTGGGGAAAAGGGTATTAGAAGAAACGCCTTATAAAGTATAAAAGTTGTAACCCTAATGGGCGTATTTTAAAATAGGTCTATATTTGTTTTTGACATATAGGATACATAAATTTTTATATAGTCAAATTTATCACTCTTTTCTGATAAAAATTATTGCTTTAGAGCTTAGGATATTTTTCTCCACACTAATATTACAAACATTCACCTATATTTTCTTCTACCTTTAGAATAATGATTTTCAGTTTATATATATGTATTATTTAAGTCATTTGGATTATTTTAAAGTGTGGAGTGTAAGGTAAGGATATGATTTGATTTATTTTTTAAAGAGACAAAAATTCCACACCAACCTGTTGAATAATCCATGCCTTCTGTATTTACATAATATTTCTTAAAGCAGAATCTGGAAAAAGTGATATGCTGATCAAGTCAGACATTACTTGTCTAGTGTCAGTTGGGGTTGGGGAAGAATTAGGGGTGCTGCGTGGGGTCTTTCTTTGGGTGGTGGTAAATCTCTGAAACATGGCCAAGTTGATGTAAACCATTCCTCACAGCCCACTACTCTTCCTTTTCCCTCTTTTCCTTGACACCTCAGTTCCTTGCCTTCTCTTTGCAGTTTGGCAGATAAATTCATGGTATAAACCTAAGTTGTATGGAAATAACTATTTGGGTCTTCTGGGCGTCCCTCCAACTCCCAACCCCAAACCACTGGCCCCCAGACCATCTCCCCTGCCTATTAGTTATTCAGCTGGGGGGAAAATAAGGTAAATAAAACTGTTCTGAAGGGAGTATAGGGCCAAGGGTTAAATTCTAGGCAAAACCAACGTAGAATGAGAGAGAATATCTGTACAAAAATAAAAATGATGGCTAAAAACTTTGATTGTAGAAAAATGTGCAGTTAGGGTTAGTGACTTCTTTCCTAAAATGTAAGTTTCCTTTTATACATATATGATGTTTTCCTTGAGTGGCCTCTGTGAAGTATATAGAATCATGCAGTCCTCTATTTTACAGATGACTTAAAAAAAAAAGATGATTTACTTAAAGCTATTCATTGTTAGAATTCCTGGTCCCGCATTCAAACCAGGCATGTCTTGATTTTTTTCTGACATCTTTTAATCCCTCTGCTCAATTTTAATGGAATATATTTATCCATACAATTAAAATGAGTTTAAATTATTTTGTGATGTCTCTTGAGATAACCAAAATCTCTCTGGGATGTATTAGAACCAGGGCTATGAAATGCTATGTTTCTTCCACAGGTGTACATCATAGAACTCCTATTCAAGTACCACCCATTTCTAAATTCTAACTTAGAGACCAGCTGTGAAAGATTGTTGAATTGGATTAGAATCCCCAAATTTCTTGGACAAGTGTCTTCCGGTGATTTTCAGGTATATATGTCCAAAGAGAATCAGAGTAGGAAGTTTTGGCTGATAGGTCTTCCTTCTAAACTCCTATGGACAAAGGTCATTAGAGAAAATATGTGAATCTATTAAGTATGCTTATCTCTGAGACTTTCTTAATCCACATATGAGGATCTTCTCCTTAGATCTAGAATTACAAACTAAGAAAGATAATCTTCTCCTTACACAAATTGGTAGTGTTTTTGCCAAAAAGGTAATGGGTGGTCCCGTTCTTTCTGAAGTCCTGTTTGTGCACGTATGGAATGAGGAATTCAGCATATTCCCGCAATTTGTTTCGCTGACAGATTTTAAAAGGTATTAACACCATTTTACCGATCTTGCCAATTAAAAAATTAATGCTCCTCCAAGACTTTGCCGTTCCGACGGTGACTCTAGGCAGGTACGAGGCACACGAAAGCAGGCGTCGGCCGGGCAGTGCCCGCAGCCGCGGGTCCGAGCTGACGATGCTGCGGGTGCCGGATCTTTGTGCGCTCCGCTCCCGGCTCCCGCGTGCCCGCACGTACGTAGCTTTCACGTGTGTGTTGATATGAAGTGCATGTGTGGATATGTAAGAATATGCTCAAATTTGGGGAGAGGCGCGGAGCACAGGACGGCGGGAAGGTGGGTGTGGGCGTGCACGGCGGGCCGGGCCGGGAGGGAGCCCGCGCCGAGCCCGAGCCCGAGCCCGCAGCGCGGCCGGCCGGCGGGCCACACAATAAAGCCCGGGGGCGGCGGGCGGGCGGCGGTGAGGAGGCCGGGCCGGCGAGCGGCCGCCCCGCTCAGCCCGCCATGTGAGCGGCGCCGCGGCCTCGCAGGACGCAAACTTTCCCGGCGGCGGCGGCGCCTCAACTCCGCGCCCGGCCACGGCCCGCCGCTCGGCGAGGAGACACCGTAAGTGCGGCGGCGGGGCCTCAGCGCTTCCCTCGCCGGGTGCTTGCGAGTTTCTGTGGTGGAGGCTTGTAAACATGGCGCCCCTGAGGCGCGGAGCCGGAGCGGGCAGGCCGGGTCCGCGGAGCCGGGGAGCCAGGGATGAGGCCGGGCCCGTGGAGCCGGAGGTGGGGAGGTCGGGGAGCCGGGGCGGGCGGCAGGGAGGCCGGGTCCGCGTAACCGGAGGCGGGGAGGCCGGGGAGCCGGCGCGGGCGGCAGGGATGCCGGGCCCGCGGTGGCTGGGAGGCCGGGAGACCGCAGCCCCCCCGCTCTTCGCCGGCCCTGGCCCGGAGGAGGCGGCGGCGGCGGGAAGGAGGCGGCGCGGGCGGCGGGCCGGGCGCGGAGGGGGAGGGCCGGGCGCGGCGGCGGCGGCGAGGACCGTCCGGAGCATAATGGTGGGAGACGCTCGGCCTCGGTGGCGGGGCGGGGGCGGGGGCGCGGGCGGGGTGTCCGAGGCGGGGTGTTTGTGGAGCTCGGGCCCGGCTGCAGCTTCTCGGGCCGCGGGCGTGACCGCTGCTCGCCCCCTGCAAACAGCGCCGAGTGAACGGCGGAGCTTTGTTTGCGTCGGGCAGGGGCCTGTTGGTCTGCGGGGGTTCGGCTGCGCACCCCGCCTTCGGCCGGCCGGGGAAGGGCGGCCCTGCAGGAGGAGGAGGCCCCGCAGGAGCAGGACGGCGCGGGGCCTTCACGGGCCGCGAAGCCGGGGAGTCGCGTGAGCGCCGCCCGCCGGGCCGGTCCTCCCCGCGCGCCCAGGCCTCGGGGCCAGCGGTTCGGCTCGGGGTCCGCCGGGACGCGGCTCTGTGAGTTTGGGGGCGGGTGGGGGGCGGGCGTCTGCCTTGACGGCTAGTTGTTGGGAGCGAAGGCCGCGGCTGGGCAGGGTGGTCCCCAAGGGCCCAGGCGAGGCCTGGTCCCCGGGGCTGGTAACAGGCGGCAGCGAGGCCTCCGCCTCCTCTGCAGATCCTCCCGGGCCCCCAGGACCGCCTAAGTGTCCGCCACCCATCCCGCCGGGCGTCCGGAGGGGAGCTAAGCTGGGGCGCAGCAGCCGGCCTGGGACCCCCAACTTCCGCGTGGACTGTCCCCTTACGCTTTTCTGGCCCAGCGCTGGAGGCGCTCACGGTGTGTCCGTGGTGCCCGGTGTTATGTACGGTGGGGGTGTGATACCCAGTGTGTCCGTGGTGGTCGGTGTTACATACCGTGTGGTCATGGTGCCCGGTGTGTCCGTGGCGCCGGGTGTTATATGCTGTGTGTCGGTGTTGCACAGTGTGCACCTGGTATGTGGTGGGGCATGATTCCTAGTGTGTCCATGCTGCCTGGTGTGTCCGTGGTCCCGAATGTGTGCCTGGTGTTGTATACTGTGGGAGCATGCATGATACCCGTTGTGTTTCTGGTGCTCGGTGTGCACCTGGCACTTGGTGTTAAACATGGTGGGGATATCATACCTGGTGTGGGCATGGTTCCCGGTGTCACATATGGTGTGTGCATGGTACCTAGTTTGTCTGTGGTGCCTGGTGTTATATACGGGTCCACATGGTTCCTGGTGTGGGCATGTCATACCCGGTGTTACATACTGTGTGTTCATGGTGCTTCGTGTGCGCTTGTGGGGTGTGTACATAGTATCCGGGGTCCTGTGAACTCAAAGCAGGTACCCTGTTGAGGGATGGGTGCCTGAAGGTTGGAGGGGCCCGCTTGGGTCAGATTTTTAGAGGCCCACAGGGCTTACTGAGGTTTAGGTCCTGGGTCCTCTGGTCTGCCTCACCCAGGTGTTCTGCATCCTACAGTAAGCGGTGTCCTGTGGAAACGAGACTGCTTAAAAATAATTTAGTCTGTTTAAGAGCATAAAGTAAAACGTTTTTCTTTTAAACCGAGAAATGTAGTGGTTGTACCTTAGTAATTATGGGATGCATAACCTTTTCAGGCTTTTGGGTCATTGATTCTAATTAATGGTTTGAAGTTAGCAGAGAGATAGTCTTCGTTGTCCTTTAAAAGTTTGAGTGCTTTCTGGTAAGCAGGGTCACCTTTGTGACTTTTCTGAATTCTAACTTGAACAAGCAGGAGATAAAATATGAATTTTGTACAGGCATGTTATTTTCTTTGTCTTTAGCGTTGATTAGTCATTATTTTGGTGGACTCTTCTTTATAAGATGGCCAGAGGTCAGAATCAGAGGTCAGAAAATATGGTCTGTGATTATGACATAATCAATAAAATATTTTTCTTGCTTAACTCCATGCATGATTGACAGAGGATCTCTATTGTGGTACTTTTTCCCTGTAGATGTTGTTCATATGTTTCCCCTTAGATGTTGTTCATATGAAAATGGAATCTCCCTTTTACATTTTGTAATTGGGCAGTTTATTTTTTCAGTTACCTGTTGCAAGGTGGTTAAATAAACATATGTAAGTGCTCCCAGCTTTACAAAGAAAGATCAATTAAAATGTTAAAATTATCTCCTTAGTTCGTATGCATTGTTCTTAGGATATCATTACGTTGATACTTTGAGTGTATGGCATCTTGCATGTTTCCGTGAATTGACCTGTGTTTTTTTGAACTCTCACCTTTTTGTAACAGTATCCACTTTTCCTTTAAGGGTTGTTCAGGTAGTGTATAACAGAGACATTCATACCCTTTGGCATACCTAAATTGAGACACTGATTGAAGCTAATTAAGAATTGTAACATTTGTAATAAAGTATCGAATACTGTCCTACTGTTGCTTAAAGCCCTAAACCTCTGGTATCAGATTTTGTGTACCTACCCCTACCATCCTTCAATTGAATTCTCCATAGAAAAAATTTAAGCCAAGAGGCTGTATCTGGAAAAAAGGAGAAAATGTTAAGGAGAAGAGTCTGACTTAAAGAAAAAAAAAAAGTTTCACTGTTTGAAAACCTTAACTTGGACTTAACGTTGAATTTTTTACAGGTTGATTAGATTTTTGTAATTTGATTGGAGGTAGTATAGCAACATGAGTTTGAGGCCAGGTGACTTGGGTCTGAATCTCACCTCTGTCATTACTAGCAGAGTGATCTTGGGCAAATTATTTAAACTTGCTATGCCTGGTCTCAATTTACCCATCTGAAAAACAAGGAGTTTAATTGCTATCTGTATCTCTTACCTGAAGACTTTCAGTTACTTTGTTTCAGTGGCATTGTCAACATTTCAAAACAATAGTAAATTTGCTTTCGTACAGTGATTCTGTGAAGATCAATAGTGGTCTGAAGGTCCTCCGTATCATCAGTGGTCTGTCTTCCTTTGGTCTTGATTTTTGAAATGTTTTTGTATCCACAAGTTTATAACATAAATGAGTACCATGATGAAAATAGGCATCATATATTGTATGTTTACCAAGTGTCAGCCATTGTGCAAAGTTCTTTACATACACTATCCCACTTCTAAAAATCATACACATGATCATCTTAAAAGCATAGCAGTCTTCCTTTTAATTGTGTAAGGTCCCACCTCCTTGTAGCACACCCACACCCCTCAACACACATACATACTCTCTATAATAAGAAGTGAGTGAACTATCAGTAGTAGTTTTTTGAGAGAATATGATCCATATAACATACAGGCTTGAGAATCTCTGTGATAAGAGGTGAAATGATAGAAATGAACATAATGGAAGGGAGATACAAATTGAAATCTAAATACCCAGCAGTATGATGTAATATCTCACATGTAGTATCTTAAACATATGTGCTGCCTTAAGGAAAGATCTTTGTGTGTGTGTGTGTGTGTGTGCCTATTACTGATTTTCCGCTTAGAAAATTCTTGGAAAGCTACTTACAGGCATACCTCAGAGATACCATGGGTTCTGCTCCAGACCACCGCAGTAAAGGAGATATCACAATAAAGCAAGTCATGTGAGTTTTTTGGTTTCCCAATGCATATACAAGTTATATATACACTATACTGTAGTCTGTTAAGTGTGCAGTAGCATTATGTCCAAAAACCAGTGTACATACCTTAATTAAAAAATACTTTATTGCTAAAAAATGCTAACCAACATCTGAGCCTTTAGTGAGCTTTAGTAGTCACATCAAAGATCACTGATTACAGATCACCATAACAAATACAGTAATAATGAAAAAACTTAAAATGTTGCAAGAATTACCAAAACGTGACACAGAAACACAAAGTGAGCCATTGCTGTTGGAAAAATGGCACCAGTAGACTTGCTCAATGCAGGGTTGCCACAAACCTTCAGTTTGTGAAAACAGTATTTGTGAAGGCCTGTAAGGTGAAGTGCAATAAAATGAGGTATGCCTGTAGTGTGTATTGTGAAAATGCTGTACAATATTTGATATCAAATTACTTACAAATGCAAATAAACAGTATGCAAAATTTAAAAAATATTTATTTGGAAATTAAGAAAATATTTGTAGAGACCATTATGTATTTAGTAGGGAAATTTAGCAAATTGTTAGGCTTAGGTATTCAACTCAATTTTACAAATCTAATTTATGTTCAACTAGTAAATATTTAGACATTTTTCATTGTATTTTGGGGGTTTGTTTTCTATTCATCAATACATAATGGCTAATCATTTGCCTAACTTCATGTGAAATTAAAGAAATAGACAAAGAGATTAATAGAAATGACAAAGGTAATAGAATACTGTCATATCAGCATTTTTTTTTTTTTTTTTTTTTTTTTTGCGGTGTGCGGGCCTCTCACTGTTGTGGCCTCTCCCATTGCGGAGCACAGGCTCCGGACGTGCAGGCTCAGCGGCCATGGCTCACGGGCCCAGCCGCTCAGCGGCATGTGGGATCTTCCTGGACCGGGGCACGAACCCGTGTCCCCTGCATTGGCAGGCGGATTCTCAACCACTGCACCACCAGGGAAGCCTCCACTTGAGGATTTTTAAAAACAACTTTGTTATGATTAGTAATTCTTTTTTTTTGTTCTCCTGATACTATCTAAGCATTTAAATGAAAGATAGTCCCACTTAAAATCTTTAATATTTTTTCCTAATTTGACCTGCTTGTGTGCTAAGTAAACTTAAAATAGAATTTAAAGAAGGAAGACTCTTCCTTCCTATCCAAGCATTTATCGTGTAAACAAAAGAAAGATATATACAAATAGTTAGAAATGGATTTGTTTTGAGAGCTTGTTACTTAATACCAACTTTCACAATTGGGATTTAAAATGCTATATTTTAAAAATGAGGAAGATACTGTGGTGTATTACAAGATAATCTGTCATAAATACATTGTACTTTGATTATGTACACACATTATGTCCCTTTAGAAGTCTTTGTAAGCAGTTTTTAGAAAGCTGTTTTTCATTGTAAAGGTATTGCTTGTGGCAGCACCATTGTTTGTAAAGGAAGGTGTCATTGAGCACCTACTATCCTAGGCATTTTACATACTCCTTTTAGTTCTCACAGTAGCATAATGAGGGAAGTATTTATTATAGTATGATTATATGATAAATTACAATATTATACAGCACAGTTATAAGTATTACATAACTTATAATAGACCCTAGTGCCTGGGGTCACACAGAACACATGATCAAAGGGGTATTTGAATTCACGTCTATGATTAGCAAACCTGTACTCCATTAAAAAAAAAAATTATTTACTTATTTATTTATTTACTTCCTCCTTCCCTTCTTTCCTTCCCTGGGTCTTCGTTGCTGCGCTGGGCTTTCTCTCATTGCGGCGAGCGTGGGCTGCTCTTTGTTGTAGTGTGCGGGCTTCTCATTGCGGTGGCTTCTCTTTGTTGCAGAGCACGGGCTCTACGTGTGAGGACTTCAGTAGTTGTGGCACGCGGGCTCATTAGTTGTGGCTTGCAGGTTCTAGAGCGCAGGCTCAGTAGTTGTGGCGCGTGGGCTTAGTTGCTCCATGGCATGTGGGATCTTCCGGGACCAGGTTTCGAACCTGTGTCCCCTGCATTGGCAGGCGGATTCTTAAGCACTGTGCCACCAGGGAAGTACCACTATACTGCACTTGGCTGCTCTTGTCTCCCTAAAACTCACCAACTTCTTGGATCTTTGTACTCATACACTGTCACCTTACAAGTATACATTTATGTCTGCAAAAGTATGGAATAGTAAAGGAACGTGAAACTATGCTCACTCTTCTTTCAAAAGTAGGAGATGGAAAGAAAATATTAGAAACCTCCTGGTAATCAGAACATCCCATACATAAAATTCTGGTTAATTCCAGTTTCACTGGTAACGACAGCTTGTAACCTAAGAACAAGCATAAATAATTGGCTCATTTTCCTGCTGTAACTATTAGCAACTCACATTATGAGATAACTTGCCACAGGGTGTGTGGGGGGAAACTTACAATCATTATTTTAATACTTATGTATAGGAGAGAAATGTTTGAAAATATTTGAAATTAACTTTACCACTAAAGTTTTTGTGCTGCATGAGAAGGGGCAGTCATTGTCTTGAGGAATCTTTTAGTATTCCCTCTGTTGGATAAGTTCACTTTGGATTGAAATAGCTAATTTCTTGAAAGTTACTCTAAGTGCTGAGGCTTCAGGAGTCAGTAGGTGTTTATTGTCTTAAATAAAATAGTGTGAAGCATATGGTGAAGTGAGACATAGATCAACTGAGTTGTAGCATGCCCAGGTTCAGATTGTGTTGATGCTCATCAGCGGGGATATTACATAAGGTTTTCTCATATTTAATAGTTATAGAAAGATTTTTTTAAAAAAGTCTTTTAATAAAGGCTAAAGTATCTCAGCTTGAAAGCTATTATGAACGCTTTATTTTTTTTGTAGATTCTTGATTTATCTGCTTGTTGATTGCTTTTCTGTCTCAGAACTGTATCTGAAAAATGCTGTTAGGGAGATCAAGTTCTTAATTTTCAGCTGAGTTTTGACATGGAGGCCATCTCAAATTAGTATTGAATATAAATACTTAAGCTGGCCAGTACTTGTGGTAGGAACAAGTGAGATTGATTTATTTGGGCTTGCCATTGATACCATATTTACAAGGTTTTGGAGCATTTTATTTACTATTAGAGATGTTATCTTTTTAAATTGTAGAGGATATAAAGTTTAAAGTGGTTTATTTTTCTACTGCACTTATAATTTAACATTTCTTTTATGTTTAAAAATGCCACACTTAGTGTAATGTCAAAACACCTGATCATTTATTTTGAAATAACATATTTTCTTATTCTGCACATATATTTTCTACACATACAGTTCTGAAGAAGCCTCTCGATTGTGATGAGTGTTCGTGTTAGATTGTTTTAGTTAAGAAACTTACACTTGAGTAATTTGAAAGTTAAATTTTATTTTCTTATGATTATTAAAATAAACCTAGCTTTAGTCTCAGTTATTTCCGAGTGAATTAAAAGTTGAACAACCACCAATCCAGTTTAAAGTTAGACTTTCTCTTGATTCATTTGCGTATTTTAAACAAATGCTAACCAAAAAGATACTGTTGTAAGCCTTGAAATAGTACTTGCATCTTATTCTTTTAAATAAATTCTTTGGGATTTTGGATGACACATGGGAAGCTCTTGATGGTACACTGATTCTCAGTCATGACTGAGCATCTGAATTACTTTTTTTTTTTTTTTTTTGCGGTACGCAGGCCTCTCACTGTTGTGGCCTCTCCCGTTGCGGAGCATAGGCTACGATGCGCAGGCTCAGCGGCCATGGCTCACGGGCCCAGCCGCTCCGCGGCATGTAGGATCTTCCTGGACCGGGGCACGAACCTGCGTCCCCTGCATTGGCAGGTGGACTCTCAACCACTGTGCCACTAGGGAAGTCCTACTTTTTTTCCTTAACAAAAGCATTAAGTCAGAATCTCTGGGGATGGGTCTGGGCTCTATTTTAAAGTTCCAGTTGGGATTTTTTTCTTTTTTTTCTTTTTGTGATACGCGGGCCTCTCACTGTTGTGGCCTCTCCCGTTGTGGAGCACAGGCTCCGGATGCGCAGGCTCAGCGGCCATGGCTCACGGGCCCAGCCGCGCCGCGGCATGTGGGATCTTCCCAGACCGGGGCACGAGCCCGTGTCCCCTGCATCGGCAGGCGGACTCTCAACCACTGCGCCACCTGGGAAGCCCAGTTGGGATTTTTTTTAACTTTTAAAGTTACAAATTTTTATTTTTTTAAGTAGGCCAAGTATATGTGACGACTTCTAGAAAGTTCTTTTTGTAATGGTTTATAGAAAATGATGTACTCTACAACCTTCAGCTCTCTGTCTCAGAAATTATTTTTCAGGAATCTTATTCTTGAAGTTTCCTACACAGGATAATCAAAATAGCCTGAAAAATAAATATATCCCAGGAGAAAACCTCAAGTCTTTTCAGGTTCCTCAGAAATGCTCTGGTATTGTTACTCTGCTGATGGTCAGGGAAGGTGGATAGCAAAGGTGGGGTTGGTTGGTGTTTCCTAATGGTCCTGCATTGTGTCTGAGGCAAATGATGTCCGGGGGTAGGCTGCCACCCAGTTCAGTGTCTCTGAGATTTCCTGTAGTTTGAGCAGCGGCCAAGTGTTCCTGCAGGTTGTGGAGTAAGCTTGTGACCCTGACAGGCATCAGAAGCACTTGGATGTCTTTCCCTGGGCGATTATGCCAGCCATGGTGAAGTTGTGCCTGCAGGTGATAGTGGGGCCATCTGAGGAGGTTTTCCTGGCACTGCTGTTTAGCAACCTGGGTATCCTTGGCTTTTGTCTGGATTTTAGGTGATCCTTGATATTCCTACAGATTGTGGGTGTCATTTCCACTTACAGGTTGTTCCCCAGAGATAGGGCCAGAGCAGGAGCAGATTCATTGTCTAAGCTGAGTACCAGAAGATTCTGAGGGAAGAAGCCTGTGAGCTATGAGATTCACTGTCCCTCCAGTCACTGATGGCCAGTATCTGTGTTCTCTCCTGTTCTTGCACTTCTCCCTCAGCATGCTGAGGCTTCCCAGTGGTCTTCCTGAGGACCTGTGGAGAGCCTGAGAATTTGCACGGGTTTCTCTTCCTTCCTCTCTAGTGCAGAATCCATCAGTCTTCGGAAGTCAGGGCTTTAGAGGAGGAGTGGCCTGGAGAAGCCTCATTTGACCTGGTGCTGACTGTTGGTCTTCAAGTTCTGAGCAGGTCGTTCACTCTTCCAGCCGGATGCCATAGCCTCCTCTGCAGGCCGTGTCCCATTGGCATCAGTCCTCTCGCTTTTGTCTATTTTAAAGTGTGTTAAGTCAGATTGTCTTAAATAAACATAAATTTCTCAGTTTTAGATTACCAGATATGTTCAAGAATTGGTTGCTCTTGTCAGAACTGCATTTTAAAATAGAATATTCCTATAAAATTGGACCTTGCAGAATAGAGTGGAAAATGTTAGATGGGTATACTATTACAAATTATTTTATATACTCTTTGTTCCTAAGTAGAGGTACTATTTCATAGAATGATTCTAAATATTATAATAATAGGGAGGGAAGAGGATCTGACATCTGATTCATAGGGAAAGTAATTGACTAAAAAATTTGAATTCTACCAAATGAAATGCTGAGCTGAAAACTGGTCACTGCAGTCTGCTCTGTCTCCTCAACTCAGGGAGACCACAGGCTCTGTTCCTGTTTTCTTTCCCTGCACTGAGGCCTGAAATCTGCTAACAGGCAGTATTCAGAGACAATTGTAAACCTCTCCTCATTCATTTTCCTTCTCCCAGAGCTTATGATCCTGTCATCAGGATATTTTGGAGTCTGTTCTTAGTCTAATTTTCTAGTCTTATCTCCTGTTCCCCTAAGTAAAACTTTTACTTCAGCCAATTATGTTTATTCTTTCAATAAGTGTTTTCTTTAATGCACAAGTAGTACTTTTATATTAATAATACTTTATAACTTTTGCTCAGGTATCCTCCTTTCCCCTCTGCATTCTGCCCCGAGTGCTGAAGTTAGCTTAAAATTTAATTTAAAATTTGTTGGCATTTGAGATCTCTATCAAGTTTCATCTTCTCCATCTTATTGCTATCCCACAGTGATCTGTCCCCTTACAGCATTTAAAGTTTGCCTCAACTAGTTCTTATTCTATTGCCTTTTGTAATCATCTTATATTTATCTTACCTTCCTATAATTATCTTATTTTCCCAGTTCCTTGACCTGAGAACACTAACTTAAAATTTCTTTATAATACCTAGTACAGTGCTGTACATATAGTAGGTCACATAGTGCATGTAGGTAGACAAAAGAATGCCCCTTTATCTTTTCAGTGCCTACAATGTATAGACAAAACCTGAATTCTGGATGAATTTACCCTAAAACCTGCATGCTGGTAGAGGGAAACTACGGAGCTCATGACACTGTATGTAGGTTCTTGGAAACCAACATACATGGTCATCTGGGCTCTCAGACTTTCTCTGGTCAGTTCACCGTCCACTTTTCAGTAATGACTTACTAAACTTTCTTCACTTTCCTCACACCTCTCTACCCCCCATTACTCTTGTAGAGGAGTTTAGCCTCTTTTCAGAGAAGGAAGGCTTCCTGTGGGAAGTAAGTAACTTGCTTTACTCCAGATCTGCAGACATGCCTGCCCTCACATCTCCTTCTGTCATTCTCTTCACCTGTGTCTCTGTAGATCATCCCTTCTGAAACCTCTTACCTATCTCATTTGCATTCCCTTCTATACTTGCTCTCTTCGATTTTCATTTAGATATACTCTGACATCATCTCACCATTACAAAACAAACAAAACAAAAACAACAAAAATCTTTTCAGAACTCCGCATCCACTGCTCTGGTTTTCTTTTCTCCCCTATATAATCTTTCTCCTTTCTGAACACTCATCCAAAGAATCATCTTTCTTTTTGTTTCTGTACTTCTTCCCAGTCCAGCTTCTACATTATCAGACGACTGAAGCTGTTCCAGGGAGCTGCTGTGACTGCCAAGTTGCTGAGTCCACCTGAGCCTTTCAGCCCTCCATTCTACTTGACTTTCAGCAGCCGAGAGGCACAGTTGACCATTCCCTTCTTGAAACACTTTTTTTTTTTGTAACGCCACACTCTTTTGCTTTTCTTTAGAACCTTTGGCTGCTGCTTGTTTACCAGCTGCTCTTCTACCGCCTAGAATGAAACATGAGGTGCCCCCCACTCTGCCCTAGGACTCCTTTCTTTCTTCACTACCTGCCTCCCTCCAGAGTCTCATCCCGACTCATGGTTTCACTTACCACCAACATGGGAATAATTATTATATCAGCTAAGGTGCTTTTAGCTGGAACTTACAGAAGAACTTGACTCAAACTGGCTAATGCAAACTTATTCTCTCATCTAACTGGAAGTCCAGAGAGAGGAAAGACTCCAGGTGACACAAGCAACGGCTCAAAGGACCATCTTTCCTTTGTCCAGCCCTCAGCATCAGCTTTATTCTCAGGCTAGTTCCCCTCAGGGCGGCAAGAAGGCTGCATCAGTTTTGGGCATCATATTAAGACCTAATGATATTTAGAGGGAGAAGAGGCCTTTTTTTAGGGCTAGGAATTGGTCCTAAAAGTAGCCCTAGCACACTTCTCCCTCATTGAGTCACATAGCACTTGCTGGACTTGATGTCAGCTGATCAGGAAGATGGAATTACCATGATTGGTGCAGGCTAAATAGCTGCTGGGAGTCTAATCACTGTCTTCTGCTGAGAATTCTTCAGTGGCTTCCATTGCCCTTAGGTTAAAGTTTCAAATCCTTTATGAAAGGGTTGGCTTATGAAACTCCATGTAATCCGGTCCCTGTGTACTGTGCCGCCTGTGGTTATGGCCGTGGCCATTTTTAATGCTTATGAGATGGGATTATTTCAGAAAACAATATGCCTTCATAAACCACAACTAATAATTATTTTCTTTTTTAAAGTTTCCTGGAGACTCACTCTCCTCCCGCTCCTTCCCACTGTTTGCTCCTTGGCCTCAAAATTCTTAACACAATGTCTGTCCTAGGCAGTCATTACTATCTATTAGAAATGTGAAATGAGACCAGACTTTTTTTTTTTTTTTTTGGTACACGGGGCTCTCACTGTCGTGGCCTCTCCCGTTGCGGAGCACAGGCTCCGGACGCGCAGGCTCAGCGGCCATGGCTTACGGGCCCAGCCGCTCCGCGGCATGTGGGATCTTCCCGGGCCGGGGCACGAACCCGTGTCCCCTGCATCGGCAGACAGACTCTCAACCACTGTGCCACCAGGGAAGACTTTTTTGACAGTACTTGTCAAGATGATGGGAAACATGTTTTACCCTAATTAAAACTCAAAGTACTTTAGAAACAGATATTGTATTAAAATAAGTATTTGGCAACTTACCTATAGGAAGTGCTGGATTTATTTGCAGACATCAATGTCTGCTATTGCTTGTGTCTGCTGTACACATTTCAGTGTGTAAGATAATTATAAGATTTCAGATTTTCTTGCATAAATAATACTTTATACACTGTCAAAGATATTATAAGCTTTGTGATGTTTATTATAACAGTTCAATAAGACAGTATGAACAACAAGACAGGAATGTGTGTTCCCCAGTCCTACCCAGAGGCCATTGCAGCCTAAATGCCCGCTGTTCTGGATGTTTGACATTAGTGCAGGAGGAGTGCCACATGTTCTCACCCGTCCTGTGTATTTACTTTAATCTAGAAAGTGGTTATGTAATTTCTAAGTTCTTTATTCTTTTGCTCTTTCATTATGGTAAAGTAGATGTAGTTAAGTGGGATATGCTCCTTTGTTGCAGTAAAATATCCTTGTATGGACTGCCAAATAATTGAGGGTTTAAACAGTTATCGATGATTCTCATGCATTCAGAATCCAAATAATGGAAAAGTTCAGTTGCAAACTTCGGTCTCATTTCATTAATTAAAGAGATGGTAATTGTAAAGGTAAATGTATTAGGAAAAAAGAGAGGTCAGTACAGACTGAGAAAGCACCTAGACCTTGTCTGTATAAGTGTGTTGTGATTATTAATGTGCGTGAAATATAAGCTGTTATTTGAGTTGTCTACCTTTTAAATTCATCAGATGTTTATTGAGCAAGACATGTTTCTTTTAGTATAAACTGTTTGCATTGGATAAAATTGACTCATTTTGTGTTGTCTCTCTTTGACCTTGAATATGTTCAGCATGGCGCTAATATGTGCTCTAATTCATATTCCATCAGGTCTGAAGTACAGAATTGCTATTTGTCACTTTCTTCAGATTTCACATTTACCATTATACAGTCTCCAAATTATGAGAGACTCCTCTTGAAAAACATTTTTTGAGAGATGAAGCATTCTGGTTAACTTAGCATGGGCTGGTAATAAATGAATGGCTAATTTAAAATAATTTTTAATACAAACATTATACGCCCTATTTCATAGATATCTAAGTTCCTATAAGACAGTGATTGGGTCAGTTTAAAAGCCTTATTAGGAAACGTTATGAGCTGATTATAGGGGCACAGTAATCCCTGTTCTACCATGCTGGTATTTATCCAGAGTTGGCTATCTCTAACTGGAACCATCATAAAAACCTTCAGTTTTCTTCATCTCCCTACTTAAAATGGTTTTCAGGATGTTTATAATGTTATAAAAATGGTATTCTCAAAACATTTAAAAAGTAAAGATCACATTTTGTTATAATTTCAGTCAATTTTTGTTATTCACTGTAGTTATGTTCTGTAAGGTCACCACAAACACTGAATCAGCCAATACTGACCCTTTACCCCAGGGGAAATGCAGGGTTCAGTACCTGCAAGCCTCTGGCCACAAATTTTTCTAAACCAAAATTTCCAATGAATAGGTTCATTTGCCAACATCCTGGTTAAAAAAACAAAAAAAACAACTCAGTGTCCAAACATGTTCTCCTACAGAGCACTTTTCCTGTAGAGGATTTGCCTGCAAATTTCATTTTTCACATAATATCACCTTTTGAAACCTGCAGGCCAGCTCTAGCTGAGGAGGGTTTAGCATTTTCCTGAACCCTGACGTGATTGTGAATTTCTGTGGCTTTCAGCCTCAGGACAGCGCTGCCCGCTGCACTTTTTATGGATCCAGGAACTTGGCAGCTTTCCTGTCTTCTCTGTAGACAGGTTCCTAGTTCTGGACGTTAGGATGGTTGAGTCTTTAGGAAGCACCTTAACTGGGCCTGAGCTGCGCTCACCAGACACACCAGGTGCATCCCAGCCTTTGAGGCCCAGGAGACAGGACACACCTCAGCACTGTGGGGGCCATTTTAAACAGCAAAAACACCAACTTAAAAAGCACAACAACTCCAGGCACATGGCCTACATAGAGTTGGAAAAGGACACTGCTTGACGGAGCTGGAACATGAGGGCAAAGCATTGCCCTGTCCCACCTCGGCTGGCGTGTGTGCCTGTCTGCCAGTAACTACCAGAAGGCCACGAGTGTTGACTCGGGGTCACAGATTTAGCAAGTAGGTGAATTCACAATGTGGAATCCACGAATAATGACAACTGACTATAGATGCACTACTAAAGTTCTGTGTCAGGGTTTTTATGATGATTTTCATTTTTGTATGTTTTATTTCATTTTATAAAACAATAAATATTGTGCTGAAATTTCACGGCTACAAATGAAATATAAGAAAATTCCTCTTAGTTTTGAATTCTATTAATTGGACTTCTTTTTCCCTGTAATTTTATCTCTTTTTACAAGCTAGGTAGGGCTTAGTATATACTAGGCCCTTGGTAAATTTGACTTTGAAAGAAGGATTAGGATTTTTTTTTCCAGAAAACATTTTATATGATTAAACAAATTAAATGTACTTCAGAGAAATTGAGATTTTATGGGGGAAAAATGTACATTGTTTTGGTATGTATTTTTTAAATATTGAGTAAAGTGGTAGATACCAGGGGCGAAAACTGTAAAGGGAAAGATTGGCAAGTTTGATTACATAAAAACTTAAAACTGAAAAAAACTCATTATAAACAAAGAAGGAAACTGGGACAATATCGGCAACATAAATGATAACCCAAAGCATAGTATTCATCAGGTGTTCATAAAGAATTTTGAAGAATCATTAATAAAATGCCAAACCATATAATAGGAGATAGAGAACACAGTACTTTTCTAAAGAAGAGCTACAAATGTTAAAAAACAAAACAAAAAACTTGAAAGATGTTTGGCCTCAATGGCAATTTTAAGAAAAACAAAATAGGATACAATTTTTGCACTTTTGGTTTTGGTGAAAATTAAAACGAGATCAAAAAATCTAAAAAGGCTAACTAATAATCCATAATAATTATGACCTAAAAACACACACTTTAGTCAGAGGAGAGCATCTACCGTCTTCCACCATGACCGAGGTCCTCCCTGGGAGACCATCTGTCATGAGGGTGTTTATCTGATATTTTGGTGGACAACACATTTAAAACAGTTAAAAAAGGAACAAGGAATCCTTTGAGAAATGCATACTAAGAAGAGGTTACTGTGCCACTGAGTGTGAACACTGAGGGAGAAGGTAGAAAATTACAAAAATCAAGCACGT
Organism: Delphinus delphis; assembly: GCF_949987515.2. NCBI lineage: Eukaryota > Metazoa > Chordata > Mammalia > Artiodactyla > Delphinidae > Delphinus > Delphinus delphis. The sequence continues at coordinate 98,835,406 of NC_082684.1, read as the reverse complement.
GAATGCAAAAAGCACGCCTGTTTGGTTTGCAGCAGTCAGTTCGCCCCCTAGGGGATATTTGGCAATGTCTGGAGACATTTTTGGAAGTCAAGCCTTGGGGGATACTCTTGGCATTTGATGGGTAGAGGCCAGGAATGCTACTAACACCTTACGATGTACAGGACAGCTCCACAACGGTCATCTGGCCCACTGTAGCCCTGAGGTGGAGAAGCCTGGTGTAGGGGCAGGCAGGTCCTGTGTACCTCAGGGGCGTGTTGATGTACTGCTGCAGGTGATGCTGACCCTGGGTTGTTAAGAAAATGTGTGTTTGTTATATACAGCACGCCGGTTAAACAGGTGTGGACATTTCTAATACGTGTATGTTAGATTTCCAATCACATTGTTCAAAGAAATTTTTAATGCATAAAAAAATCACTTACTTGGAAGATCTTTATATCTTATTTTTAAGGATAAACTAGGCATTACTGTATTTAGTGTTTTAACTACATGAGTTACATCACTGTTACTTACTGGAAAATCTTTTTATCTTTTCATGTGATTGCTTTCTTTGTAAAAATTAATTAATTAGGCTGCGCTGGCTCTGTGTTGTGGCACGTGGATCTTTGTTGCGGCATGTAGGATCTTTAGTTGAGGCATGCGGGATCTAGTTACCTGACCAGGGATCAAACCCAGGCCCCTTGCATTGGGAGCACAGAGTCTTAACCACTGGATCACCAGGCAAGTCCCCTTCACGTGATTACTTTCTCAACATAAATATGCTAATCACAAATATGATACATGCTTTAGCTTAAAGGCCCTTAAAGTTAAAATAGTTCTCTAACCTTTAGATAATGTGAAAACCATGTATTTGGAAGTATACTGGTGGATTATATTCATTTGGGAGGTAGCATATTTGTGAAATGGCGAATTTCTCATTGTTTGGTCTGAGTTTTCATAATTTTCCAGGATATGGTTCAGAGTACTTATTTAGTAAAAGCACAAAATAATTTGAGTCAAATTAAAAATTCAAAAAATACCTTTATATTACTCACTATTTTAGGTTATGTAGGCACAGATCTTTTCATTGGTACTGGGGAGTCAGTGGTATGTAATCTATCATTTCTTTGATATTTTTTGCTGGTAGGGGGAGGAGGATATAAAGGCTCAAGTTTGTTTTTTTAACTGAATTTTATAACTTACACTTAATCATTGCTTTTGTTATTAAGGATAAATTACTATGGACAGTAATGAACATTTGATACCTTTGTCTTGGGAATTTGAGGAAAATAATTTAGATTTAAAATATATGGCAAGATGTTAATTGTTGAAGCATAAGAGTTTCATATAATTCTACTTTTGTGTGTACTTGAAATTTTCCATAATAGTTCTTTTAAACATCTAGTAACAGTGAAAGCAGACAGGAGCTACTCCCTAGTGGGAAGGGAGCTGGTCTCAGGGAGGGAAGGGGAGATACATTTAAAAATAAATGATCATGGTTTGAAATTTCCTTTTAAGTTGAAAACTTTTAATAGAAGCTATAAAATAATCCTCTCATGACTCCTCACATCAACAAAATGACATGTCTGTTGGCTTTGGTGACTGTTTTGAAGTGCACAATTCTGTTGTTTCTAGCACATTCTCAAGGATGTGGAGCCACTACCACTATGTAATTCCAGACAGTTTTCACACCCCAAAAAGAAACTTCGAATCCATTAGTACACTTCCCATTTCCCCTCCCTCGACCCAGGCAACCACTCATCTGCTTACTGACTCCATGGATTGGCCTGTTCTGAGTATTTCATATCAGTGGAGTCATACAACATGTAGTCTTTTGTGTCTAGCTTCCTCACTTAAAATGATGTTTTCAAGGTTCATCCATGTTGTAGCATGTGTCAGTGCTTCATTCCTTTTTATGGCTCAGTAGTACTCCATTGCAGGAATAATATTCCATTGGATATACCACATTTTGTTTATCCATTCATCAATTAATGGATATGTGGGTTGTTTTCACTTTTTGGCATTTATGAATGATGCTGCTATGAATATACATGCACAAAGTTTTGTTGGACGTAGGTTTTTTAAATTGAGGTATAATTGACATATAACATGTAAATTTAAGGTGTATGTGTTGATTTGATACATATATATTGCCCTATGATTACTGCCGTAGAGTTAGTTAACACTTCCATCACATAACGTAAGTATCATTTCTTTTTTGTGGTGAGAACATTTAAGATCTAGTTTCTTACAACTTTCAAGTGTATAATACAGTATTGTTAACTATAATCACAATGCTGTGCATTAGATCCCCAGAATTTATCTTCTAACTGCAAGTTTCTGTCCTTTGACGAACATGTCCCTAATTTTCTTGGGCCATATGCCTAGTAGAATTGCTGGGTCACATGGCAACAATTTTTCTCCCTTCTTTTGAGGAGCTGCCAAACAATTTTCTAAAGTACCTGTACCATTTTACATTCCCACTAGTGATGTATGAGGATACCAATTCCTCTATATCTTTGTCAGCACTTGTCTAGTTTCTCAGTATAGCCATCCAATGAGTGTGAACTAGTATCTCATGGTTTTGACTTGCATTTCCCTAATGACTAATGATCTGGGCATCTTTTCATGTGCTTATTGGCCATTTATGTATCTTCTTTGGAGAAATGTCTGTTTAAATCCTTTTCCCATGTTTAAACTGGATTGTTTGTCTTTAGTCTGAGAGGTGAGAAATGGTATGTTAAAATGTAGTGTTAAATTACTCTTCTCTAATTATGAGGCAAATTAAGCATCTTTCCATAAGTTTATGGGCCTTTTGTATTTTTCTGTTTTCTGCCTGTCGACATCTTTTGTCCATTTTTTTCTGTTGGGTTTTTGAGCTTTTTCTGAAAGTTGAGGTTATTTACATATTAGTGATATGTAATTTATGACATAAGTGCAAATATTTTTTATACCTTTACCTATTCAGTTTGTCATGTATATTTTTACATTGGTTTTGCAGTATTTTGGCCATGCAAAGGGCCATAATTGTGTTCATTTGCTTACTTGTTTTTAGATTTTTGTTTTTTGTTGTTATTGGTCATGGTAGTTGAATTTATCAACCTTTCCCTTATTTTTTTAATTGAACTGTAGTTGATTTACAATATTGTATTAGTTTCAGGTGTATAGCAAAGTGATTCAGTTTTTTGTATATATATATATATATATATATATATATATATATATATACTTTCAGGTTATTTTCCATTATAGATACTGAATATACTCCCCTGTGCTATACAGTAAATCCTTGTTGCTTATCTATTTTATGTATAGTAGTTGGTATGTGTCAATCCCATACTCCTAATTTGTCCCACTCCCCCTCCCTATCCCATTCTCCTGTTGTTTTGCTTCTGGATTTTGAAACACAGGAATGTTTTTTTTTTCAACTCTCGGTTTTAAAGAAATTTATCTATGCTTTCTTCTAGTACTTGGCTGGTTTCATTATTTTTATGTGTAGACTTTTGAAACATTAGGAATTCTAGTGTATAGGTGGAAAAATCCAGCTGTCCTAATGTTATTTATTAAAAATCCTTCTTTTCACCACTGATTTGAGCTGTTTCCTTTATCATATATTTCTGTAAACATTTGGGGCTAAATGTGAACTTTCTATTTTGTTCCAGTAGTTTCTGTCTTCTTATGTGCCCAGTACCTGACTATGTTAATTGTATATAATTGGTTATGTATTAATCCCTGGTAGGGCTAGCTCTTCCTCATTGTTTTTCTTTTTTAGAAATTCTTGCATATTCTTCCAAATGAAGTTTTACAGAACACTTTTCTAGCTCCAAAGGAAATGGAGTTTTAGAGTGTTTTAAGTGAAATTGCATTAACTTACAAATTAACATAGGAAGAATCAGCATCTTTATGATATGAGTCTTTCTGTCCAAGAAATGGTATATCTTTCCATTCATTCAGTTATATATCTGTGTTTTTCTGGAGGACTTTATAATTTTTACCATACTGGTTTTCATATATCTTAAGTTTATGAGTAGATATTTCATTTTCTTTTATATTTTATTATTGTAAATAGGATATATTCTTATATTATTTCTTCTAACTCTTTATTGTACATTATATAAAGGCATTGATTTCTGCATGTTAATTTTCTATCCTGTTTTACTAAATTTCCTTATTTGTATTTTTGCATTCATTCTTCATATTTTTCTGGATGCATAATCATATTATCTGCAAGTAGAGGTAGTTATTCCTCTTTATTCCAATTTCTGTTACTCTGATTTCTTTCTGTTGTGTAATTGCATTGGTAGATACCTCAAATGCAATAGTAAATAAGAATGAAGGGCTCCCCTGGTGGCACAGTGATTGAGAATCCGCCTGCCAATGCTGGGGACATGGGTTCGAGCCCTGGTCCGGGGAGATCCCGCATGCCACGGAGCAACTAAGCCTGTGTGCCACAACTACTGAGCCTGTGCTCTAGAGCCTGCGAGGCACAACTACTAAGTCTGTGTGCCACAATTACTGAGCCCGTGTGCCACGACTACTGAAGCCTGTGCGCCTAGAGCCCGTGCTCCGCAACAAGAGAAGCCACTGCACTTGAAAAACCTGTGCACAGCAATGAAGAGTAGCCCATGCTCACTGCAACTGGAGAAAGCCCGCATGCAGCAACAAAGACCCAATGCAGCCAAAAATAAATAAAATAAATAAATTTAAAAATTAATAAAGTAAATAAATAAGAATGCATATAGTGAAGAGCCTTAACTTGTTCTTTACTTCAGCAGAAAATTATCTAATATTTCTCCAGTAAGTAAAACGCTGGCTTTGTGGCCAGTATGTGTTTATTAAAGAAGTATCCCTCAGTTCTTAAGTTCTTGAGCTGCTTTTTATTTTAAACATGAGTGGATGTTAAATCTTGTAAGGTACTTTTTTAGTACTTACAGAGGTGATCATATTCTTCTTAGGTCTTCTAATATTTTTAATTGTGTTAGTGTATTTCCTAATATTGAACCATCATTGCATTTCTAGAATAATGCATTTATTTTAATGTGCTGTTTGATTGTTTGCCAAAGTTTTATTTAAGATTTCTGCAAGGATATCTATAAACTTACATGTATTATTTGTTGTTTATAGCATAAACTTGTGTGTTTATTGACTGTAAGATAATTGCTCCGTTTCAGTCTTACTCCCTGAGATGACATCTTGATGCCTCTCATGCTCTCCCTAATATGGGACTGGATTCTCTCTGGGTCTGCTGTAGAGCTTTTGGTCCAGGAGTTCCCTTTGCTTCCTTTCTGTGCTCAGTCCTGTTTCCTGGACAATGTGGGATCTCCTTTTCTTATGATTAATCTATTGATATTAGTAACTTCCTGAGAAAGAGTGCATAGGACGTAGATTTTGGGGTTACCTGCATGTTTGAAAATCTCTATTCAACCTTCACTAGTTGAACATTTGAATAGGAATTTAGGTTGAAAATAATTTTTCCTTCAAATCTACAAGGCACTTGCCCATTACTGCCCAGCTTCCACATTGCTGTTGAGCAATTTGATACATCTTGGTTTGTGACCACTCCCCATTGTAGTGGAAGCCTGGAGCTCTTCTTTTTCTTTCTTGTATTTGACATTCTAAGTTGATGTGCTTTGGGCCTCCTGCCATTCATGTGTTGGGCACTTGATGGACTCTTTCCATCTGTAAATGCCTATTTTCAGTGCTAAGTACTTGAGTTATTTCTTGGATAATTTTCTCCCCTCCAACTTCTTTTCCTGAAACTCTTGTTATTCAGATATTGTATCACATGAAGTTTTTTCCTCTAGTCTCGATCGTGCGTTTCTCGTCTTTTGGTTCTACTTTATTGGATATCGCCTCAACTTTATTTTCTACTCCTTTAACTGAATTTGTTATGCATCCTATTTAAAAATTTCGTGAATATTCCTGTTTATATTACCCTATTTATGGTTTCATAAATACAGTTCCTTTTCCTGCTCTTCAATGATATTAATTATGTATATTTGGAAACTCTTTACTGTTCCTTCATTTTCTATTTTGAGTTGTTCCCCTCTTCCCCACCAGGCCCCAAGCTCTTCTCTTTGCTTGATATACCTCTTTTCTCTCTTTTATTAAGAAGTGATTCTCCAATGTCTGGTGATCCTTGGCTGTAGGTTTATATTTAAGGGTGAGATGCTAGAAAGCTAGTTGAAAATTCTGTGTATGGGCTTTACTGTAGGGATGTCAGGTGGCTAGATAGCTGTTTCTTTAGGTTCCCTCAGATGTTAATGTTTAAAGGCCCTTGCTCTGGGATAATTTTATTTTTCCAGAAAGGTCTCACTTGGCCTGAGTCTGGAGTTTGGCAGTTGAAAGGGCTTGCCAGCTATTCACAATTCATTATGTAGCTTTTTACTTAACTCTTTGTTTTTAGTCTGTATCTTGCCACTACTATTCTGTCATGCTAGGTTCAGTCTCTCTGGTTTAGCTTATTCATAGCCTGTATTCCTGTTTCCTCAGGGATGAGGATGGGTAGCTGTTTGACAACCTGATGTTTATTCAACATCCCAAATTATCCCTGTACCTGCTGCATTCTATTCCCAAATCTTTCTGGAGTTCTAGGCAAGGGGCTTGCTTTTCATCACTATTTCCCTATGTAAATTTAATCTTCCTCTGGCCAGAAACTTACAATTCCTATATTCATTGTCTTTCTTCACTTTTTGTGGCGTATATGTTCATCAAAGATGTTTGTTTTTGTTTGTTACTTTCAGAGAAGGGGTAGAATGGTCTTTTACTCTGCCATCTTAAAATCTGTAATCAAAGGATAACCTTCTTGAAACAAATCAGATTATGTTATCTTTCCTACTTCCCTGAAGTTCAAAATCCTCTAAATTGCTGCCCATTGAAATTATGTGGAAATCCACGCTGGTTATTCTGGATTTTGGGTCCCCTGTGGTCTAATCTTAACTTCTGCCTCTTAGCCTCTGCCTCCCTGCCTCTTTTCACACTACAACTCTCCTTATTTACTACATTCTGACCAGTCTTTTCTGCCCCTCAAATATACCAGGTTCTTTCTCACTGTGGCCTTTGCATGTGTTTTTCCCTTTGTGTGGCTTGCTCTTTTTCATCATTCAAGTCTTACCTCAAATAGAGTCTCTTTAACTTCCTATGATAGGATTGGTTAGGTCATGCTGTGATAACAGGCAGCCTCCACATCTCAGTGGCTTCTTGAATGAACAGCATTCCCTTGCTCATCTGACATGTTCCTCACTGATTGACTGGGAGCTCTGCTGTGTGTTGTTCTCATTCTGGGATTTAGGATGACAGAGCAGCCACCATCTGGAGCCATCACCATTGCCCATGGCATAAAGAAAAAGAAAGCATAGCAAATCATAGATTCTAAATCTTCCCAAGTGGAAGTGGTGTAAATCCCATTTACTCAGATTCCATTTGCCAAATCTAGTCACATGGCCAAACCTAATTTCAGGGCAGTGGGGAAGTGCAGTCCTACCAGTGCCTAGGACAAGAATTAGAAATATTTGATGATGAACAATACTAATGACTACCATAGCAACTTTGACCAACCAGTGTAAAGGAACAGTGCTAGGGTTCTCCAGAGAAACAGAACCAGTGGTGGACCCCCTCTCCCTTCAACACACATATGTACGTGGAGATTTATTGTGAAGAGTTTGCTATGTGTTTATGGAGGCTGAGAGGTCCCATGATATGAAGCTTGGAGACATAGGAAAGCTGATGGTGTAGTTTCTGTCAGAGCCTGAAGGGTTGAAAGCCAGAGGAGCTGATGGTATACATCTCACGCAGGAGAATATGAGATGAGGTGACCCAGCACAAGCAGTAAGGCAGGGAAAAAAGGGCAAATTGCTTCTTCCTCCACCTTTCGTTCTATTCAGGCCCTCAGTGGTTTGGATGAGGCCCACGCACAGTGAGGAGGGAAATCTACTCTTCTGAGTCTGCTGATTCAAATGTGAATCTCATCCAGAAACACTATCTAATCAGCTATCTGGGCACCCTGTGGCCAGTGAAATTGACATGTACAGTTAACCATCACAGTAGCTTTCCCGATTGCCTGTTATTTTATTATTTTCCTTCTTTTATTTTCTTCATACGATTTATCACTCACTATCTGATTTCATCTTACTTGTTTTTATGTTTATGTTTTGTCCCTCTATGTAAGTGCAGGAACCTTTCTGAGTTGTCCACTGCTATATCCCAGTTACCTAGAGCAGCGCTTAGCAAATAGTAGGTACTCATAAACAGTGGATACATGTTGACTAGATTGATTCTTTTTTTTTAAAATAAGTACAATAATGACAGCATTTTCCACTAAAGGGACTTTATACTTTCATAAAACTACTGCCATCTTCTAGTTTCTTTAATATCCATTGAACAAAATAAAGTATGCTTTTACTATGAATTGCTATAGACAACTGAGAGGAGTTTCTTTTAATTTAATAATTTTTAGGTATTTGAAACATTTTAGAAAAAGTCGTTAAGAAATCACCAATCAGTATAAAACAAAGTTATGATAAAAAAAGGTATTATGCTTGTAATTTTATGAACTTCTCTAATTGTAACATTGATTTATTTAGGTCACTGATAAAAAAAGAAAACTTCCTTGACCCAACAATATGGAAAAACAAAATTAGGAATGTTGTCTAAAAGCAAATGCTTTCAGGGAGTTCCCTGGCGGTCCAGTGGTTAAGACTCCATGCTTCCAATGCAGGGGGCATGGGTTCAATCCCTGGTCGGGAACTAAGATCCCACATGCCGTGTGGCGTGGCCAAAAAATTAATTAAAAAAAAAAAATAAAAGCAAACATTGGGTTGGCCAATATTCAAAATTGGGTTTCCCAAACGAACTCTGGCCAACACAAAACTTTCACCTCTTAGCTATGTAATGTTTTTATGACATACTTGTTTGTTTTCTATAAGGAGAGAGACATTTGTGTTAATCATAATTTTCATTACAAGTCTTTAAAAATAAAAACCTTTTAACCTACATCTTTTTGTCTCTGTGGAAATGAATAGTTACTAGCTTTACTCCCTTTGTTTTCAGATGACATTCTTGCTTATGAAAGAAAAATTTGTTTTTTCTGTGAATAGAAAAGTTGTCACATTTTGGAAGGTTTAAGCTTTATATAGTAACAAGCTGCTTTTTGTTAGAAGTGTAAAATTTTAATAGAAGAGTTTTTGCAAATTGGTATTGATTAGGTTTGCATGCATTATCCACTTTGGTTAAAATTAAATTACTTAGGGAAAGCAGAAAAACTAACAGATTTCATAATATAGTTCTAAAATTTTGTTTGTTTAGTAAATTGTTTATAAGATCAGTTACACCCAAATCTCTTCTATAATTTGATTCATTGCAGATTTCCGTTTTTATGGAGAAATGTGCTGTAGATGGCAAAGCTGTGCATTAGGTCATTTTTTGTATGTGTTCATGTGTTTTTGATGTGTTCAAAATGCAAAAAAAATTTTTTCATTTGAAACGTAGACGACAAGTTAATATATTAGTTTTAAGTATACAACATGACTTTATATACCTATGTATTGTGAAATGATTACCATAGTAAGTTTAGTTAACTTCCATCACCTCACGTAGTTATGTATATTTTTTCCTTGTTGTGAGAACTTTTAAGATTTACCCTATTAGCCACTTCCAAATATATAATACACTATTGTTAACTGTAGTCACTGTGCTGTACGTTATTATATCCCCAGGACTTATTTATCTGGAAATATTTAACTGGAAACTTGTACCCTTTGACCATTTTACCCATTTTTCTCCCACCTTCGCCTGCCTCTGGCAACCACCAGTGTGTTCTCTATTTATGAGTTTGGGTTTTTTAGATTTCACATATAAGTGAGATCATGCAGTATTTGTCTTTCTCTGACTTATTTAGCTTAATGCTCTCAGGATCCGTCTGTGGTGTTGCAAAAGACAGGATTTCTTTCTTTGCTATGTCTGAATAATATTCCATTGTATATATATACCACATTCTCCTTATTCATTCATCCATTCATGAACGCGTACGTTGTTTCCATCTTTTGACTATTGTGAATAATGTTGCAGTGAACGTGGGGGTACAGATATCTCTTTGAGATAGAGTTTTCATTTCCTTCAGATAAATACCTGGAAGTGTAATTACTGGATCATATGGGAGTTCTATTTTTAATATTTTCTTTTCCATTATGGTTTATTACAGGATATTGAATGTAGTTCCCTGTACTTTACAGTAGGACCTTGTTGTTTATCCATTCTATATATAATAGTTTGCATCAGCTAATCCCAAACTCCCAATCCATCCTCCCCCACCCCACCTCTCCCCGGGCAACCACAAATCTGCTCTCTATGTCTGTTTCATAGATAAGTTCATTTGTGTCATATTTTAGAATCCACGTATAAGTGGTATCATATGGTATTTGTCTTTCTCTTTCTGACTTGCTTAGTGTGATAATCTCTAGGTCCATCCATGTAGCTGCAAATGACATTATTTCATTCTTTTTTTATGGCTGAATAGTATTCCATTGTATATATACACCACATCTTTGTCCATTCATCTGTTGATGGACATTTAGGTTGCTTCCATGTCTTGGCTACTGTAAATAGTGCTGCTGTGAACATAGGGGTGCATGTATCTTTCTGGATTAGAGTTTTCTCCAGATAATATGCCCAGGAGTGTGATTGCTGGATCATATGGTAATTCTGTTTTTGGTTTTCTGAGGAACCTCCATACTGTTTTCCATAGCGGCTGCACCAATTTACATTCCCACCAACAGTGTAGGAGGGTTCCCTTCTCTACATACCCTCTCCAGTGTTTATTGTTTGTAGATTTTTTAATGTTGACCATTCTGACTGGTGTGAGGTGATACCTCATTGTAGTTTTGATTTACATTTCTCTGATAATTAGTAAAGTTGGGCATCTTTTCATGTGCTTAGGGCCATCTGTGTGTCTTCTTCAGTGTCTATTAAGGTCTGCCCATTTTTTGATTGGGTGGTTTTATTGTTGTTATTGAGTTGTATGAACTGTTTGTATATTTTGGAAATTAAGTCCTTGTCAGTCACGTCATTTGCAAATATTTTCTGCAGTCCGTAGGTTGTCTTTTCATTTTGTTTATGGTTTCCTTTGCTCTGCAAAAGCTTTTAAGTTTGATTAGGTTCTATTTGTTTATTTTTGCTTTTATTTCTTTTGCCTTGGGAGACTGACATAAAAAAATATTGATATGATTTGTGTCAGAATGTTTTGCCTATGTTCTCTTCTAGGAACTTTATGGTGTCATGTCTTATATTTAAGTCTTTAAACCATTTTGAGTTTATTTTTGTGTGTGGCATGAGGGAGTGTTCTAACCTCATTGATTTACATGTGGCTGTCCACCTTTCCCAACACCACTTGCTGAAGAGACTGTCTTTTCTGCATTGTATATTCTTGCTTCCTTTGTCAAAGATTAATTGACAGTAGGTGTGTGGTTTATTTCTGGGCTCTCTATTGATCTTTATGTCTGTTTTTGTGCTAGTACCACACTATTTTGATTAATGTAGCTTTGTAGTAGTGTCTGAAGACAGGGTTATTCCTCTAGCTTTGTTCTTTTTTCTCAGGATTGCTTTGGCAGTTCTCGGTATTTTGTAGTTCCATATAGATTTTGGGATTATTTGTTCTAGTTCTGTGAAAAATGTCATGGGTAATTTGATGGGGATTGCATTAAATCTGTAGATTGCTTTGGGTAGTATAGCCATTTTAACAATGTTAATTCTTCCAGTCCAAGAGCATGGGATATCTTTTCATTTCTTTGAATCATCTTCAATTTCCTTTATCAGTGTTTTATAGTTTTCGGCATGTAAGTCTTTCACCTCCTTGGTCAGGTTTATTCCTAAGTTTTTTTTTTTTTTTTTTTTTTTGATGTGCTTTTAAAAGGGATTAAAAAAATTTCCGTTTCTGATATTTCATTGTTAGTGTAAAGAAATTTAACAGATTTCTGTATGTTAACATTGTATCCTGTTTCCTTGCTGAATTCCTTTACCAGTTCTGGTAGTTTTTGTGTGGAGTCTTTAGGGTTTTCTGTATAGAGTATTGTGTCGTCTACATATCATGACAATTTTACCTCTTCCTTTCCAATTTGGATATTTTTTTTACTTCTTTTTCTTGTCTGATTGCTGTGACGAGGACTTCCAAAACCACGTTGAATAGAAGGGGTGAGAGTGGGCATCCTTGTCTTCTTCCAGAATTTAGCGGGAAGGCTTTCAGCTTTTCACGGTTGACTATTATGTTGTAGGTTTGTCATAAACAGCTTTTATAATGTTGAGATATGTTCCCTCTGTGCCCACTTTGATAAGAGTTTTTATTATGAATGGATGTTGAATTTTATCAAATGCTTTTTCTGCCTCTATTGAGATGATCATGTGGTTTCTTCTTGTTGTTGATGTGGTATATCACATTGATTGATTTGCATGTGTTGAACCATCCTTGTGACCCTGGGATGAATCCAACTTAGTCGTGGTGTATGATCTCTTTTATGTGTTGTTAGATTTGGTTTGCCAATATTTATTTATTTATTTTTTCTTGCGGTACACGGGCCTCTCACCGCTGTGGCCTCCCCCGTTGTGGAGCAACAGGCTCCGGACGCACAGGCTCAGCGGCCATGGCTCACGGGCCCAGCCGCTCCGCGGCACGTGGGATCCTCCCAGACCGGGGCACAAACCCGTGTCCCCTGCATCGGCAGGCGGACCCTCAACCACTGCGCCACCAGGGAAGCCCTGGTTTGCCAATATTTTGTTGAGAATTTTTGTGTCCATCTTCATCAAAGATACTGGCCTGTAGTTTTCTTTTTTGGTAGTATCTCTGTCTGGTTTTGGTATCAGGGCGATGGTGGCTTTGTAGAATGTCTTTGGGAGTGTTCCCTGCTCTTCAGTCTTTTGGAAGAGTTTGAGAAGGATCAGTATAAGTTCTTCTTTGTGTGTTTGGTAGAATTTTCCAGTGAAGCCATCAGGTCCTGGACTTTTGTGTGCAGATCTGTAGGCGCAGATCCACTGAAGTCAGGTACCAAGACCGCAGTAGTCTTGTACCTGGACCCACTGTGGGACCTATGCAAGCAGCCCAGACCCCAACCCCGTCCCTGTGCATGCACACCCACAAAGCCTACAGCTGCTAATGCCGGACTTGCTCCAGGCACCAGTGCACCCATAGTCCACTCGACTGTCCCACAGGTGCTGAGTTTACAAAGCTGGCCACGGTAGTGTAAACTGTGGAGTGCATAGCTGTGGGGAGAGGGCTCTGATTTCAGCCCTGCTTCTAAGTCATGTGGCCCCTGGGGATGGGCTCTGAATTCAGTCCTGCCTCCACGTGTGGGCAACCTGCTGGCGCTTGTGAACTCCTAGAGCTTGTAGAGGTGGTGCCCTGCCTGCTGTGAGCATGCAAAGAGGCTGCTATGGCAGGCCCGCCTCCCTTTTGCATGCCCTTTAATAATGGCGCTTCACCTGTATGGTGGGCCCAGGTGTTGTCCGTGTACACACCCTGGTTGCAGCCTGTACCGCACTCCAGCCCCTTCAGGCTGTCTCCATGCAGCCAACCCCAGTCCTCTCCCCGGGTCTGTCCTCTGAAGCCCTAGTTTCAGCACCCAGCCGCCTCGCACACCAGCAGACATGCATCTCCGGCTGGGGAATGCACCAAGGGGCATGGACCATCTATGCTGGTCTCTCTCTGTTCTGCCTGCTACAAACCCATTGCTGTGCTCTTCTCTGAGTCTCCGAAGCTCCCTTTTTGTCCTGACTGATCTCCCTGCTGGTGAAGGGGCTTCCCAGGGTGAGGGAACCTTTCTTCTTTTACAGTTTCCTCCCAGGGGTGCAGGTCCCATCCCAGTTCTTTTTTTTTTTTCCTTTTGTCCCACCTGGTTACGTGGTGACCTTTCTTGCAGTTTTGGTTTTATGAGATTTTTTTTTCAGCGTTCAGCAGGTGTTCTGTGAGAATTATTCCACATGTAGACATATTTTTGATGTATTTGTGGGAGGAGGTGAGCTCCAAGTCCTTCTATTCTGCCACCTTGCTTGCAGCCTTATTTTTAATTTTTTGAGAAACTTCCACACTATTTTCCATAGTGATTGCACCAATTTACATTCCCACCAACAGTGCCTGATTGTTCCCTTTTCTCCACATCCTTGCCAATAGTTGTTACTTCTTGTCTTTTCAATAATAGTTATTCTCATAGGTGTGTGGTGATAATCTCATTGTGATTTTGATTTACATTCCCCTGATGATTAGTGGTGTCTAGTAACTTTTCATGTACTTGTCGGCCACCTATATGTGGTCTTTAGAAAAATGTCTGTTGAGATCATCTGACTATTTTTAAATTGGACTTCTTTTTTGTATTGAGTTTTATGAGTTTTTGTATATATATATATATTTTTTTTTCTTTTTTTGGCCATGCCACGTGGCATGTGGGATCCTAGTTCCCCCACCAGGGATCAAACCCACGCTCCCTGTATTGGAAGCGCAGAGTCTTTAACCACTGGGCCATCAGGAAAGTCCAAGTTTTTGCATATTTTTGATATTAACGCCTTACTGTATATGATTTGCAGATATTCTCTCATTCTGCAAGTTACTTTTTCATTTTGTTGATGGTTTTGTTTGCTGTGCAGAGGCTTTTTAGTTTGATGTAGCTTCACTTATTTTTGCTTTTGTTGCCTTTGCTTTTGGTGTCAAAATCATTGCCAAGACAGATGTCTAGGAGCTTACCCCCTATATTTTTCTAGGAGTTTATGGTTTCAGGTCTTATGTTTGAGTCTTTAATCCATTTTGAATTAATTTTTGTGCATGGTATAAGATAGTGATCTAGTTTCATTCTTTTGCATGTGGCTGTTCAGTTTTTGAGACTGTCCTTTCCCCATTGTATATTCTTGCTCCTTTGTCATATATTAATTGACTATATGTGCATGGGTTTACTTCTGGGCTCTTCTGTTCCATTGATCTCTTGCATCTGTTTTTATGCTAGTACCTTACTTTTTTGTTACCATAGCTTTGTAATACAGATTTTGTCTCTAGTTAAGATTTTTTCTTCAAGTTTTATTAAGAAATAGTTGACATACAGCACTGTATGAGCTTAAGGTGTAAGCATAGCATAGTGATTTGACTTACATATATTGTGGAATAATTACAAGGTAAGTTAACATCCATCATTTCATATAGAAAGGAAAAAAATTGTTTTCCTTGTGTTGAGAACTCATAGGATCTACTCTCTTAACGACTTTCAAATATTCACTAGTGGTTAGCTATAGTAATACAATTTGAAATCTGGAAGTGTGATGTCTCCAGCTTTGTTCTTCAAAATGGAGAAATTTTTAATTACCCAATCTGCACCCTAAATTTCTATTCAAATAGACTTATTTACTTCCCCAGTTAGGTTCTGGCATTACTGAATTTGTATTGATCTCAATAATTTTATGGGATTGCCAAAAAACGAGTGCTTTCCTTAGGATTCTGTAGATTTAAAAATGTTAAGAAATCTTTTAAATATGATGAGAACTATTAATTTGCATATGATACGTTACTAGTAAAAGCTGATTACTTCTCTTGCTTGTATTCATCTTCTGGCTTTCCAGAAAGTTTATACATTCCTTCTCTCTCATGTGTAGTCAGCCTTTGCCTCTCAAGTGAATACTCTTACTGGATCTCAAACATTTTCAAGTCTTCTATATTTGAAATAAAAGTTCAAACCTGGCTTTGTCAGAACACGATGAAGTGAACATGTATTCTTACCTGAAACCCTATTGAAATGAGTAAAAATACCTAATCCTATAAGGACAAAAGGAAAGAGATAGACTACAGCACAGAAGAGATGTCATCAACATTTTAGAAACTGGAAAGAAGGTGGATGAAGTGTTTCTGACTTAGCAGTCTGGATAGCTAAGTGCCTGCAGAGGGAAGGACCAAGAAACATGCCAATTTCAGTCTCAAAATCCTGGAAATCTCAAGAATTAGAAGTACTTTGTTCCTCTGGTGGCAGGGAAAGTGGTGTGTGTGGTGGGGCAGTAAGAGTAGGGTGATTCATCCTAGTGTGTACAGTTCTATGCCCAGCTCCCTCCTCCAGCACCTTCATCCACGTCACTACCCTGTCCTGTACTGAGAAGTCTTGAAGTGTATTTTCTGTAAAGGGCACCCAGAGCAATTGTGAAGTAGTCCCACCTGAAAATGGGTGATACCCCATTAAAAACAGGGGTATTAGGAGGAAGCTTAGACTTCCACTTCCAGCCATGATGGAGGAACTGGTACCAGCCTTGCATTCCCATCATAACAGTTGTGAAGCTGAATGAGATATATGGGATATATGAGTTCCTAGGCACTGGATAGTAGGCAATGTATGACTGTGATCCCTGAGGTGAAGAAGCTTAGGGGGTGAGTTCCACAATCACCCTGCTCTTTGTGAAAACTGTCCTGATGGAGCCAAGCAGAGGCTGAGGTTCCTGGGAGCTGAGGAGGCAGGTTAAGGTTTGGAACAGTTGAATGTGTTGGTCAGTGCATAGAGAGGAGGAAACTGCTCGTCTTAGCTGTGGACATGTTTGGGTTCTCCTAATAGTTCAATCACTGATACTGATTTAATCAGAGGTAGGGGTCTAACTTTCTCAAAAAGTTAAAAGGAAGGGTGTGTGTGTGTCGGGGGGGAGGTATGTATGTGAAAGAGATTAAATGACATAGAGCAGGAAATCAATAAATAAGGGTAGGATAATTGTGTTATTTGTAAATACTGAGGTAAGTACCAAAAACAACTAAAAGTGATTGCCTCAGGGTAGCAGAGTTGGGGTAGCAAGGGGTGGGACTGTTTAATTTAAAACAAAATCATGTACGTGTATTATTTTAGTTTAAATGAGAATAAAATTTGAATAAACCACAGACCTTCAGGTGGCCTCTCATCTCTTTCTAGCTACTTCTCCATCTGCCTCCTTCCCTTTTTTTTTTGGTCAGTCTTCTGGAGAGAGTTCTGTTCTCTATTTCTCTACCTCCTACTTATTCCTTACCCCTCTCCAGTCTGGATTGGGCTCTATTACTTCACCAGAACAGCTCTTGTTATAGTCACCAGTGACCAACATTTTGCTAAAGCTAGTGGACATTTTAAATTCTTTTTGCTTTTTGACTTAGCAGCAGCAGTCTTCACTTCTTGAAATTCTGTCTTCACTGATTTAAGAGGGCTCTTCTAGATTTGCTCCTACTTGTTTGGTCATGCATCCTCTCCCCAGGTTAAATGTCCTTTATCTAATATTTAGATGTTGGGTTCATCGAGACTTGATCCATGTTCTCTCTACGAAATTCTCTTGGGTAGTCTAATCGACAGTGATGGTTTCAGTTAGTGCACTTATGTAGGTAACTCACACAGTTGTATCTTCAACACATGTTCTCAACTTCTCTGTGCCCTCTTTCCATATGCCTATCTGATATCTCCCCTGGTATGTCTAAAAGATAACCAGAACTTTGTAAGCCCCCAAACCAATGCACACACCACTACCTTCTGCAAACTTGGTCTTCATCCTAAATTCCTTATCTCAATTGAAAACACCCCAATACAGCATGCCATGTAAGCCAGAAACCTTGACACTTACCTCTCCCTCATTCCTAGTCCAAAATTAAGTGCTGGTGATCTTTTCTCCTCTCTGATACATTCTGCATACTGTAACCAGGGCAACTTAAAAAGCCCATTATTTTCCACAGCTCCTGTTGGTCTTCCTTTTCTTTTGCTTCTTTTTATCAATTTTGTTCTCTTCCCCGCCTTCCTCTCCCTCCATCCTTCCCCTTCCCTCTTTCCTTCCCCTCCACTTTGAAATGTATACTTTGCACTTATTCCCTGGCATTTGATTGTTAGATCTGTAAATGAACCAGATTCTTTCTTCCTTTTTAACCTTTTGTGAAGTCAGGTTTGCTCTTCCTGGTTGTAGATGGCCATAGCTCAAATTCACAAATGGAATATTTTATTTCCTTTCCTGGGTAATAGCAACTGGGGAAGATTTTCTATGAAAATGGTGGGGGTGAGGATTTGTGATAGATAAGAACGAGAGGACTGTTTTCAGGTTTTGTTCTGAACGTGGCCGTTGATTTCATGAAAACCAACAGTAAACACAGAGGCATACAATTTGTTACATTAAAAATCTTTTTTCTTGTAAACTACACATAATGTAAAATTTACCATCTTAACCATTTAAAAATGTATATTTCACATTCTTGTGCAGCCATCCATCCCTATAACTCATTTAAACTTGTAAAACTGAAATTCTATACCTATTAAATAATAACTCTCCGCTCTCTCTCCAACCCCTGACAACTACGATTAAACTTTGTTTCTGTGATTTTTACCGTAAATACCTCATGTACGTGGATTCATACAGTATTTGTCTTCCTTCGACTAGCTTATTTCACTGAGTATAGTGTCCTCAAGGTTCATACATGTAGCATATTGCAGAGTTTCCTTCATTTTTAAGGATTAGTAATATTCTGTTGTGTGTGTAGACCACATTTTGTTATCTGTGCATCCATTGATGGACACTAGGGTTGCTTCCATGTTTTAGCTGTTACGAATAATGCTGCTGTAAACATCGGTGTACAAATATCTCTTTGAGAACCTGCTTTCAGTCCTTTTGGGTATATACCCAGAAGTAGAATTGCTGGATCATATGATAATTCTATTTAAAATTTTTTGAGAAATCACCATAGTTTCCACAGTGGCTGCACCATTTTACGTTCCCACCAACTGTACAAAGGTTGCAGTTTCTTCACATCCTTGCCAATTCTTGTTGTTTTCTGTTTTTTTGATAGTAAAACATCCTAATGGGTATGAGGTGGTATCTCGTTGTAGTTTTGATTATTCTAATAAATCATTACATTTTAAAAAATTATTTATTTATTTATTTATTTATTTATGGCTGTGTTGGGTCTTCGTTTCTGTGCGAGGGCTTTCTCTAGTTGTGGCAAGCGGGGGCCACCATCGCGGTGCGTGTGCCTCTCACTATCGCAGGCTCTCTTGTTGCAGAGCACAGGCTCCAGATGCGCACACTCAGTAATTATGGCTCACGGGGCTTAGTTGCTCCGCGGCATGTGGGATCCTCCCAGACCAGGGCTCGAACCCGTGTCCCCTGCATTGGCAGGCAGACTCTCAACCACTGCGCCACCAGGGAAGCCCAATCCATTACATTTTTAAAGTGAGAGTCTTTTAAATTATCTGATCTATTTACAGATCTAACAATCAAATGCCAGGGATTAAGTACAAAGTATACATTTCAGAGGCTTCATTTTTCCATTTAGGCATGGAATATCAGGCCTTAGAACATAAGACCAAAAGATTAAATGAACCCAAAGCACCTTAGTTTGAGGTTTTCCAAGTAAGAGCTGTTTGGTGGGCAGATCATAGTTTCTGGAGGCTCCTGACATCCTCACTTCCCACCGTGGTTTGAGCCCACATCTCCTTTCTTTGTGGTTTATTTCAGTTTTAGTGACTAGAGGAAGGGAAGCATCACTTAAAGAATAGATGTACTATTATGTTAATTTGGAAATTTCTTGAAAACAGAGTCTGCATTCTAGTTGAAGTAGTATAAAATACACAGACAGGTGGAGGACAAACACATTGATTTTCATCACCATTCCATAATTGCCCTCCGAACTGTTGTGGTAAGGTTTGATTGATTTTTTTCCCGCCATAGTGATAATCTCATTGACCCAGCAGTGTTTTTTTTTTTTTTGCGGTACGCGGCCCTCTCACTGTTGTGGCCTCTCCCGTTGCAGAGCACAGGCTCCGGACACACAGGCTCAGCGGCCATGGCTCACGGGCCCAGCCGCTCCGTGGCATGCGGGATCTTCCCAGACCGGGGCGTGAACCCGTGTCCCCTGCATCGGCAGGCGGACTCTCAACCACTGCACCACCAGGGAAGCCCAACCCAGTAGTGTTTATAGAAAGAGTTGTCTTAAATCTGTTGCTCTGCTGTGCCGTCTTTGTCACATAAATCAGGTGTCCATATATGTATGAGTCTATTTCCAGATTCTCTGTCCCTTCCCATGAATTTATATGAGTGTCCTTATTCCTATTGGACACTGTTTTATTAATTACTGTAGCTTTACAATAAATCTTGATATATGATATCAGATCTTCCAATTATATCTTATTTGTTACTTATTTGTTATTCATATCTTTTTTTGTTCCTGGTCGTTCTTGGCTGTTTACATTTCCGTATCAACTTCTGAATCAGTTTGTTAATTTACACAGCAAAAATTCCACTAGCCTATTGATTGGAATTGAACTGAATTTGTGAATTAGTTTGGGGAAGAATTAACATTTTTTTACCATATTAGTTTTCTAATCTATGAATATGTTGTATTTTTCTATTATTTAGGTTATTTTTACTTTTTTCAATAATGTTTTAAGGCCTTCTGAATAGAGATCTTGTATATCTTTAGATTTATTACTAGATCTGACTTTTTAAGGTAACATTGTAAATAAAATTTTAATTTTTTTCATTTACTCATTGTTCATTACTAGTATACAGAACCAAATAATTCTTTGTATATACCTTATATCCACTTACATTATTGAAGTCACTTATTAGTTTTAATAATTCATCTGTAGATTTTTGGGGGATTTTTCTATAGATAGAAATATGTCATCTCTGAATTATGGTAGTTTTAATTCTGCTTTTCCAGTCCATATGTATCATTTCTTTTTCTTATTGCACTGAGTAGGTCCTCCAGTACAATTTTAATTAATTTATTTATATTTTGGCTGTGTTAGGTCTTCGTTGCTGCGTGGGCTTTCTCTAGTTGCGTTGAGTGGGGGCTGCTCTTTGTTGCGGTGCGTAGGCTTCTCATTGCAGTGGCTTCTCTCGTTGCGGAGCACGGGGCTGTAAGTGTGTGGGCTCTGTAGTTTGCAGCAGGTGGGCTCTAGAGCGCAGGCTCTGTAGTTGTGGTGCATGGGCTTAGTTGCTCCGCTCTCCGTGGCATGTGGCATCTTCCCGGACCACGGCTCCAACCTGTGTCCCCTGCTTTGGCAGGTGGATTCTTAACCACTGCGCCACCAGAGAAGTCCCTCCAGTACAATTAAAAAAATTTTTTTTTTACTTTATATTGGAGTATAGTTGATTTACAAAGTTTTGTTAGTTTCAGATGTACAGCACAGTGATTCAGTTATACATGTACATATATTCTTTTCCCACATAGATTATTACAGAATATTGAGTAGAATTCCCTGTGCTATACAGTAGGTCCTTGTTGATTATCTTTTTAATAGTAGTGTGTATATGTTAATCCCAAACTCCTACTAATTTATCCTTCCCCCAACTTCCCCATTGGTAGCCATAAGCTTATTTTCTAAGTCTGTGAGTCTGTTTCTGTTTTGTAAATAAGTTCATTTGTATCATTTTCTTTTAAGATTCTCTGTATAAGTGATATCATATACTTGTCTTTATCTGACTTACTTCACGTAGTGTGATAATCTGTAGGTCCATTCATGTTGCTGCAAATGGCATTATTTCATTCTTTTTTTATGGCTGGGTAATATTCCATTGTATATATGTACCACATCTTTATCCATTGATCTATCGATGGACATTTTGGTTGCTTCCATGTTTTGGTTATTGTAAGCAGGTGCTGCAGTGAACATTGGGGTGCATGTATATTTTTAAATTAGAATTTTCTCCAGATATATGCCCAGGAGTGCAGTTGCTGGATCGTGTGTTAGCTCTGTTTTTAGTTTTTTGAGGAACCTCCATACTGTTCTCCATAGTGACTGCACCAATTTTCATTCCTACCAACAGTGTAGGAGGGTTCCCTTTTCTCCACACCTTCTCCAGCATTTGTTGTTTGTAGACTCTGATGATGGTCATTCTGACTGGTGTGAGGTGATACCTCATAGTTTTGGTTTGCATTTCTCTAATGTTTAGCTACATTGATCATCTTTTCATGTGCTGGCCATCTGTATGTCTTCATTGGAGAAATGTCTGTTTAGGTCTTCTGCCCATTTTTTGATTGTGTTGTTTTTTTTAAAATATTGCGCTGTATGAGCTGCTTGTATGTTTTGGAGATTAATTCCTTGTCGCATTATTTGCAAATATTTTTTCCCGTTCTGTGGGGTTTTTTTTTGTTTATGGTTTCCTTTGCTGTGCAAAAGCTTTTTAAGTTTAATTAGGTCCCATTTGTTTATTTTTGTTTTTATTTTTATTACTCTAGGAGATGGATCCAAAAAGATCTTGATGCAATTTATGTCAGTGTTTTGCCTATGTTTTCCTCTAAGAGTTTTATAGTGTCTGGTCTTATATTTAGGTCTTTAATCCGTTTTGAGTTTATTTTTGTGTATGGTGTTACAGAATGTTCTAATTTTATTCTTTTATCTGAAGCTGTCCAGTTTTCCAAGCCCCAGTTATTGAAGAGGCTGTCTTTCCTCCATATTCTTGTTGCCTTTGTTGTAGATTAATTGACCATAGGTGCATTGGTTTTATTTTTGGGCTTTCTATCCTATTCCAGTGATCTCTATTTCTGTTTTTATGCCAGAACCATACTGTTTTGATTACTGTAGCTTTGTAGTATAGTCTGAAATCAGGGAGCCTTATTCCTCCCGCTCCATTTTTCTTCCTCAAGATTGCTTTGGCTATTTGGGGTCATTTGTGTTTCCATACAAATTAAAAATTTTTTTGTCCTAGTTCTGTGAAAAATGCCATTGGTAGTTTGAGAGGGGTGGCATTGAATCTGTAGATTGCCTTGGGTAGTATAGTCGTTTTGACAATATTGATTCTTCCAGTCCAAGAACGTGATCTTTCCATCTGTTTGTGTCATCTTTGATTTCTTTCATCAGTGTCCTACAGTTTTTGGAGCACAGGGCTTTTGACTCCTTAGGTAGGTTTATTCCTAGGTATTTTATTCTTTTTGGTGTGGTGGTAAATGGGATTGTTGTTTTAATTTCTCTTTCTGGAAGTTCACCCATTTATGATTAAAAACTCTCCAGAAAGTGGGCATAGAGGGAACATAACCTCAACATTATGAAGGCTGTATATGAAAAATTTATAGCCAGTATCATACTCAGTGGTGAAAAGCAGAAAATATTTCCTCTAAGATCAGGAACAGGACAAGGATGTCCACTCTCGCCACTTTTATTCAACACAGTTTTGGAAGTCCTAGCCATGGCAATCAGAGAAGGAAAAGAAATAAAACGAATCCAAATTGGAAAAAAAGTAGTAAAACTGTTTGCAGATGATATGATACTATACATAGAAAATCCTAAAAATGCTACCAGAAAACTACTAGAGCTCATCAATGAATTTGGTAAAGTTACAAGATACAAAATTAATACACAGAAATCTGTTGCATTTCTGTACACTAACAATGGAAGAGCAGAGAGAAATTAAGGAAAGAGCCCAGTACAATGTTGAATAGAGGTGGTGAGTATGATATCATCACACATTCCCATTTGCAGAGAGAAAGTTTTCAACATTTCATTGAGTATGGTTTTTCTGCTGTTGGTTTTATAGGGGTACCCTTTTTCAGATTAAGGCGTTTTCCCTCTATTCCTATTTTGCTTTTAGTTTTGGTTATAATGAAGAGTTTTATTCAGTTTTTTCCTGCATTTATTGAGCTGATTATATGGTTATTTTCTTTAAGTCTATTAATGTATGAATTGCTATGACTGTAACAAACACGGTCACACTGTATTGTTCTTTGTGTATTGCTGAACTTGATTTGCTAGTACTTCATTTAGGATTTTTGCATTCATGTTCATGAATGAGATAGGTCTCTAACTTTACTTTCTCCTAGTGTTCTTTGTCATGTTTTGATATCAAGGTTACATTGATCTCATATCACAAATTTGTACGTGTTTCTTTCCTCAGAAAGAGTTTCTATAAGATTGGTGTTTTTTTCTTTTTGAAATGTTTGGTGGAGTCTAAGGTGAAGCAATCTGGTTCTGGAGTGTTTTTTTTGTGGGGGAGGGGGTTTAAATTATTATTCAACCTCTTTAATAGTTATGTAGGCTTATTCAGATTTTCTGTTTCTTATGGTCAATCTGTGACAAAGGAGGCAAGAATATACAAGGCAGAAAAGACAGTCTCTTCAATAAGTGGTGCTTGGAAAACTGGACAGCTACATGTAAAAGAATGAAATTAGAACATTCTCTAACACCATATACAAAAATAAACTCAAAATGGATTAAAGACCTAAATGTAAGACCGGATACTATAAAACTCTTAGAGGAAAACATAGGCAAAACACTCTTTGACATAAATTGCATCAAGATCTTTTGGGATCCACCTCCTAAAGTTATGAAAATAAAAACAACTCTTTTGGTAGTTGTTTAGTGGTTTCACCAGGAGCTTGTCAATTTTGCCCTTTTGAAGAATCAACTTTTCCGTTTAGTGAATCTCTCTTTTGTATATTTGTTTTCTTTTTTTAAAAAAATATTTATTTATTTGGCGGGATCTTCGTTGTGGCATGCAGACTTTTAGTTGCAGCATGTGGGATCTAGTTCCCTGACGAGGGATCGAACCTGGGCCCCCTGCATCAGGAGCATGGAGTCTTAGCCACTGGACCACCAGGGAAGTCTTGTATGTTTGTTTTCTAGTTCATTGATTTCTGTTTAGTGTGTGTGTGTGTGTGTAATTTTTTTCTACATTTTTGATTTGAGTTTTTATTTTGTAATTTCTTGAGGTAGCTGCTTTTAGCCCTTCCTTTTCTTATTAACACATTTAAGGCAATAAACTTAAGTACATCTCAGAACTTTTGACAATTAGTGTTTTCATTTTTCTTCCTTTCATTATATTTCCTGATTTTTATTGTGAAGTTTTAAAGTTAACTATTTAGAGAGATGTTTTTTAGCTTTCAGAAACATAGGAATTTCCTTTTTTTTTTTTTGGCTATCTTTTGTTACTGACTTTTTCAGTTCTGTTGTGGGCAGAGAGCAGACTGTATAATTTCAATCCTTTGAAATTTGTTGAGACTTGCTATACCCGACACATGATCAATTTTGTAAAAATTCCATGTGCATTTGAAAAGAATGTGTATTCTGCAGGTATTGGCTGCAGAGGTTTGTATATATCAGGTCAAATTTGTTAAATGTTTTTGTAAATCTTTTATATACCTAGTAATTTTTTCTTTGTTTTATGAGTGGTTGTGAGAGGTACGTAAAAATCTCCTGTTGTGATTTGCCTATTTTTTTCTTTCAGTTTTGTCAGTTTTTGCTTTATGTGTTATAAGATTATGTTAAATACATAAAATTTAGAACATTTCCTAATAAGCTGGATCTTTTTATTATTATGAAGTGACCCTCTTTTTTCTTAACAATACTTTACATTATTACACTCTTGCCAACTTTCTTTTTGATATTTTTGATGGTACTTTTGTTTTTTTTTACTCTTTTCTTTACAAACTTTTTATGTCCTTGTATTTAAGATATATCTTTTGCAAGCAGCATGTAGCTAGATTTCTGTTTTATCATAGTTTTTAATTCAGGCTCAAAATTGCCATCTTTTATTGAAGCTTCTCTGTTTAGATTTAATGTAATTGCTGATATATTTGGGTTTAAATCTATCATCATAATATATGGCTTTTATATATCTTACTCCTTTATCTTTCTTCTTTATTGGCGGTAGTGTTGATAAAGCATTTTGTATTATTTTTTTCCCCATCAAAAGCTTGGTAGGTATTCATTATTTTACTGTCCTTTTATTGATTACTCTAGAGGTAGTAACTGTGTTCTCAGTGTATAAAGGTCGTCAGTTCCTTTTTGCAGTTTGACTTTTTATTTGGGATTCTTTTCCTTCTGCGCGAGGAACATCTTTAATTTCTGTATTGTTGAACTGCGGGTGATGAAGTGTTGGTTTATATAAACTATATCTTATTTACCTTTCTTTTTTGCAGGCATAGAGGTTTTGGTTGGCAGTTACAGCCTTTGAGCACTTTGATGATATTATTTCATTATCTTCTGACTTTTGTTGTTTTGGTTGAGAAGTCAACTTGCAGTTGTATTATTGCTCCTTTGAAGGCATTATGACTTTTCCTCTGGTTGCTTAAAATATTTTTTCTTTTTGTCTTTTTGTTTTCAGCAGTTTTACTGTGATGTGCCGAGGTGTAGTTGTCTTTGCATTAATCTGATTTTGCGTTCTGGTAATGACTGTTGAATCTGTTGCTTGACATCTTTTGTCAGTAATGGAAAATTATCAGCCACAATCTCTTTGAAAGTTAATTTTGCTCCCTTCTTTTCTCTGTTCTTGGGATTGCAGTGAAATATAAGTTAAGCCTTATTATCATATTCATATGTCTCTTATGCTCTTGTTTTCTCTATGATTTCTTCTGGATATTTTCTTTTGAAATAGTTCTTAGGTTCACCAATTTTCTGTTCATCTGTATCTAATCTGATGCGAAACCCATCAGTTTAGTGATTTAGGTATTGTAGTTCTTCAGTTCTGTCCTTTCCATTTAGTTTCTTTTTATTGCTTCTTGTTCTCTGCTGGAATTATCTTTTAATTTCTTGAACATATCAAGTATAAAATTAAAGTCTGTGTCTAATAACTGCATCATCTAGAACTCCTCCTGTAAGTTTGTTTCTGTGCTTGTCACATATGGAATTTGGGCAGCAACTGATTGTTTTGGAGGTTCTTGAGTCTACTTAAGACCTAGTCAACCATTTATCATTATTAAAGGCTAGCTTTATTCCTCTTCCCTGTATTATTATTATTATTTTCCCTCAAGACTTATTGGGGAATGTATTCAATGAGTAAGTGTTTTAGTGTACAGTTTGTGGTAGAATTTGTTAGGGACATAAGGAAGTTTTAAAATACGGCCTTCTTTCAAAAAACTGATAATGTTGGGCAGATAATACTCACATATGAAATAATTATGTAGCAATGAAAGACAACATGGAATTGATTCAAATTATAACTTTTATATATGTAACTTATAATAAATAAGCTATAATAAATAATAACTGAATACAACTTGATAATTATAACTTTAACTTAATAATAATAATAAAACAAGTTAAATAAAATTATGGGATACTAACAAAAGACCAAACACATCAAAGAAACTAATGCTAGTATAGATAAGAATTTAATATATAATTTAGGAATGTATCACATTCCATTAGAGAAGGAAGAAATCTTTCAATAAATTGTTCTACTACAATTGATGACCTCTATGAAGACATATATTTTCATCTTAAGTTATATTCAAACAGTAATTCCACAGTTTCTGGTTGGACATGTAAGATGATTAGAAGTTGTCACTCTATCTTAATAGCAGGTAATGAACTGAAGAACTGTAAAATCAACAAATCTACTGAGATCCATGAGAAAAGTGAGGCCACAGGACGAATTGCTGCCACGGAAGCTGGAGAGACAGAAAGGCAGATAGAATCACAACTTACAACAACCCACCAACAGAAACCTCTGCAGGAACCAGTGCTGGGGTAATGAGACCTGGATGTAACTGGCAAATTGCTGGAGGCTCAGGGCAGAAAAGTCTGAGTGAAAAACCCAGTGGGACCCAGTCTTAGGGGCTCCTCACACTTCTGTGGGGTTTTCCTCTAGGAGTTCTACCAGACTCTCACAGAGACTGTTGGAGAACAATCCTCTCATGATTCCATCATGGGTAGGCACAAGGAACCAGCTTTAAATATGCCAGAGCATTCTGTTCTTAACAAGGTGTGCCCTCATGAGAAACTGTTTTACCAGAGCCTAACCATCTGGTGTTTGGTTAGAGCCTAACTGACCTGGGGAAGTGAAATACTCAGCTCCCTCCCATTACTGAAGGCCTTTAAGTGAAGTTCCTTCTACCCAATACATTATGTCTGCCTTTCAGAAAAATACTAGGCATACTCGAAGGCAGAAAACAGTTTGAAGAGACTGAACAAGCATTGGAACGTGGGTCAATATGGCAGGGATGTTGGAATTATCAGAACAGGAATTTTTTAAAAAGTAGATTAATATGCTGAGAGCTTTAATGGAAAAAGTGGACAATATTTAAGATTACATGTATACTGAAAGAGATGGAAATTCCAAGAAAGATCAAAAAGAAATGCTAGAGTGCAAGCACACCATAGCAGAAATGGAGAATGCCTTTGGTGGGATCACTAGTAGATTGGACACAGCTTAGGAAAGAACATCTGAGCTTGAAGATATGACAACAGAAACTTCCAAAACTGAAAAGTAAAAAGGAAGAAGACTGAAAAAAAGTAAAACAGAACATGAAGAACATAATAGGAATGCCAGAAGGAAAAGAAAGAGAAAGGAACAGAAACAATATTTGAAGCAGTAATGACTATGAATTTCCCCAAATTAATGTCAGACACCAAACTACATTCAAGGGAGAGAATGTATACATATAGCTCATTCACTTCGTTATATAGCAGAAACTAACACAACATTGTAAAGCAATTATACTCCAATAAAGATATTAAAAAATAAAAGAAGCTCAGAGAATACCAGGCAAGATAGATGCCCTCCAAAGGCAAGATAGATGCCCTCCAAACTACACCTAGGTATATCATTTTCAAACTTAAGAAAATTACGGAAAAAGAAGCAATCCTGAAGAAGCCAGCAGAAGAGAACCCTTTTACCTATAGAGAAGCAAATGTAATAATTACATCTGACTTCTTAGAAACCATGCAAGCCAAAAGAGTGGAATGAAATATTTAAGTTGTTGAGGGGAAAAACCCACCAGCCTAGAATTTTGTGTACTCAGTGAAGTTATCCTTCAATAGTAAAGGGGAAATACTTTCTTAGACAAACATTGATGGAGTTTTTTGCCAGAACAAATGTTAAAGGTTTGCAACTGCCTTACAACAAATGTTAAAGGAAAACAATACAGGTCCGAAACTCAGGTCTACGTAAAGAAAAGAAGAGTATTGAGGAATGAGTAAATGAGGGTAAAATAAACTTATTTTTCTGATTCTTAATTGATTTAAAAGATCTGTTCAAAATAATAGCAACAGTGTTTTTGATTATGTGTGCTTATGTGCATGTACAGTGATTCTTGAACAATGTGGGAGTTAGGGTCACCAGCCCCCCAACACAGTGGAAGATCTGCATATAACTTTACAGTTGGTCCTCCACATCTGCGTTTCCATGTCTGTGGATTCAACCAACTGCAGATCATGTAGTACTGCAGTAGTATTTATTGGGGGAAAAAAAATCCACGTATAAGTGGACCTGCACAGTTCAAACCCATGTTGTTCAAGGGTCAACTGTACATGCTTTTGTATGTTTATGCATAAGTGAAAGGAATGACAGGAAACAATATCGGGTTTGGAAGAGAGAGATTGGAATATTTTATATTATGAGGTATTTGTTCTACATGGGATATGAGGTATTTGTACTACATGTGAGTCAGAAAAATAAACATGGGGTTAGTTGTAAATGTATATTGCAACCACTAAAAAAAGTAAAAAAAAAAAAGTGTAATATGCTAAGAAAGAGAATTGTTACATATAAAGTTCTCAGTTAAAATGACAAAAGACAGAATGTGTGGAAGACAAATAGGCACAATGAACAAAGGTAACAAATAGAAAACAGTAACAAATCTGAGAGATACTAGTAATCCATCTATATCAATTACCTTAAATGTCAGTAGTCTATACCAATAAAAAGATGAGATTGTCAGAGTGGATCAAAAAACAAGACCTAACTCTGTGTTGTCTACAAGAAACCCATTTTAAATATGAAGACACACATAGATTGAAAGAAATGGGATACAGAAAGATATACCATACTAACACTAACCAAAAGAAAGTAGGAGTAGCTGTACTAATTTCAGACAGAGCAGACTTCAAAGCAAGGAATGTCATCAGGTATAAAAAGGGCCATTACATAATAATAAAGGGGTCAATACTCTTAAGATATAACATTCCTTAATGTCTCTGTGCCTAACAACAGAGTGTCAAGATATATGAGGAAAAACTGATAGAACTGTGGGGAGAAATAGATGAATGCAGTATTATAGTTGGAGACTTTTCACTCCCCCGTCAGAAATGGACAAATCCAGCAGGCAGAAGATCAGTAAGGACATAGTTGAATTCTTCACAACAATATCAGTGAATTGGATATAATTGATACCTATAAACTGTTTCATTCTATGACAGCAGAATACACATTCTTTTCAAGTTCACATGGAACATTCACAAAGATAGACCACATTCTGGTCTATCTTAATTAATTTAAAAGAATGGAAATCATTGCAATGTCTGCTGTTAGCCCACAATGGAATTAAACCGGAAATCAAAAACAGAAAGATAGCTCAAAACCCTAAAATACTTGGAAATTAAACAACACACAGGTCAGAGAAGACATCTCAAGAGAAAGTTTTTAAAGTTTTGAACTAAATTAGAATGAAAATACATCTTATCACAATGTGGGATGCAGTGAAAATAGTGCTTTGAGAGAAGTGTCTATAATAGAAAAGAGGAAAGATCTAAAATCCGCGATCTAAGCTTCTACCTTGGAAAGCAAGAAAAAGAAGAGGAAATTAATTCAAAGTAAGCAGAAGAAAAGAAATAAGAATTAGAACAGAAATCAATGAAATTTTAGGTAGGAAATCAATAGAAAAAATCAAAACAAAAGCTAGGTTTTTTGTTTTTTTTTGCGGTACGCGGGCCTCTCACTGTTGTGGCCTCTCCCGTTGCGGAGCACAGGCTCCAGACGCGCAGGCTCAGCGACCATGGTTCACGGGCCCAGCCGCTCCGCGGCATGTGGGATCCTCCCGGACCGGGGCACGAACCCGTGTCCCCTGCATCGGCAGGCGACTCTCAACCACTGCACCACCAGGGAAGCCCCCAAAAGCTAGTTTTTTGAAAAGATCAGTAAAATCAGAAGTTACTAGATAGGTTAACTAAAAAAAAAAAGAGAAGATACAAATTACTAATATCAGAAATAAAAGAGGGGCAATCACTACTGCTTCTGGACCATGAAAAGATAATAAAGGGATATTATGAATAACTGGTGAAAAAGTTGATAATTTGATAACCTAGGTAAAATAGACCAATTCTTTGAAAGGCCAGATCTGCCAAAAATCACACAAAAAGAAGTAGACAGGGCTTCCCTGGTGGCGCAGTGGTTGAGAGTCCGCCTGCCGATGCAGGGGACACGGGTTCGTGCCCCGGTCCGGGAAGATCCCACATGCTGTGGAGCGGCTGGGCCCGTGAGCCATGGCCGCTGAGCCTGCGCGTCCGGAGCCTGTGCTGCGCAACGGGAGAGGCCACAGCAGTGAGAGGCCCGCATACCGCAAAAAAAAAAAAAAAAAAAAAGAAGTAGACAATCTGAGTAGGCCTATATCTTTTAAAGAGATTGAATCAGTAATTAATAACCTTCAAACACAGAAAGAGCCATGCCCAGATGTGTTCACTGGCGAGTTCTACCAAACATTTATGGATGAAATTATACCTGTTCTCTGCAATCTCTTCTAGAAGGTAGAAGCAGAGACAATACTTTCTAGCTCATTCTTTGAGGACAGTATTACCCTAATATACAAATCAGACAAAGACAGTACAAGAAGGAAAAAAAACCCCAACAAAACTACCATTGGCCAATCTCATGAACATAAATGTAAAAATCTTCAACAAACTATTAGCAAATTGAATCCAATATTGTATAAAAAACGTTATATACCACGACTAAGTGGGATTTATCCCAGGTGTGAAAGGCTGCTTCAGCATTTGAAAGTCACCGTAATCTATCACCTCAACAGGCTAAAGAAGAAAAACCATGTGATTATTTCAATAGATGCAGAAAAGCATTTGACAAAATTCAACACCCATTCATAATTAAAACTTATAGCAAACTAGGAATAGACAGGAATTTCCTTAACTTGATAAAGACTATCTACAAAATCCCTACATTAACACCATACTTAACAGTAAGAAACTCACAGGTATCCCACTAAGATCAAGAACAATGTCCCCTGTCGCCATTCATTTTTAACATTGTTCGGAATTCCTAGCTAATGCAATGAGAGAAGACAAGGAAATAAAAGTATACAGATTTGGAGTGAAGAAATAAAGCTGTCTCTGTTTGCAGATGACATGATTGTCTATGAATAAAATACAAAATAAGTGACAAAAAACTCTTGGAAATAATTATAGCAAGATTGTAGGATACAAAGTTAATATACAAAAGTCTCATCACTTTCCTATATACCAGCAATGAACAAGTTGAATTTGAAACTAAAAACATGTTACCATTTACATTAGAATCCCCCAAATGAAATACTTAGGTATAAATCTAACAAAAATATTATTAAAAGATTTATTTGAGGAAAACAAGATTCTGATGAACAAAATCAAAGAACTAAATAAGTGGAAAGGTAACTCTTGTGCATGAATAGGAAGACTAATATTGTCCAGGTGTCAGTTCTTCCCAGCTTGATCTATAGATTCAGTGCTATCCCAGTCAAAATCTCAGGAAATAATTCTGTGCATATCGATGAACTGATTCCAAAGTTTGTATGGAGAGGCAAAAGACCCAGATAGCCAGCTCAGTATTGAAAGAGAGGAACAAAATCAGGGCCTGATACTACCCAACTTCAAGACTTGTTATAAAGCTATAGTAATTAAAAGTGTGGTATTGGTGAAGTAATAGCCAAATAGATCAATGGAACAGAATAGAGAGCCCAGAAATAGACCTACGTTAATATAGTCAGCTGATTTTTGACAAAGGAGCAAAGGCAATGCAACAAAGCAAAGTCTTTTCATCAAATGCTGCTGGAGCAACTGGACAACCACACACATACAAAAATGAACCTAAGCACAAACCTTATGTCCTTCACTAAAATTAGCTCAAACTGGGTCATAGATCTAAATGTAAAATGCAAAACTATCAAACTCCTAGAAGATAACAGGAGAAAACCTAGATGACCTCGGATATGGTGATGACTTTTTAGATAAAACACCAAGACATGACCCATGAAAGAAATAATTGATAAGGTGAACTTCATTAAAATTAAAAACCTTTGCTCTGTGAAAGACAGTGTCAGGAGAATGAGAAGACAAGCCATAGACTGGTAGAAATATATAAAGAAGTCTTAAAACTCAACATTAAGAAAATGAACAAGCTGATTAAAAAATGAGCAAAAGAATTGAAGTGATACCTCACCAAGATGATATACAGATGGAAGGTAAGCACATGAAAAGATGTTCAACATCATATGTCATTAGAGAATTGGAAATTAAAACAACATTGATTTACCACTATATCTATTAAAATGGCTAAAATCGAAAACACAACACCGATCGCTGATGAGGATGTGGAGCAGTAGGAACGCTTATTCATGGCTGGTGGGAATGTAAAATGGTGCAGCCACTTTGGAAGACAGTTTGTCAGTTTCTTTCAAAACGAAATATACTCTTAGTGTACAATTCAGCAGTCATACTCCTTGGTATTTACCCAAAAGAGCTGAAAACTTACTTACACACAGAAACCTATACAAGGGTGTTTATAGCAGCTTTATGCATAATTGTCAAAATACAGA
Organism: Delphinus delphis; assembly: GCF_949987515.2. Taxonomy (NCBI): domain Eukaryota; kingdom Metazoa; phylum Chordata; class Mammalia; order Artiodactyla; family Delphinidae; genus Delphinus; species Delphinus delphis. The sequence continues at coordinate 98,801,979 of NC_082684.1, read as the reverse complement.
AGCCACCAAGATGTCCTTCAAGTTGACTGGATAAATAAACTGAGGGACATCTAGACAATGGAACATTATTCGGGACTAAAAAGAAATGAGCTATCAAGCTATGAAAAGGCATGGAGGAACCTTAAATCCATTTTACTAGGTTAAAGAAGCCAGTTTGAAAAGGCTATATATCCTGTATGGTTTCAACTATATGACATTCTGGAAAAGGTAAAACAGCAGAGAAGTAAGATTAATGGTTGCTAGGGATTGTGGGGAGAGGGAAGGATGACTAGATGGAGCACAGAGAACTTTTAGGACAGAGGAACTATTCTGTATAGCATTTTAATGTCTTTATGCATATGTGAAAACCTATAGAATGTACACCACCAGCAGTTAACTATGGACTTTGGGTAATAACGGTGTGTCACTGTAGGTTTGTTGATTTTAAGACATGTGCCCTCTTGTTTGGGATGTTGATAATCAGGGAGGCTGTGGGAGTGTGGGGGTATGGGATTCTTTGTATTTCCTGCTGAATTTTGCTGTAAACCTAAAACTGCTCTAAAAAAATAAAGCTTATTAATATTAATACCTTAGAAAAGTTATTCCCAGATAACAGTACTGATGAACCTAGTGGCAGGGCAGGAATAAAGATGCAGATGTAGAGAACGGACTTGAGGACACAGGGAGGAAAGGGGAAGCTGGGACGAAGTGAGAGAGTGGCATGGACATATATACACTACCAAATGTAAAGTAGATAGCCGGTGGGAAGCAGCTGCATAGCACAGGGAGATCAGCTCGGTGCGTTGTGACCACCTACAGGGGTGAGAAAGGGAGGGTGGGAGGGGAGGCTCGAGAGGGAGGGGATATAGGGATATATGTGTACATAAAGCTGATTCACTTTGTTGTACAGCAGAAACTAACAGAACATTGTAAAGCAATTATACTCCAATAAAGATATAAAAAAAGTTATTCCCAGATGGATTAAGAAGTCAGTATTTAAAAAAAATTGTATAAAAGAGGAAAATACAATTGAATATTTTTCAGACTTGAGTGTGGAAGGACTTCTAATCATTAAAGGTGACCATAATGGGACTACATAGCTAGATTTCAACATTATAATTTCATTTGATGTTTACTAAAAGACAAAAGTATTTTGTGAATAACTTTAATATGTGAAGAAATTAATATGTAAATGGGAAAATAGCATGAATAGACTATCAATAAAAAGTAACTTCAAAAAAAAAAAAAAAAAAGTAACTTCAAATTGCTAGTAGAGTTTGGGAAAATTTTAACCTGAACTAAGTCACAAAGAAATGCACATTATACAATGAGATTAATTTTTAAATTTTATGCATTATTTGATGTAAATACTTTAAAATATTTATATATTTGTTAGATGACATAAAAATAAAACAAAAACTTGCACCCCTCCACCAGAGGGGTAAAAATCAGAACATATTTGATGCTGTGTATTCTCCCAGTGTGTTCCTCCTCAATGCAGCCTCTTTTTCCTGCCCCCCTCAACTATTCTCTTGTCCTATCATGTTTATCATTTCCTTGCAATAAAAAGTTTCCCCATATATGTATGTGTCACCAAAAACTCCTTGTTTGATTTTACTTATTTATAAGTTTTTCCTGATTTGCTTTCTCTTTTATCTTTTTTTCCCCCATTTGTAGCATTTGTATGATAGGAAACAAGGTACTTACATAGATGGAAGGGATTGCATTAAATTGGATTTGTAAGGATAGAGAATTACTGGTATTGCCTGGAGGCTTGCCAAAGTTACTTGGACCAGCTTACACCCATCAGAATAACTAGTGTCAAAAAACTACAAAATTATAAGTGTTGATGAGAATGTGGAGAAATTGGAACCCTTGTGCACTATTGGTGGGTATATGAAATGATGCAGCTGCTATGGAAAACAGTATGGTAGTTCCTCAAAAAATTAAAAATAGAATTGCCATATGATACAGCAATTCCACTTCTGGGTATTTGCCCAAGAGAATTGAAAGCAGGGTCTTGAAATATTTTGTATACGCATGTTCATAGCAGCATTATTCACAATAGCTAAAACGTGTCCATCCACAGATTAATGGATAAGGAAAATGTGGTATATACATGCAATGGAATATTATTCATCCTTAAAAAGGAAGAAAATTCTGCAGTACGCTACAGTATGGGTGGATCTCATGGACACTATGCTCAGTGAAATAAGCCAGTCACAGTTGGACAAATCCTTGATTCCTCTTCTTTGAGGTACTTAGAGTCATCACAGTCATAAAAACAGAAAGTAGAATCATGGGTGCCAGGGGCTGGGGTGGGTAATGGGCAGTTAGTGTTTAATGGGTATAGGATTTCAGTTTACAAGGTTAAATGAGTTGTGGGGATGGATGGTGGTGATGGCTGCACAGCAATGTGAATGTATTGATACCACCGAACTGTACACTTAAGAATGGTTAAGATGGTACATTTCATGTGTATTTTACCACAATAAACGAAATTGGTAATTTTACTGGGAAGTTTTTGGGTTTTTTTTTTTATTAAACTATAGAACTCTTGAGAATCACTGCGAGTCTGTCATATTCCTCAGATGTGTTGGAGCTAAAAAAAAAAAAAAGATTGAGGGCTATATTGTGTATCTCTACAAGTTTTCTGATCTTTCTTTTTGATGTCTTAATCTTTGATATAACATAAACGAAGGCTTACTCTGGGACTTTATTGTTTATATAATATAACTGGAAAAGTTTAATTTTATAAGTCTATATCAAAAGTTTATCATGTTCATAACTATGCTGTGCACCTTGGAAGACAGATGAAAAATAAGACACGTCTTTTCCTTACTTGAATTAATAAATTCTTTTTAGGAATTTAAAATTATTTGTACAAGGCAATACATTTGTAAGAGATGAATAAACAAATTACAGTTAGAAGACACAAGAGAATTGAGTATGATTCTTGTGAAAGCATTGGTCAGCAACATTTGCATCGTAGTAAGTCCTAGAAAGAACAGGGAATTTTTAGTAATTAGTAAAGGGGCAGGGAGAACATTCTAGACAGAGAGAACTGCTTAAACAAAGGGATAGAGTTATGAAGTTTGGGGACACATTTAGAAATTTTGAGTAGTTCAGTTTAGTAGAAATATAATATACATTCAGGTACAATAGACTAAAGTTTGGTTTGGCCAAAATAAATTAAAGGCCTTATATGATAAGCTGTAGGTGCCTAGAATATAAGAAACTAATTTTCTAAGATTTTCTTTTTATTGACAAACACCTAAATTACTCTCCTTATATCTAGCCACATTATTAATCATATTTACTAGCTAATGGAAGGATTTTTGTTTACCTTATTATTATATTCCCAGAGCATAGAATGCCTAACATGTAACAAGCATGCCTGAAATGAATGATTTTAGATTTCATAATAAAGGAGAATTTCAGTGATTGTACTTTAAAGAGATCTTGTCCTAATAAGTCAGGTTGTTTTTGGTACTTTTATAACATGCATCCAAGCTTCACTGTATTCACCTGACTTGGGTTTGCATCTTTGCAGTGTTCTATAACTATGAGCATGTTCTTTATGGTGTACCTTCATTACCAGGCATATCTACCTGTGTGACTCGGTGTAGGTAGATGTCAAAAATCTTTGGCTTTAACTTTACATCTGTTTTCCTGAAGTGTAGCATTGCTTAATTCTTTAATCTTGAGTTTAATCATTTCTAGGAATTAAGTGACATCACTTTTAGAATTTCTGCTACTAGTCTACTATATTCTTCTGGTTGTTATGTAAATAGTTATATTTGCTATTTATTTTAGTATTTGTAAATGTTAGCTTTGCCATTATATATCTTTGTATTTCTGAATAAACTATTCTTAACTTTATATGTATTTTGAAAACATCAGTTGAGTTATATATATGTCAACTGTACCTGTTTGTATTCTAGTGTTTGTTCCAAGGATTGTAATACGCATCCTTGATTTAACATAGTTTCTCTTGAATTAGTATAATAAATACCATTTCACATAAAACGTAAGAATTTACAATGATATAATTACTACCCCTTCCCCTCCTTTGTGCTATTGGGTTGTCATCTATATTTTACTTCTACATATGTTATAAACCTAATGATACCTAACAATTATTTTTGTTTGCTTTAAACAGCCAATTATCTTTTCAAGAAATTAAGAAATTTTGTATTTTCCCACATATTTACCATCTTGTAGTGTTAGTTAAGCTAGAAGTAGTATCTGTTTTGTCTGAATTCTCACAACATATATTTTGTACCATTTATGTCATATATGACATTACAGTTAGTAGTTCCATGTATATGTCAAATTGCCTTTGCGAGTTTTATGTTTTTTTCTGTCAAGGACTAGAGTTCATACATTTTAAAATACTTCATTGTGTTTAGCTATTGCCTTACACAAAATAGGCAACATTTTTTTAAGTGTGCAAGAATGACTGAAATTTTGTTCTTTTATCTGAGTATTTGTATAATCTGACAAGTTGTATTTTTACAGTTCACCATTAGATGTCACTTTCTAACATTTTATATTCTTACCAATAAATTCCATACCATATTGCTTATCAGATTTGGAAAGTTGACACTCCTATACAAGTGCACTTAAACTGAGAAGTTTCTGTACATTTTAAAGTGGTTACTTTCTAGAACAGAGACATTCATAAATAATAATTATAATTTAAAAAATCTCTTAATTTTATATTGAAGTCTATACTGAACCAACTAATTTTCCTTAAGTTTTCTTTAAAACTTGAATGCTGCTGTTGTTTTTGATTCTTAATTGTTTTGTAATTCTGAAAAGCACTTTCTTATTTCAGGAGCCTAACTGATCCTAGACTCACCAGAAGAGAGTCTCTAGTTAAGCTTTAATGGCAACTGCTGGTTTTATTTGGGTTTTTTGGAGAAAGAGGGAGAATTGACTTAGCTGTGAAAAGAAATGTAGAGGTGGAGAAAAAGATTCATGAGGCTCTCCTGGCCAGTCATGGAATACAATGAAGTGCTAAGAATGAATTTTCCTTTTTATTCTCTCCTCTTAAAAGATAGGAAAGGTCAGGTCAAGGAGATTTCAGCCATCCCCAAAACTTTGATGTTTACCTATGCCTAAGGGCCTCAACATCATAACCTGTATGATTTAGGGGTCAGGTGTCTTGGTGCCTAACAGGTCCCTCTGTGCCCAGTGGAGAGTCCAGGCGTGTGGCCTCTTCTTACAGTACCATCTCTCATCAGACATTCAGGCTGCGACTCCGTGTTTTCCCCCAGTCTTGCAAGGACACAGCTGGTGGCCATTTTCCTCAGTCTATTCAGAATATTGAAATTTGAATAAATTAGCAATGTTGTTTCCTAATAACATAATGAATGACCAACACCTCATCCAAGCATCTGAACATTTCTAATAATGTGGGTCCATCCATGTCATCCTCTGGTATACCAACCCCCAGCCTTTCACACCTCAGCCAGAAACAACTATTCTATATTTTCTGTTTATGGTTTTATTTTTTAAAAAAAGGAATGTTGTTTTCATTATCAGTATGTCTATATTGAATTAAAATATTTAAACCATGAGTATAATAAACTAAAGTACTTCTAATTCGGACATTTAATTTCCATTTTGCATTGATCTGTCAAATTACACACAATGTAATATCAAAAATGAAATTTTATATAGTAACACTTTTGCTTTATAATAAATTTTAAATGTATATTTCTTTGACATATTGGTATAAGATGGCCACTCATTCTTCTTGGGAAGACCTTTTTTACTGTTGGTCTTGTAGTGTCATTCTTTGTGAAGTAATGAAATGAGAAGTTTTATGGAGTAATTGGTGATGTGGATGGTAGAAAATAAAATAAAAAGTTGGCCATACTATATATTGAGGTGCTGAGAGTGTTACTTATATTGATGATAATTCATTTTGTAACCCGTGCTTTTCCCTTATGTTTTTGTATATTGCTACAGCTGAAGGAGTAAACAGGTCATGGCACGCTTAACAAAAAGACGGCAGGCGGACACAAAAGCTATCCAGCATCTTTGGGCAGCCATTGAGATTATACGGAATCAGAAGCAAATTGCCAACATTGACCGTATTACAAAGTAAGTAATTTTAAACAAAAAAAGTCTATGTAAAATTTTATATAAGACTTTGGGAGAAAAGGTCCAAAGATTATTTATTTATTTATTATGCTAATTAACATATATTACAAAGTACTAGATACTTTGCCTTACAGGAGTATAAAGTTGTTAGGGAAATAAATACTGAAACATACACAAGCAACTTGTGTTTAGAGGTTGTATAAATGAATATTAGATAAGTAAAGTATCAATGTGTACTATTTCCAATAGTACACTAATAGATTTATACTTCTCAAAAATTTTTTAGCTCTTGAAAACAAGTCCTTATTTAAGTCTTTTGTTAAAAAGGCTTTTAGTTAATCACTTGCTTTTATGTAAGCTATCTAAAAGTCTACTGTTCATTATTCATTTTAATGTATGAATAATATATGCTACCATATAGCTTGGTGTAGGTATAGTAACATCTTACTAGTTTGTAGCACACTAACCAAGAATTTTTAACAATTTCATTTTATATTTTAGAAGTTAGAGTAAATATATCTTCAGTTGACAGAAGAAAGTTCTTAATTTTCCAATGCTGTTTACCTTGGCAGTCCAAGATTCAGAATAGAAAAAAATCAGACTACTGTATGAATACTCTATTTACATGTTATGTACTAATTATAAGGAAGTCTTCAAATAGAACTTGATTTTGTTGTGTTTGGTATTTTTAAAGGAATAAAGTTAATCTTTTAAAATGTTTGATATTTTTTCGTAATTTAAATAGAATTTCTTTATACTTATTCTCCAACACATTCTTTAGATGCTACCTATAAAAATGGAAAACAGATGATTTACGAAAGCCCATTTAATTAAGTGCTTATTTTTGTCGTTATTAATAAGTAACAAAGTTAAGTATCAGATTTTTGTCACTTAGCCATATTCTAGTGAAGAAGATTATAAAGGTTACTTGAGAGGGAAGGGACATGAGAAAGAAAGATGATGCTGTATATTGCTTTAACTCTATATTTAACCCTTTGAATATTTTAAAGTTGTCCATGTACAACTCCTAGCTCCTATAGGTGAATAGAAGGGAAAAAAATAGGTAACAGCTATGTGGAAAATAAGAAAAAAATAAATAGTACATAATAATTAAATTACTTTTAATATTGGTGATATTGGAATAAAAGTTTTTTTTAACAACCTCAAAGGAAAAAAAGCCTTAAGGATTTTCCTGTGGTTGGGATTTTTAAAAAACCCATAGTTTATGTATATCAAAAATTACTTACAGAAGAATGTAGAAATCTTTGGATTTAATTTTTTAAATTAAAGTCATTTAATCTTGACTGAGCTATTTCAACTTTACAGGCTATTACTTCTTATTAATGCATGGCATCTTTCTCTGAAAGCTCTAGGGACATTCTCTAGGAAGCTGTGGGAATCTCCAGGTGACATGTATAGAGTTTGGCTGACAAGGTTGCTGATATGGGTGTCAGAGTAGTCTTTGGATGACTGTAACGTGTGTACATGTGTATACATGTTAAATTGTGAGCGATGCAGAGGCTGTTGACAGCACTGCACACCTCTTCTCGTTGTGCACAATGGATTGTCCATAAACATTCTCTCTCCTCCTTTCCTCATCAGTACAACCTTAAGGGTGCCAAGGCTTATTTACCTTTCTGTCCTAAGGTCCATCCATAGATCTTAAGATAGATATGAATAAATTCATTTACCTGCCAAATAGTCATTGTTTCATCAGTCTTATCTAAAGATGAAAAAAATACTGAGAAAATCAGAGGGTAAGTGTTTGAGTGGTTCCCAGTGTTTCTTCTGCCTCATCTCATCTGAGAGTATGTCATATTCCTTTTTATTACGGGGGTGCATTTAGAGCATCTTGTACTTCTTTCATAACACTAGTCACATATGTAATTATTTCCCTGCCAGACCGTCAGCCCTGGGAAGGAGCTGTCTAGATAATTGCCTAGCCCAGTGCCTTGGCTTCTCAGCAGTGTTAATTTCCTTGCTCGTAACCCTTGCCAAGGTAAGTTAGGAAGAAGAATTGGACCATGACAGGAAGTCAGATCTTTTGCTTTAAAGTCTAATAATCTTATTCTGTATTCTAAATAGGTAAATACTTTTCAAGCTTTAGATTAATTTTAAATCAAGGTACTCTGCTTAGTTACAACTAAGTCTGAACATAGAGGTATCTTTAATCTTTATCCAAATATCTTAAGTTACTGAAGGCTTTAGTAGAGTTGATGTGAAGAATGTATATGTAGTCATTAAGTTTCATTCTATATTTGACTGGTGAGTGACTCCATAAAAATACAAACTGTACAGCTTCAGTCACGCATTAAGTTTTGGGCTTTGGGGTCATGGCTCTTTATATTTTGAAGGCTGGCACATCCTAAACACCATACTTTACCTCTGTATAATGTTTTAGTTCTGCTTGTTTTTATTTAAAATGTCTTTTAAGTCACTTTTAATCTATAGGTTTCTCATTCATCTTTTTTTGTTGTTTTCCTTTGCAATTTATTTATCTAAGGACCTGGTTCATTTGCTCTGTTGTTTCCTATAGCCTGCCTTCACTGGTTTCATCCCTGTGGTGTACTTTAGCCTGCTGCTCATTCCTTTGCATCTCATGGAAATTAATAGTTGATCCTAAGGCTTGGGGGTGGGGGTGAGACTTCTTCATAGGTGGTGATGTGTTCTGCCCTCAGGAGGCCATAATGTATTTCATCTGGTGAGGTTAGTACTAAGCCTGGTATGCAGTGGCTAGATCCAATAATTCATTAAGGATTGCAAAATAGTGATAATCTAGTTTTATCTTTTCTTTTTTAACTGGAATAATTCTATAAGGACATAAACTTCCCATTATGTAGTATATGGTTATCATGTGTTATCGTTCATATCAGAAAGGTAGAATAACTGATTCTTTTATTTACCAGTTTTCACAATAGCATCCTCTAATGGCAACCAATTAGGTTTTTTTTTTTGTCATTTGGAATTCATGCGTTTCAATCCATTTGATATATATCAGTCTGTTTCTGATATAATCCCTATTGATGCTTAACTTTTCCCTTCTTTGACAATTTGGAGCCTCTTCACGTTGGCCCCTGAAGTTCCTCTCTGTTTTCTGACATGACAGAATTTTTTCAGGCTCATCTAGGACACACCCTGCTCCAGTCCTGGAACCACTGATTTCTCCAAGGGTCTCTGGTTTCTCGCAGTTAGAAATTATGTTTCAAGAGCATTTTTTGGCCTTCAGTGTGCTCATTGCTGCCAGGTTGGTCTCTCTTTCTAGGTCTTTTAGTGGACGAGTTAGGAAATACATATAATTGTAAAAGAAAAAAACTACATTATGAATTCATAATGATATTTTCCCCTTGAATTTATGGCTACTGGTTTTTACTGAGCTATCTAAAATCTTTAACTCCTTTCTTACACAGTAAGAGTCATGATTCTTTAGGACATCATGGATAATAACATTTTAGAATATCATGTAGTTACTCAATTGTTTCATCCCAGGCTGTCTGAGAATAATAGCATCAACACTTAACTAATAATACATTTCATGGAAACCATGTAAGTTGTCTTGCCCATCTTTAAACAGTTGTGCAAATTCTAAACTGTCACAGAAAATAGCAATTATGTATTATACTTTCTTCCTTACAACTGCCATTTAGTCTTACTTCTCCAAGTAAGTGTGTATTTCATGCTCACCACTGATATCTAAAGTTCATTCTCTAGTACATTCTTTAAAAAAAGTTTTTCACTTCCCCACCCCTGCAGTTTTATTGAGATACAGTTGACATATAACATTGTATTAGTTCAAGGTGTACAACATAATGATTTGATATATGTTTATATTGTGAAATGATTACCACAGTAAATATAGTTAACATCCATCACCTCTCCTAGTTATGAAATTTTTTTTCTTGTGAAGAGAACTTTTTATACTCTCTTAACAATTTTGTATTGTTAACCATGCTGTACATTACACACCCAGAACTTATTTATCTTATAACTGGAAGTTTGTGCCTTTTGTCCACCTTCACTCATTTTGCCCACCCCCAGCCCCTGCCTCTGGCAACCAACAGTCTGTTCTCTGTATCCATGAGTTTAGTTTTTTAAGAATCCACATATACGTGAGATCATATAGTATTTATCTTTCTCTGTCTGACTTATTTCACATAGCATAATGCCTTTAAGATTGATCCATGTTGTCACAAAATGATGGGATTTCCTTCTTTTTATGGCTGAATAATATTCCACTGTGCATGTATACCATATTTTCTCTATCCATTTGTCTGTGGATGGACACTTTGGTTGTTTCCATGTCTTGGCTGTTGTAAATAGTGCTGCTATGAACATGAGGGTGCAGATATCTTTTTTTTTTTTTTTTTTTTTTTTTTTTGCGGTACGCGGGCCTCTCACTGTGTGGCCTCTTCTGTTGTGGAGCACAGGCTCCGGACGCGCAGGCCCAGCGGCCATGGCTCACGAGCCCAGCCGCTCCGCGGCTTGTGGGATCTTCCTGGACCGGGGCACGAACCTGCGTCCGCTGCATCGGCAGGCGGACTCTCAACCACTGCGCCACCAGGGAAGCCCCGCAGATATCTTTTTAAGATAGTGATTTCATTTTCTTTGGATAAGTACTCAGGAGTGGAATTGCTGGATCATATGGTAGTTCTATTTTTAATTTTCTGAGGAAGCTTCATAGTTTTACATAGTGGCAGCTCCATCTAGTAGATTCATAAGCAAGACTTCCTGGGGACAAATATTTGAGTTCTTGCAGGTTATAATAACAGTTGGTCTGCAGCCTTTTTACTTAAAAGGGAATTTGGTTGGATATAAACTCCTTAGCTTTTATTTTCTTTCTCTGAGGTTCTTATATATGTTATCTATTCTGGCTTAAAGCGTTGCCATCAAAAAATCTGTTGACAAGTTGATTTTCTTTCTGTTGTGACTTTGTCCTTTTGCCTAGGTTCACAAAGATTTTTTTTTCTTTGAAGTCTAGGAACTTGACCGTGTCTCAGTGTTGGTCATTCTAGGTTGTTTTGTTGGGTATACAGTGTCCCTTTAATATGTTTTTTTGAAATATTGAAAATTTTACTTTAAAAATGATAACAGTTTGACCCTTGAGCAACATGGGTTGAACCGTACAGGTCCACTTATATGCGTATTTCTTTCAATAAATACACACCACAGCACTACGTGATTCATGGTTGGCTGAATCCAGATGTGAAACCGCACATACAGAGGGCTGACTGTAAAGGGAGACAGAGATTTTTGACTGCGTTGGGGGTGAGGCGGACTCTAACCCCCGTGTTGTTCAAGGGTCAATTGTATATATATCATCCATGGACTTTTATTATCTTGTTTAGTTGTCATTTATTGGGACCTTCTCTTATACTGTGTTGGTTTCTTTTCCTATCTTCTATATTTGTAATTTTCAGTTTGGGCAGTTATAAATAAAGCTACTATATATTTTTGGTTTTTAATATTTTCTTTCTTTACAACTTCTACTTATGACTTTTTCTGCTATGTACTCACTCTTGTGTGCCTTTTACTTTGGACTTTTTACTTCTGAAGTGAATTTTTTCATTTACTTCGCATGTTTAAGTCATTTCTGAGTTTTTCTAATTCTGATTTATATCTTTCCTATATCTTAGCATCATCTTCTTAACGTCTTTTCACGTGTTTTAAAATAGTAGTTACAGTTTTCATCTGTGTTATAGGCACATCGCTCAGGCGTGCTTTCATTTTAAGGATGTCCTGCTTCTTCAACCACAGTCCTTTCATGTGAAATCAAGCTTCCAGAACTTGTGTCAGGGAAAGGTGGTTGAGAATAGTTTTTCTAGATATGGCTCTAAAGCATCTTCTTATGTCACTTTTATGAAGAGCTTAACAATATGGCCTCATATTTACCATGATTTCCTGCTTCTTCTGTACCTTCTTCCAGAATCGTAATTTCTTTTGTACCCATTGTCCTTACATTGGAGATCTTTATGACCAGACTTCAGTAGTGTTTGGTACTTTTATTACTAGCAATTCCTCTACACTGTGGAGCTCTGTACTGAAAGGGAGCTTTGGATTATTAATTTTGAGCGTTCATAGGTCTCACTATGTTCTAGCCCCTTAAGGCTTTACCATGAATTCACAAATTACCATCAATTACCTGCAAATGGAAGTGTGTAAAACCCTACCCAGTTTCAACTGCTGTTCTCAAATTGGCCCACTTTGCTTTTCAGTGACTGCCTGTTGGTTGTTTTATCCTCCTATACTCACTTCCATTAGGTGGTCTGTTGTGTCCCTTGCTTTCTCCTGCACAGGTGTCAATACCAATTGCGATTGCAGCTCTTGGAGATTTGTCCTCACCTACTAAGACTTTGGGATTCATGGGGATTCTCATCACTTAATTTTGTTGTTTATGTTGTGCAGGGGTTGGGTTGTTTGTTTGCTTTGGCTAACTCTTCTAGTAACTTTATGTAGAGGGTTTGGGAGACATTAAAAACCATGTTACTTCTACCATCTTCCCAGCTCACAGCAGTCTTGCCGTTTTTCTCAAAAAAAAAAAGTTGTTAAAGGTACTGTGTATTTTCTGAAGTCCTAAAGCGGAGCTAAAAGTGGTAAAAATTCCTTCTAGCAGAGGCAAATTCAAGGAACATTTTTCATTTTTGTATATAACACTAGACACATCAGAATCTACAGCAGTATCATCCTCAAAGGATCATTAAAATATTAAATTCGTGTTGAAATTTAAAAAGAAATTTCATGAGTAGAAGCTTCAGGTCCTCCAAGTTAATCGAACAATTAGGGACTAATAACAATTTCTTTAACAAAATAGGATAATTTTTCTGTGTTGCAAATGTTTCTTCCACCTAATATGATGATGTCTAACTTTCAGGGTTCATAGCAGTAGCCTCCTGTTAGTTGTCAGTACACCTCCCTTGGAAAAAGAGTCCTGAGTCTTTTTTACCACTTTTTTTTACTTTTCTTTTTTTTTTTGTTTTTAACCTGCTAGTTTTCTGTTCAAAAAGGAGTAGAAAAGGTGCTGTAAATTAGAGAATCACTGTTGAGATTTACTGAATATTTCAAGTATTTAAAAAACATCACTAAGAGAAACTTCTTTGACAAGTTCTGTTATTTGGGGATGTGTTTTTATAAAAAGAGTCAATCTGAAATCAAAATACATGTATGGGATGAAGTTTGATTGTTTAAAATTAATGGGTAACCTATGCCTCTGATTTAAAAGCTCATGTTTATAAATTTGATTTAATGATGATATAAAATTCCATACATGTCTGCACTTGGAAACTAAATAAGCACAAATAAATTTTGGCCTCTCCAAAATTTTATAAAATATAAAAAAACATTTTATATTTTTAGAAACTGAAAGATGTTTTGTGATGTTCTAGTCATCATAAGATGGAAACAAATGATTCATTTTATCATAAAAAAGAATATACGTTAGTCAGGTTAGATGAACATAAGCATAGGCAAGAGTAGCTTCTCTTTTAAAGGTCTATAAATGCTAAATTATAAGTAGCACATATGAATTCATCAATTTTTTGACATTTGGATAGGTGTAATGAAATTAAAACTTAGAAATAGTTGATTGCTTAGCACTTATATAAAACAAATATTTATAAAATATTTTTATGTTTAAAATCGTGATGTTAGCCCGTGTTTTACAGTTTTTAAATCAAGGAGCAAAGAGGTGAAGATTCATATGACAATGAAATCAGTAACAGAAATGAAATTTAAACTTTGAATCCCTAAGATTCCCAATATGATTCATAACTCATTGTCAGGTTATGTTTTAAAACGTCACCTATATTTTAATATCCAATAAAAATAAGTTACATGTCATTTTTTCCTCTTTAATCCAAACAAATAATTCATATCTAATTTGGATAATTATAATATAACATTAGAGTTTCATAAGTATTCTAAGTAATAGTTATAATTTAAAGACATAGTTTTGAAATAAGTATGGATTTTATATTAGTCTCTGCCAGCATTATTGGCTAACATTATTGGTGTCATTGGGAGAGGTCAAATTAATTTTTTTGTTTACTGTTGGAAAAAGCAGTTGAAACTTTCTTTCCTGTCTTGAACAACTTTGATTTTGTGTTTCTAGAGGTAACCATGTTTGTGACTAGCATGATTAGACTAACATTGGATTGGTTGACTTAGTCCCATTCAAGTTAATGTTTCAGATTAGGGCATCAATTAATTACATGTATTGCTTACTTTAGGGTCAAACCCCAGTTAGAAAATGTGACCTCTGACCTCTTGTGACATGTTTGGCATTGAAATTTGAGTTCTCCTGGAGTTCTTCCTGTCACTACAGACAGACATAAGCCCAAACTGTAAGTCTTCTTCATGTGTAGGTTGCCTTTGAAGTTGCAACTAGGTACACATTATTTATTTATTTGTTTATTTATTTATTACAGTTCAGTTTTATGAAACCCGTGATTTCTAGGAACTATTTGTTAAGTTATAATTTTGTCTTTGTCAATTTCTATTCCCTCATAAGATTTATTGTAGAATAGGAAAATGGCCATTGCCTAAGTTACTTCTTTGAAAATAAAGTTAGTTTTAAAAAATTAGCAGTTAATGTTATGCTGTATATGTACTTCCAAGAATTCTTCATTCTCATAACTACATTCTCATTTCAATCTACATTGATTTATTCTTTCTTATAGATCTTCTTATGGTAGCAGATTGGCAGGTACAGTTTACCACTGTTACCATTGTTATTTTATTTTACATAATAACAGCCTTACAGAAGAAGTAACTGATTCTGAAGAACCATAATCCACAATTCTACAGTGAGTTTTTTCTAGTGGCACTCGCCTTGGCTTGGATTGTTGTCTAGCTGTTTTCATGTTTCACATTTCTCTGCAGTTCTGTGATGGAAACATACAGACAAGGCACAGAAAAGTGTCAATAACCATTAAAGAATAAAACAATAGTACCAAATAATAGGAGAGGTATCACAGACAGAAGACAGCTCAGCCCCATGTGAGTGGAATGTTTAATTAATAACATGATAGACCTTATTTGAGGGGGCAGTCACTGAGGGAGAGTCAGGGAGGCCTTATGGAGGGTATGGAATTGGTCAGGCCTTGGAAGTTGGATGGGATTTGGTGAGGCAGAGAGGGGAGTCAAAACAGAGGGACTGTAGAGTTTTGGGGGAAAGGGAATGAAAAGGCAGAGAGGCCCAAACTAGGAGGGCCTCTAATGCCAGCATTGAGATTTTAATCCTGTGGCTAGAGGGGAATGTAAATGTGTTTGGAGTATCCTAGACTGGATAGATTGAATGGTCCTCTTAAATGTCTGCTCTTCCCTACCTGGCCTGGGTTTTAGCCTTGAGTAATTTCCTGCCTTTGCAGTGGCAGCAGGTTCCTAATTGGGGCCTCTGGTCTCCTGGTCTTGCTAGTCTGTTTCCTCTTCCCGTCACTGGTGTCAGAGATGTTTTTCAAAAACACTATCTTATCAGATGTTCCACAACTGAAAGCCTTCTTCTGTTGCCGATGCTTTCCCAATCCCTTGTTCAGGGTGTCAATACCTCGGCCTTCCTCATTTGCATCACCTCTTGCTGTTTCCTGCTCAGAATGACCTGTACTGCAGACATTGGGCTCTTGAGGGCCTCAGCTCTGCTGTGTTCCACACTTGGCTGGGATGCCAGTCCTCCTGGACTTGTCCACTAGACAGACTCCTTTTTCAAGACATATCTCCTAGGAAGTCATTTCTGACACCTTTAAGTTGACCTAAGCCTCACATTTTATCAGTTTTCTAGATTTTAGGTCTGATTATGTTCTTGATTTCCCCATTGTGCGTAAAGTGCAAATACTTGAACAAGCTGTTTGTGCTGAGCCTTTCACAGTCGGACCCTAACTTTCCTTCCTTCCATGACCTGCCTCCCTCAACTCAGAGTCCATCTGATGAGACTGTTCTCAGTTGCCTCAGAACCCTATTATTTTGATTCTTTATTTTGTATTTTTCCTTCATTAATGGACAGAACATCCCCTTTCTTTTAAGATCCAACTCAAACATGATTTCCTTTGAGATATTGATTTATTCCTCACTATAACCAATCCCTTTACTCTTACTCTTTGCTCACATAGTAACATGTATAAAGCTGAATTTTTATTATGTGTTATAGCCTTTTATGATCTTTAAAAAATATTTCTGCTTCCTTTGCTGTTTGTGAGCATCTTGAGGGTAGGGCATGCATCTTTCCTACCTTTGGATCTTAGTATGAAGCATAGTAGCTGGGACAAGATGCTGAGAAAAGGTTTCTTAATTATAATAAATATTCTGTTGCATTAACTGAAGAAGTAGTTTCAAAGAAGATTATAATAATTGAGAACATCGAGTCATTATTTTGTGACAAGCACAATGCCCTATATGATTTCTCATTTAATTTTCACACTGGAACTCCGTGAGGTCTATTGTCATTACCCTCATTTTGTTGATGAAGATGATGAAGTTTAGGCAGGTGAAATAAAATGCCTACAGCCACACAGGTTTCTGGCGGTAGAACTGAAATTTGAATATAGATCTAATGTCATAGTCCAAGCTCCTAACCATTAAATGTTTCCTTTTGATATTTAATGAATTTATATTTGTATCCTTGCAAACTTTGAAGTTTTAAAAACATTGTCGTCTACTCGGTGTTTCCATATTATCTCATTTCAGCCTAACAGCAACTCTGGCGTTCATTTTAGCCCCACTTTATGGGTAAAGAATATGAGGCTGTATGAGTAAATTATTTGTCACAGGTTAAATGTTAGAATTAGGGAGAACCTAGTTCTTCAGAGTATAATCTAATTTTAAAAATAAATTCATTGATGATGCTGTTTAGGTTTGAAGTTTATTACTTTTTTGTTCAATGCAATCTTAAAATATTTGTTATCTACCTATCCATCTATAAAGCACCTAGTGGCAGATCATTATTATTACTTCTAATTTTTTTTATTGTGGTAAAGTGTACAGAACATAAAACATACCATCTTAACCATTTTTAAGTATGCAGTTCAGTGGTATGAAATACACTCACATGGTTGTGCTGCTGTCACCACCACCCATCTCCATAGCTCTTTTCATCTTGCAAAACTGAAACTCATTACCTATTAAACAGTAACTCCTCCTTCCCCCCAGACCCTGGCAGCCACTATTCTACTTTCTGTTCCTATGACTATGACTACTCGAAGTACCTTATATAAGTGGAATCACACAGTATTAGTCTTCTTCTGACTGGCTTATTTCATTTAATATAATGTCCTCATGTTCATCCATGTTGTAGCATATTGCAGAATTTTCTTTTTTAAGGATGAATAATATTCCATTGTATATATAGACCACCTTATGTTTATCCATTCACCCATCATTGAACACTTGGGTTACTTCCACGTTTTAGCTATTGTGAACAGTGCTGCTATGAACATGGTGTACATATACCTCTTTGAGACTCTGCTTTCAGTTCTTTTGGGTATGTACCCAGAAGTAGAATTGCTGGATCATATGATGATTCTATTTTTAATTTTGTGAGGAGCTACCATACTGTTTTACACAGCAGCTGTACCATTTTACATTCCCACCAACAGTGCACAAGAGTTCCAAATTTTCTGTGACCTAGTCAACACTTATAATTTTCTGTTTTGATAGTAGCCATCCTGATGGGTGTGAATGGTATCTCCTGTTTTGTTTTGTTTTTTTTTTAATTGGAGTATAGTTGCTTTCCAATGTTGTGTTTCTACTGTGCAGCAAAATGAATCATCTATACACATACATACACATACATATATCCCTCTTCTTTGGATTTCCTTCCCATTTACCACAGTGCATTAAGTAGTCTTGTTGTGTTTTGATTTACATTGCCCTAATGATGAGTGATGTTGAGCATTTTTTCATGTGTTTATTGGTCCTTTAAACATCTTCTTTGGAGAAATGTCTGTTCAGGTCCTTTGCCTGTTTTTGAATCAGGTTTATATGTTGTTGAGTTTTAGGAGTTCTCTGTATGTTCTGGATAATAATTTCTCATCAGATATATGATTTTTGAATATTTTCTCCTTTTTGTGGGTTGCCTTTTAACTCTGTGGGTAGTGTCTCTTGAGGTACAAAATTTTAAAATTTTCATGAAGTCCAATTTGACTATATTTTCTTTTGTTGCCTGTGCCTTCGATGTCATATCCAAGAGATCATCACCAAATCCAGTGTTGTGAAGCTTTTGTCCTAAGTTTTCTTCCAAGAGTTTTATTGTTTTTGATCTTACATTTAGGTCTTTTATCCATTTTGAGTTTATTTCTGTGTATTCTGTTAGGTGAAAGTCTGACATCATTCTTTTGCATTTTGATGTCCAGTTTTTACAGCACCATTTGTTGAAAAGAGTGTTTCCCCACTGAGTAGTCTTGGCACCCTTGTCAAAAATCCTTTGGCGGTATATGCAAGGATTTTATTTCTGGGCTATCTTATTCCATTGTCTGTATGTCTGTCTTTATGCCAGTACCACACTGTTTGGATTACTGTAGCTTTGAAGTAGATTTTGAAATCAGGAAGTATGAGTCCTTCAATTTTTTCTTCTTCTTTCAAGATTGTTTTGGCTATTTGGGGTCCATTGAGATTCCATATGAATTTTCTGATTGGTTTTTGTATATCTGAAAAAAAGTCATTGGGATTTTGATAGGGATTGCATTGAATCTATAGATTGCTTTCGGTAATATTGACATTTTAATAATATTAGTTCTTCCAATCCACAAACATGGGATGTGTTTCCATTTACAGTTGACCCTTGAACAACAAAGGTTTGAACTGTGCGGGTCCACTTATACACAGACATTTAAAAAGTAAATATGTACTACAGTACTACATGATCTGTAGTTGGTTGACTCCATGGATGTGGAACCATCGATATGGAGGGCTGACTGTAAGGATATACATGGATTTTTGACTGTATGGATGTAGGTGCACCCAACCCCCATGATGTTCAAGGGTCAGCTGTATTTATGTCTTTAATTTCTTTCAGCAGTGTTTTTTAGTTTTCACTGTATAAGTCTTTCACCTCATTGGTTAATTTAATTCCTAAGTATTTTATTCTTTTTGATGCTGTTGTAAATGGAATTATTGTAATAATTTCCTTTTCAGATAATGTCAAATACTGTGCTCGTTTTACTTTTTCTTTTCCAATTTAGATTCCTTTTATATCTTTTTCTTGTCAAATTTCTCTGGCTAGAACTTCCAGTACTACGTTGACTAGAAGTGGTGAAAGCGGGCATCCTTGTCTTGTTCCTGATCTTAGAGGAAAAGCTTTCAGTCTTTCACCATTGAGTATGATGGTTGCTGGGGTTTTTTCATATATGGCTTTTATTATGGTGTAGTAGTTTCCTTCTGTACCCCATTTGTTGAGTGTTTTTTAATCATGAAGAGGTGTTGAGTGTTGTCAAATGCCTTATCTGCATCTATTGAGGTCATCATAGGATTTTTTATCTTTCATTCTGTTAACGTGCTTTGTTAACGTTTGTTGATTTACATAGTTTGATCCATCCTTGTGTCTATAAAGCACCTAGTGGCAGAGCATTACTGTTAAATTTTTTTTAAACTTCTAAAAGTAACATAACCATATTGTAGGATACTTGCAGAAAAATAAAAAGCAGAAAAATAATCACCTGTAATTTCTCTACTCCAATCCCATTTTGATGTATTTCTTTCTGGTCATTTTCCACATGCTTATTATTTTCTCAACATTATTTAGCCTTTTTCCTTGTTATATGGTTACCATAAATTATTATTAGTAATGGTTGTACAATATTCCATCTGGTGAGACTGTTCCGTGCTGTTTTGGGAGGGAGGAGGGATGAGTAGTAAGATAAACATTTATTGTAAGGTTACATTACGTTATCTTACCTTCAAATCAACTGCATGGGTTGACACTATTAATTTTACTTAAGGATATGCCCACTGGGATGCAGAGAGGTTAAATCACTTGTTCAGGGTTATGTAGCTAGTAAGTGGTAAAGCTGGTATTGGAACTGAGACCTGGTGACTTAAGAGGCCATGCTTTTTCCCCTTTACTTTTGTATTGCCTCCATATGTCATTTATTAAATTCTTATAACAACTCGTGTTTTAATATTCAGTAATATAAGTAATGAAGGTGAAAGCTTAGAGGATAACAGTGGTTGGTACAGGAACCATTGGTGTAGAGTGGGTTAGTGCTGGGCACTGGACTGATCGCTTTACATTCATTACCTTGTTCAGCTTTTATTACGACCCTGTGGGTACATATTATCATCATGCTGCCATTGGTTGGATAACTTGGGTGTTTTCAGTTTTTTCACTAGTCTCCTCATGCTTTGAATTATTTCCTTATGATGGATGCTCAGGTTGTCTCCATTTTCCCTCCACCTTGCAAATAACCATGCATTGCTCCAACTCTTCACAGCTACAAGTAACAGTTTAATTTTGACCCGCATGAGTAATTTGTTGATGTGTGTATCCGGGAACATTTTGACTATAGGAAATGCATCCACTTAATTTGACCAAGCTCTCGAGAGGATGCCCATCTACATGTTCATTAGTGCACAAGGACACAGTTTCTGCAAGCGTCTGCATATACTTGACGTCCAGCATAAGTTTTGTCACTCAGATATTTTAATTTACATTTCTGTCTTTATTAATGAGAGCACCAGTTCTTGGTGTTCTTAGAAGGTTTTGGCCTTTCTTTTCTGTGGATGTCTGTTTTTATACTTTGCCCATTTTCCCACTGGGGTTGTCTTTTTCTGTTGGTTTGTAGAAGCTCTTTCTGTTAATTCTCCTATACACTTTATGCTTTGTAAATATTTTTTCTTATTCTGTTAATCTGTTTACTAACCTTTCCCAAAGTGTTCTTTGTTGAACAGAAATTTTAGATTTTAATATGATCAAATTCAATATTTTTTGCCTAATGTTTTGTGCTTTTGAAATTTTATTTAAGGAATCCTTCTTAATTAGACCACAAGAATTAGGTCTTTATCTGTAGTTCTCTTTTTATGCGGTGGTAGAAAAGGATCCAATTTTATTTTTCTCTCTATAGTGAGTCTGCCTGCTTCTTTAGAATTCGAACTTTAGAGTCAGTAACTCTTGGAGATGTTTTAGGGGCCCTTAGCACAACATATAGTTTACTCTTAAATATTTAGTCGTGCCATTTTTTGTTTGCCCTCGGCCCCTGCAACCTCCTCCCACCAATAAGTAAGCTTTATAGGTACGGATCTTTTTCTGTTTTGTGTATTGGTATATGCCAAGCACCAAAAGATAGTGACTGGCACATGACATTCACTCAGCAGCCTTCACCTTACTTGTGAATGTTGGGTGCATGTCCGCTCTTTTCCTGTAGCCAGTTGTCCTTGCTACAGAAAGCTTGAAATCTCTACTAGAACTAGACTGTTTCTGTTATCAGCTCTCCTATTAACTAGCTGTGTTTTCTCAGGGAAGTCAGTTTCCTTTCTTCATCTGCAAATTAATGCCCCTGTGTAACCACCGTCTTAATCAAGATATAGAAAGTTGGGCTTCCCTAGTGGTGCAGTGGTTGAGAGTCCGCCTGCCGAGGCAGGGGACACGGGTTCGTGCCCCGGTCCGGGAAGATCCTACATGCCGCGGAGCAGCTAGGCCCGTGAGCCATGGCTGCTGAGCCTGCGCGTCCAGAGCCTGTGCTCCGCAACGGGAGAGGCCACAACAGTGAGAGGCCCGTGTACCGCCAAAAAAAAAAAAAAAAGATATAGAAAGTTGTCATCACCCCCAGAAGTTCCCTTGTAGTCCTTTGTAGTCAGTTCACCTGTTCCTCAGCCCCAGGCAGTAGTGATTGGCTTTTCTGTCACAGTGACTGATTATCTTTGCTTGTTCTAGAATTTTATATAAATGGAATCATATAGTATCTTCTTTTTCATGATTAGCTTCTCCTGGTCAGCATGTTTTGAGATTCATGTGCTACGTATATTGATAGTTTATTCCTTTTTTATTGCTAAGTAGTAGTCCATTATATGGATATACCACAGGGTTTTTTTGTTCATTTGTTTTACTTTTTGGTCACACCACATGGCATGTGGGACCTTAGTTCCCTGACCAGGGTTTGAACCCACGCCCCCTGCAGTGGAAGCGTGGAGTCTGGACTGCCAGGGAAGTACCTATGCTACAGTTTTTAAAATCCAGTCACCTGCTGAGGGGCATTCGGGATTATGATAAAAGCTACAACGTGTTTTTGTGTACTGGTGTAGATGATGTATGTTTGGATAAATACCTAAGAGTAGAATACCTGTAACTGGGGCCATAAAAAAGGATGGATGGTGGATGGTTTTTAATTTGCGTATATATATTATATTCATATGTGTATCAAATAAATATAAACAGCTAGAACTTCATTTGTTCCAAAAATATTTTGGGGACAATTAGAGAAAGAATTAAGTAGCGTAAATAGAGTAAGGTAGTATGTATCAGAAGGGGACGGGAAGGGTGAAGAAAAGAGAAATGAGCATTGATCTGAGTAACCTAATCAACCATTACAGTAGTATAACTCTCTCTCCTATATGTATATACATGTATATATTTTAAAATCTTGTCCATTTATATCTTTAATATTATACCATGAACGTTTTCTCACACTGTTGTGTTTTTTAAAACAATAACTTTATTAGGTGCATTTTGCTCTATTGGGTGAA
This sequence comes from Delphinus delphis, assembly GCF_949987515.2. Classification (NCBI taxonomy): domain Eukaryota; kingdom Metazoa; phylum Chordata; class Mammalia; order Artiodactyla; family Delphinidae; genus Delphinus; species Delphinus delphis. Next base: position 98,779,230 of record NC_082684.1, on the reverse strand, counting down.
TATGTAACTTATTTTATATCCATAATTTATTTTACTGTTATGGACACTTGGATCCTTTTTTTCCCTATAAAATTTAAGGTGTGAGGAACATTTTTCTACATAAATCCCATATCTCATACAGATTGTTTCTACAGAAGTAGAATTACTGAGTCCAATGATAGGGCCATCTATAAGGTGTTGTGAGAAAGTGCTTTCCAGACGGTGTTTTTAGCAAAGCTGTGTTGAGAGTTGGCTGTCTTAATGCATCTTTACCAGCTCTGAGAATAATTTTAAGTATCTTGCTCACTTGACAGGTGAAATAGTTTTCTTACTGTTATAGTTTTGCATTTTAAGAATACAGGCTCTTTGTCTTATTTGTAATAAAATATTCCATTTTATTGTTTGCTTTTCTTTTTTTAAATATTTATTTATTTATGGCTGAGTTGGGTCCTCGTTGCTGCGCGCGGGCTTTTCTCTAGTTGTGGTGAGCGGGGGCCACTCCTCGTTGCAGTGCGCGGGCTTCTCATTGTGGTGGCCTCTCCTGCTGCGGAGCTTAGGCTCTAGGTGCATGGGCTTCAGTAGTTGTAGTTCGTGGGCTCTAGAGTGCAGCTCAGCAGCTGCGGCGCACGGGCTTAGTTGCTCCGTGGCATGTGGGATCTTCCTGGACCACGGCTCGAACCCGTGTCCCCTGCATTGGCAGGCGGACTCCCAACCACTGCGCCACCAGGGAAGCCCCTGTTTGCTTTTCATTTGCAGAATGGAAGTCAGTGGTGGTTGCTCCAGAGGCTAGGGGAAAAAAAAAGGATTTGTGATGTTTATGTCATGGAGAAATTTCACATTTCTTATCTAGTCAGATATTTTGGATCTTCTCCTCTGTTATGTCCATAGCTTTTATACTCAGAATGTCTGTTAACATCATGAGATTAGATCAATCTTCACTTAAAATTTTATCTCAAATGTGATGTTTTCATTTGAGTCTTTTTTCAGCCCCTGAGCCAGTTCAGTGAGGCCAGTTGGGAGCCGTTAGGTACTGAAATTATGGGGCAGTACTGATTTTATCCAGATCATCCAGAGTACACTTAAAATAAATTTGCTATATTGCCATCAAAACGAAGGCCTCTAGCCTTCATGATAGCGTGAAGGTGTAAGTAAGGCAGTGGTCCCCAAACTTTTTGGCACCAGGGACTGGTTTTGTGAAAGACAATATTTCCACGGAGCGGGGGTTGTGGGGAGGTGGTTCAGGCAGTAATGGGAGCGATGGGGAGTGGTGGGGAGGGATGGGGAGCGATGGGGAGTGGTGGGAAGCGATGGGGAGCGATGGAGAGCGGCAGATGAAGCTTCTTCGCTCACTTGCCTGCAGCTCACCTCCTGCTGTGCGGCCCGGTCCCTAACAAGCCTTGGCCTGGGGATTGGGGACCCCTGAGGTAAGGGGCAGGAGGACAATACAAGGCGTTCCTTGTATTTTTTAATTAACAGAAAACATACCAGTGCATTTTTTGGTGGTTCCTTCTTCTGCAGGATATGATCATAGTTATATTGTTTTCATTAGTGTGCCCATCTCTCAATATACTCATTTCAAACTGCATGACATGTTTCTGAGATTGAATCATTAGAAGGGTTAAAGATAGATAATTAATTTTAGGAAATTATGATTCATAAGACTTCTTACTTTTGTAAAAATGTTAAATTAGCAATGGCTGTTACCGTCAACCATATTTTTTTGTCTTGGAACATGCAGAATTATCTCAGGGGAGATGAAATAACCCTGGGTTCTGCAGCCTTTTGCTTGGACACACCAGTGCTCAACACCTGTTGGAAAGTAGCATCCTAGGAGAGACGTTGGGAGGAAAGTTATTGGAAAGAAAATGGATAGGATGGGAGAAAATTAAAAAGCTGTTGAAAAAGTTCAGAGAAATTGACTATAATATTTAAATTGTAGACATTTACATACTATTTCATGATTTATACTAAGTGAAATTAAAATAGGAGACTAGATGGCCTTTGTAAATGCATCTCAAACCCAAACTGCTATTTTTGTCTCTTTATTTGAAGATCAGCCCTTGTGATGGATATGTAGCATGTAAGAAAATGAGAGACCTGGAGTGGCCTTAACCTGAATTATTAGCATAAGTATTTTCACAGGAACTAAACCTTCCTGAGTACTTGATGATCTAAGAAAAGGAAGAATGGGTTGGGACCCTTTGTTATATTTAAGGTATTGTTTGAGTCACTCAATCCTTCAGAATATATTTATAATTACCTTGGATAGTCTTAAGGCTTATCCAGTATGCTTAGCCTATAATACTGAGTAAGATGACGTTACTCCTCATTTGTGTAACATCTGCAGCACTCTGGTTCTGTTCTACTTTTTGAGAAAAACAGGTGAGAAAAAGTAAGGAATTCCTCAAGTTTAGGCATTGCTCTGAACTAAGGAAGTCGAGCCCAACATGCTGTCACTAAGAGAAAGGAAAGTTCTCTTCTATTGTGCCTTCATCCATGCTCTACTGTTTGAGTGCACAGTGGCTAAGAAGACCCATTTGTGTGGTGAAATTCAGTGGATTAAAATGTATCAAGGAATAATAAAGTATAATGCGTTTCTTGTTAAAACAAAACAGCAAACTGGGACTGGAAAGGAATTTTCTTAATAAAAGCTACCAGTATCCTTTAGCAAGCATCATATTTATATTTGTCACTTTATATTGATAAAATATATCTAATAGTAACCTTCAGCAAGTGTGTTTAATGATGAACTGTTATATGAATCCTTTGTAAGATCTGAAACAAGAATATCCATATTAATACTACCTAAGGGTACATTGTACTGGAAGTCCTAATTAGCACAATAAGAAAAGACAAGTTTAGTAGACGTACTTAGACAAACCTAAAACTAATACGGGTTTAGCAGGGTTTCCCAACCTTGGTGTACCAGCAACCACCGACCAGAAAATATTAAATAAAACCCTCTTTTCAAAAGAAACAAAAAACATGCAGTACCTAGGAAAAACCCAAAAGATGTGCAAGAGTTTTATGGGGAAAAATTGTAAGACCTTATTAAGGACATAGAAAAAGTTATAAATAAATTAACAATTATGCAAAGTTCATCAGTGAAAGTTAACATTACTTAATATTGTAATGGTATTTATTCTTCTCTAATCTAAATCACAGCAGTGTTTTTCATGGATCTTGCCGATTGACTTTAAAATTACTATGGATGAATAAAGGACAGAGAGCTAAGATGAGTTTAGAAAGGAAGGAGGGGACCTGCCTAAGATTGGCAAGCTTGTGTGGGACCAGGGAGCTTTCGTACATTTGGATGGATGGTAGATGGTGGCTACTTTTTCGTAAAAATAGTCTTCAGCCAATAGGTACATGAACAAAAATCAAAAGGGAGTACTGTTTAAAAAAAGAAAAGTCTTCCTCCTACCCCTGCCTGCTGAACCAATGTTCTTGGAAGTAATGTCTTTTTTTTTTTTTTTTTTTTTTTTTTTTTTTTGCGGTATGCGGGCCTTTCACTGTTGTGGCTTCTCCCGTTGCGGAGCACAGGCTGCGGAGCACAGGCTCCGGACGCGCAGGCTCAGTGGCCATGGCTCACGGGCCCGGCCGCTCCGCGGCATGTGGGATCCTCCCGGACCAGGGCACGAACCCGTGTCCCCTGCATCGGCAGGCGGACTCTCAACCACTGCGCCACCAGGGAAGACCCGGAAGTAATGTCTTTTACAGTTCCTGGAATATACCTCTAGAACTCTTATACAGAGATAATTATATAATGTTTTTGAGAAATTGTACCATTTTATACCATGATTTTTTTTCACTGACTTTTTTTTAAATTGAGGTATAAGTGACAAATAACATTGTATTAGTTTTAGGTATACAAGATAATGATTCAATATTTGTATGTATTGCAAAATGATCACCATAAGTCTAGTTAACATCCATCACCACACAGTTACAAAAAACTTTTTTCTTGTGATGAGGAATTTTAAGATCTATTCTCTTAGCAACTTTCAAATATGCAGTACAGTAGTATTAATTATAGTCACCATGATGTACACTATATCTCCATGAGTTATTTGTCTAATAACTGGAAGTTTGTACATTTTGACCATGGTCACCTGTTTTGCCCACTCCCCTCCCCACTCCCCACCTCTGGCAACCACCAGTCTGTTCTCTGTATCAAATGAGCTTTTTTTTTTTTTGGTTTGTTTCACATATAAGTGAGATCATATGGTATTTGTCTTTACATGTCTGACTTATTTCACTTAGCATGATGCCTTCAAGATCCATCTATGTTATCACGAAAGGCAAGATTTATTTCCTTTTTTGTGGCTAATATTCCATTATATATCTGTATCTCACATTTTCTTTATTCATTCGTCTGTCCATGGACACTTAGGTTGTTTCCATGTCTTGTCTCTTGTAAATATCTTGGCTATTGTAAATAATGCTTCAGAGAACATGGGGGTGCAGATGTGTTTTCATTTTCTTCAGATAAATACCCAGAAATAGAATTGCTGGATCATATGGTAGTTCTATTTAAAATTTTTTGAGGAACCTCCTCTATTTCTTTTCCATAGTGGCTAAAGCAACTTACATTCCCACTGACACTGTACAAAGGTTCCCTTTTCTCTACATCCTCACCAACACTTGTTATCTCTTGTCTTTTTGATGATGGCCATTCTAACAGGTGTGAAGTGATATCTCATTGTGATTTTTGATTTGCATTTCCCTGATGATTAGTGATGTTGAGCATCTTTTCATATACCTGTTGGCCATCTTTATGTCTTCTTTGGAGTGTCTATTCAGGTCCTCTGCCTGGCTTTTAGTTGGGTTGTTTTTTGCTATTGAATTGTATGAATTCTTTTTTTTTTTTTTTTTTTTTTTGCGGTATGCGGGCCTCTCACTGTTGTGGCCTCTCCCGCTGCAGAGCACAGGCTCCGGATGTGCAGGCCCAGCGGCCATAGCTCACGGGCCCAGCCGCTCCGCGGCATGTGGGATCCTTCCAGACCGGGGCACAAACCTGTGTCCCCCACATCGGCAGGCGGACTCCCAACCACTGCGCCACCAGGGAAGCCCCATGTATGAATTCTTTATATATTTTGGATATTATCCTTTATACCATGATTTTTTAAACACAATATATCTTAGAACTTATGTCATCTTAATGTCTGTAATACTGCTTCATTTCTTTTAATGATTATATAATAATCCTTGGCATGTTATATTATAAATTAGCCAGGCCCCTAAGATGTATGTTTAGATGTTTCTCATCTCTTCTTGCTGTCAAAAATGCTAAAATGAATTTCCTCCCTTGGGTATTATTTCACACGTGTCTGACTATGTCTATAGGATGAATATCTAGAAGCAGAATTGCTGAGAAATTCTTGTTTAGTCCTCGACAGAACTTTAGAATCAACTTGCCTAGTTTGTGGTGGTGTTCAGTTAAATTATCTTAGAGGCAATTTGGATTTTGTTGTCTTTCATCTAAATATCGAGCATGTCTTTCCATTTGCTCTTTTTTTATATCAGTAGCTTTTCAAAAATTTCTTCGTATAGTTCTTGTCCTTTCTTCTATTACTAAGTATTTTATTTTTCTTATTGCTGTAGTAAATAATTGGGGTCTTGTCTTTTTTTAAATCTCCTAAATTTTTTTGTTATGTATGTGTATATGAATGCTATTAATTTTAGTATATTAGTTTGTACCCAAACAAATAATTGATTAAATTCTTTGATTTAAAATAGCACACTAGCTGATTTTCTTGGGTTTTATAGGTATGTATTATGCAAATAATGATCATTTTAACTCCTTACCAACTTTATACCCCATTTCTTTCTCTATTTCAGCTATGTTGGTTATTACCTTTGGCAGAGTGTCAAAGACATTTTTGTTTGTTTGTTTTGTTTTTGTTTTCTTTTTGCGGTACACGGGCCTCTCACTGTTGTGGTGTCTCCCGTTGCGGAGCACAGGCTCCAGACGCGCAGGCTCAGCAGCCATGGCTCACGGGCCCTGCCGCTACGCGGCACATGGGATCTTCCTGAACTGGGGCACGAACCCGTGTCGCTGCATCGGCAGGCGGACTCTCAACCACTGTGCCAGCAGGGAAGCCCCAAAGACATTTTTGAATATGCCTGATCAGGTTAAGGAAGTGCTTATTCATTCCCATTTTGTTAGGGGCTAGATGTTGAATTTTACTGATTTTCAACATGTTTAGAAATTCTGTGCTTTTTCACTTTCGATCTATTAATGGGATGAATTATATTTCTAGATTTCTTAATAATAAATCTTCCTAGAAATCCTGGAATTAAATACCCAGTTATGGTACATTCTTTTGATATTTGAATGTATTAATATATTAACATTAATTTATGTTAATATTTAATATTAGACTGTATATTCAAATATTTTATTTAGGATTTTTTAATACCAGTATTCCTATGGGACACTAGTTTTCTTTTTCTATGTAATTTTTATGGGGTTTTGTTACCATTATTATGTTAGATTGCTTGCTTTCCTTCTTTATTATGTTGTGGAAGACTCTAAATTGCATTGGAGTTACCTGGTCACTAAAAGTCTGATGGAATTACCTTGTGAATATGTCCCTACCTGGTGTTTTTCTGGACAGGTTATTTGCCAACTTCCTCTGTTTATTTCTTTGGAAACATTGGCCTTTTTAAGTATTCTTTTTTTTTCTGTGGTCAACTTTTGATCATTTATATTTTCCTAGAATATTGTAGTGATTATATCTTCATACAGAAATGAACAAAGTAGTTGCTTATGACTGTTTTAATTTCCCTTTTATATATGGCTTTGTCTCTGTAGACATTTCTTAGTTTGTATGTTTTTGTGCTTTGTGTCTTCATTCTTGATTAGATTAGCTAATGATGTCTTCATTTTATTTTTCACTGAGAAGGAGCTCTTGGATTAATATTCTACAATTTTTGTTTTTTTTCCACTAGCACTGCTTTAGCTTTTTAATGATTTTTTTAGATTTTTTGCAGTTTTCAGATAACCTTCTGAATCAGTAGTTTATGAGAGTTTTCTAGTTTCATTATTAATGTCTGGTTTAAGTTCACTGCAACTAGGAAATGTCTATATCACTTTCGGAATCTATTAAGGTCATTTTTTTTGGCTGTGTTGGGTCTTTGCTGCTGCGTGCAGACTTTCTCTAGTTGCAGCGAGCAGGGGCTACTCTTCGTTGCAGTGCGCAGGCTTCTCATTGTGGTGGCTTCTCTTGTTGTGGAGCACGGGCTCTAGGTGCGTGGGCTCAGTAGTTGTGGCTCGCGGGCTCAGTAGTTGTGGCACATAGGTTTAGTTGCTCCACGGCATGTGGGATCTTCCTGGACCAGGGATCGAACCGGTGTCCCCCGCATTGGCAGGCGGATTCTTAACCACTGTGCCACCAGGGAGGTCCCAAGGTCATTTTTATGGCTGACTTCATGCTCAATTTTAATGAATCTTTCTTGGACCTATTGACAAGTTTGTTTTGGATTTCAGAATGAAATCAATTAGATCTGTCTTACGAATTAGGTCTTCTGTATCCATACTTAATTTTGTTCAGTAGATGTTTTTGTGGACTGAGAAAAGTGAATTAAAGTCTCATAATTCTGTATTCCTGTCCATATTTCCTTTCTTTCTTATAGTTTTTGTTTTATAACTACCTATGCCCTATTTGTCTTTTTTAAAAATGATTTTTGCCCTGATTTCCAAATCCTATCCATTGCAGTATTGATCCCTGTTTCATTTGGATTGCATTTTTATGATATGCCTTTGCCCATTCTTTTTCAGTCTAAGTCACTTTAAGTGTCTCTTGTAGATAGTATATTTTTTGTTTTGTGATCCAATATGTGTTTTTCTTTTAATTGTTGAGTTTAGCCAATTTGTATATATTAGAAAGACAAACTTGTTTGGTTTTGGTCCTCTCATGTTTAATAGCCTTTCTTTTGTTGGTTTTTATCTTGCTACATAATGTGTTTTTTATGAGTTTCTTCAGATAACTTAGAAATTTTGTGTTTTTGTTCAAAGAGTACCTTTATAAACTTAAATGCAGTGGTGTGCTTAATTCCTAAGAGAATTTCTGTTGGCTCCCTATTGTGAACAGTGAGGAAATTAGTACATTTTCACTTTTGCCCATTTCCCTTCCCCATTTTCCAAACTTCAGTTGATTATTTCCATTGGTGTTGACCTTTATATATCAAAATATATTTATACCTCTACTGCATGATTTGTCTCCCTTGACTGACAATCAGTAAAGTTGACAAATCGGTCTGTGTGGACTGACTCCACCTTGTCTTCTCCTGCCCCTTCTCCTACCACAGTGGGGCTGCGACTCCCCACATCACTTCCTTCTTACCCTCCAGTTAACTTTAAATAGTGCTGTTTTCTCTGCCAGTGCAGTTATCTCCTAAACAGAAAACAGTTCTCTTCCATGAACTGAAGACACAGAAGGCTCTGCAGTCCCTCTGCCACAGTTTACTCCTTGTCTTGCTTGAAATTCATCCCCTGAGTTTAGAAGTTTCTTCAGGGATGAGTTCTTGCTTTTTTTTTTTTTTTTTAATTTTTGGGCCGCGCCGAGCAGCATATGGGATCTTATTTCCCCGACCAGGGATCAAACCCGCAACCCCTGCACTGGAAGTGTGGAGTCTTAACCACTGGACTGCCAGGGATGTCCCAAGTTCTTGCATTTTGTTTTTTTAGGTTTTTTTAAAAATTAATTAATTAATTATGTTAATTTTTGGCTGCATTGGGTCTTTGTTGCTGTGCATGAACTTTCTCTAGTTGCGGTTGAGCGGGGGCTACTCTTTGTTGTGGTGCGCAGGCTTCTAATTGCGGTGGCTTCTCTTGTTACAGAGCACGGGCTCTAGGGTCTATGGGCTTCAGTAGTTGTGGCACACGGGCTCAGTAGTTGTGACTCGCGGGCTCTAGAGTGCAGGCTCAGTAGTTGTGGCGCACGGGCTTAGTTGCTCCACGGTATGTGGGATCTTCCCGGACCAGGGCTCGAACCCATGTCTCCTGCGTTGGCAGGAGGATTCTTAACCACTGCGCCACCAGGGAAGCCCTTGCATTTTGAAAATGATTTGTTTTGACTGCTTTGATACTTAAATGACAGATTAACTGGATACAGAATCCTCGTGTCGTACTTAATTTTCTTGCAGACACTTGGGCACTTCTGCTCTGTCTTCCAGCACAGAATGTTTCTCTGGAGAGACTGAGGCCAGCCTGGTTTGTCTCATAGTACGTTTTTGTGTCGGGATATCCTAGTTTACTGGTAGAGGGTGTTGGGGTTTGATTGGAGGGGAATGGAAAATGGCACAAATTCAACTGTAGCTGTAACATTTTATTTCCTTAAAAAACAAAATGATATGAAGCAAATATGCCATGAGTTCAGTATGATTGCTGAGTACAAGAGATTCTGCAATATTATTCTCAGTGGTACAGGGTGTGTTTGAAATAAAATTTTTTAATTAAAAAATATGCCATGTAACTATAAATCAGGAAGAGCTTGTATTCTTTAGTGATCGAGTTCAAAATATATTTAATCGAAAAATCACATATTTGCCTTATTGATCACAGCATTCATTCTTGTTTTCTTTATATGTTGACAACCACTTGTGTAATTCCTGTATTTTCTTTAGTGTCATTCCCTAAGTTTTGAGTAAAAGTACTTTATATTCTAACATCTTGAAGATTATAAAATTCTAGACTTAGGATCTGTAGAGTGGAGGTTAGTGGCAATTGCTACAGAGGCTAGAACTAAATGGGATGTTTGAATAAAATCTGTTAAATGATTTATATATGCTAGTTTGGGACTATTTTGAAGAAATATTCCTCTAAATATACAAAGTAGACTTAAGGTTTAAAATATCGTGATAATTGAAAGAGTTAAGTATTGAGGACTGGCTTTTCTCTCTTTCTGCAGGGCTCTGATAAGTATGTCACAATAAAAGAGAAATCACCTCTATTTTCTTATTTTTATTCATTTTTATTTTTTAGTACTAAGGGATTTTAAATTTGTTTTTCCTCTGTATTCAGGTACATGTCTCGAGTCCACGGTATGCATCCAAAAGAGACCACTCGTCAGCTGAGCTTGGCTGTGAAAGATGGTCTTATTGTGGAAACGCTAACAGTGGGCTGCAAAGGTTCAAAAGCTGGTATCGAACAGGAAGGATATTGGTTGCCAGGCGATGAGATTGTAAGTTTTTTTTATTTTATAAATCTGGAACGTTATTTAAATATAACCCATAGAAATTTATTTTCAGAAGTTTAGTAATATTCACTTCCACAGTTTTTATTAACATTAAGGACTACATTGGTAGGATGGATACTTTCCTTCCTGATTCTTTAGGAGAAAACTTGGAGCCTGCTTTTTCTGTCTAGATTACCTTGAATCTGAAAAATAAAACAAAGGAAAGCCCTTTTAATGTACGCACAATTTAATGGTACTCCTAAGCGTTTTCTTCAGTAAATATTAGTAAAAAATGTTTCGATGAGGATAATGTTGATGCCATCTAGACAGATTTGAAAGGGATATATACTTTTTTGCTTAGGGGCACATATAGAAGTATATTTTTTTAATGTAAAGCTTGGTTTCATGTGTACTGTTTCTGTCTTCCTACCTTATTTGCTTTTGATTTTTCTAATACCTTCATGAAAAGTCTATTTTTGGAAAGCTTTCAAATATAATAAACATTAATTTTTTAGTTCTGAAAGGAATAGATTTAGTAATTAGATATATTGAGAGTGTTTTATCATGAATTCTCTAAAACCTAAAATTATAAAAATGACACAAAAATCTTAAAATTGGTTATTTGTGGAAACATTTCCCCCAAACATTGTCTTTCCCTTTCTGGCTCTAGGCAATTGAGCCAACACACAAACACCCACCTGTTAGGTCTGAGAGCAATAAACTAAGAGCACTGTTTTCTGTGGGGAGCTGGTCCACAGAGGCAGCTATCAGTTATATACTTAGAGAAGCTGTTAGTTTTTTACACTGTTTTTGTTAATTTAATATGTGCCTTGAAAGTTTCTGGAAAAAAAGTTCACGTTTTCCACAAACAGAAAACATGGAAGAAAAAAATGTTTAATTTCATTGGTATCATTTGATTTGTGCACTAGAAGTATTCTTGAAAACTTAGGTGAAAATGTTTATAGGAGTATAATTCTTCTGTAAGCTAATTCTTCTTTAGCTTACAGAAAAGTAAAGCTTTTTGCCAATAAAGAAACTTTGGGTGCCAGGCCATAATAATAATAATAATGTCAAGTGACATAAATCTGTCTACAGCAGACATTTAAAGGAGGGCCATGATTAGCTGATACCTTATTATACACTCAAAATAATCTAGATAATATAAAATTTCTAGTCCCAAAACACTTAGCCATGTACAGATTTAGTACAGAAGGGTATATTGATACTGGGTTGGCCAAAAAGTTTATTTAGATGTTTCTATAACATGTTACAGAAAAAAGCGAACGAACTTTTTGGCCAACCCAATAATTTCTGAGCTGTATATAGTAACTAACCAATAGTAAATGCAACTTAATCCACAGGACTTTGGTTTGTGGATCATGTGTACATTTATTCATAAAAGTGATTTTATTTCTCCTTTTTAGTTTTGTCCTTTTCCATCTGCTTTTTTTCCCCTTCAAGTTGAGGCTTTTTTGTTCAGTTTAATTCAACAAGCAGTTAATGAGTTGTATGTTCACGACTACATTAGGTTCTGTATTCTACTTTTATTTTTGCGTGTTCTTACTGCATATATTTTTATAGCATCCTTTTTCTTTTTTCTAGATGAAATCTTACATGTAAATCAAACAGTGTATACAGATTTTATTAATTCTGGTTGGTTCTTATTCACAAGCATTTTTATACCAAGTATGTGTATATGATTTAACTACAAGTATATTAAAATTATACCTAGTTTATGAAATATGCAACTATTAAAAATACATAGGCAATGTAGTGTAGTTGAAAGAGCTAAGGTCGCCTATGTTACAATTGATGAGAGTTTCAATCCCATCTCAAGTATTTTTTTAGTTGTATGACCTTGAGGAAATTTCTTAACCTCTGATCCTCATTCCTCAGCTGTAACAGGGACACATTAATATAGCTTTCATTTGATTGTTTTGAGGATTAAATGAGATTATTTGTAGAAAGCATATAACTATGTACTCAAAGCAAGTTTTTGACTAGTGAATAAGTATGTTTAAAACAAGAAGTGCCTATATATAGAGTAGCAAAAGCACACAAATTTCTTACTGAACAGCAAGCAAAAATTCCCATCACGTTTTTTTTTACTTTTAACCTGTAACCTCAAACACAAGATTTGTTAAGAGATTTTCCCATAAGATGATGGATCTATATTTAAGGCGCAGATATAAAATGATGAAACTAATTATATGTGTATCTCATGGTTATGGCTGGTGGACCACCTGCCGACCCTGGGGCTGTCTTGTGCTATAGTTTTCATGCCCTAAGAATACTCTAGAAGGACACGTGACTGACATGGGTCACACTTGGCACAGCACAGTCATCTTACAATGGCCAGCTCTGTGTGTTTGTAGGGACTGTGTGGCCTGTGCATGCAGGCTGCTGTGTATCGGGGCCGGTTTTGAACCGCACAGCTTAGGAAGTGCCATCTGCTTCTCAGACATCAGGTACTTGCATGTTTATTCAGCAGATCTCTAGCAGATGGCAGTAAAGCGTCCTGTTCTAACAAAATCAGTCTTAGGGAAGGATCAACTTTCTAATTGGCACAAAGGTACTTTGTGGGCTAGTGACAGCCCTGCATGCTGGCATTTCAGTCTGGGACTCTCCTTTATAGTTTCTCCACTTTGTATATGATATGATTCCTCTAAAAGCTTGAGTTTTTAGATTGAAAGGTGTACGTTATTATTTTTGTTGACTTCCTACTCATTATCAAGAGAAGAAAAAGTCAAGTAGGTATATATGGCCTTGGGAAGGAAAGGGATAGGAGTTTTTGGCTATTCATTTTTAAACCTTTATTCAAAGTTACAAAGATTCTTTACTCAGCAAGTCATTTGAAAAATGGTAGTAAAGCTCTTCTTCTTTTCCTTCTATAGCCTCTAAAAATAGTAGCTATAGCTCAGAGGTGGGGGAAAAGTTTTCCTCTTGATAAGTCCCACAAGTTATATCCCTCGAGATACCTTGTATTAGCAAAGAGGCTGGAATCCTCTTGTATTCACGGCCATGATTATGTTGAGAAAGAGAAGGTAGGCAAGAGTGTCATTTCTTTAGGCCACTCAACTATCATTGAGCAAAGAGTCTGTTGTGTCATGTTTTTATTCCGCCTTGCTACCTTTTTTTGAATGCTTATTTTTAAAAACTTGATGCAATTGAAAAATACGCATATCTTGAACAATATTTTTATTAAACCCAGCTCTCATGTAATAAAAGCCTAACTCTAAGACTATTTCAGGATATAATTATATATAACCGTTTAAGAGGAAGCCTGTGTAAGTCAAAGAGTAGCCTCCATTGTACTGAGACTCTTTCTGCTAGGAATGGAATGATTTTTAGACATTTTGAGATGCTGATATTAACCACCATTTGTATCTCTATTGAAGTGATAATTTATTTGGAGAAACTATGATAAAATTCAGCAATAGACAAGCATCTTCACGGTGATATTTTAAATATGTCCATTTGAGATAGTAGAATGAAAAACATAATTATTAAAAATGAGGCCTCTCTCAATTTTAAATGGTTAGCTTAAATATTAGCAGAATTAAACAAGTAAAAGTATATGTACCAACCAATTTTTAAAACGACAAGCTTGCTGAACCTGGGCAACACTTGTAAGTTTTCTATGGTAGTCCTTAATTTCCAGATTTCTGTCATTAAGATTCACTCATGATCTGAATAATTCTTTTAGAGATCGTTTTTAAAGCTTTTGAAATTATATTGGTAAAAGGCCACTAGACCTGGGCACAGTGTGAAACTGTTGTGTTATATCAAGGCTTGTTTCTTTTGATTTTTCAATTTTTAAAGAAAGACTACATGTTTCCATAGATTGCTTCATCATCTGCTTGCTCTAAACTAATGTACATGGATGGTTACATTCAATCCATATTCGATCAAGATATTTCACATCCTCTATTCTAACAACTTGAGAAATATATTTCTTGGGCAGAATTTTACCATTGCTCAGCTGAGTTGAGTTTGGTATTTAGCTCCCTTTGTAATAAATACAAGTTAATTTCTTATGAGTTAAACTCTTAACCCACTAAAGATAGAAAGGTCTTATAAAAATATTTAATGTAATACAGGCATACCTCGTTTTATTGTGATTTGGCTTATTGTGCTTTTTTTTACAAATTGAAGGTTTGTGGCAACCCTGCGTTGTCAGGTGATGGTTAGCATTTTTAGCAATAAAGTATTTTTAAATTAATGTCTGTACATTTTTTTAGACATAATGTTATTGCACACTTAATAGACTGCAGTATAGTGTAAACACAACTTTTATGTCACTGAGAAACCAAAAAAATTCGTGTGACTCACCTTCTTGCAATAATAGCTTTATTGCGGTGGTCTGGAACTGAACCCGCAGTATCTCCGAGGTGTGCCTGTATAAGTACAGTAGGGCCGGTGACCTTGATTTATGGATCATTTGCAGAGAAAACATATCAAACGTGTGTTTTAATATTGAGGCAGTTGATATTATTTATTTGGTGACTCCCAACTTGATTCATGGTCCCTGGCACAAAGCTATGACTCTCCCTATAATTTGACAGATACTTTTTATCTGACATTAAATAATTTGGTCACCAGTGTAGAGGATAACTTAGAAGTGTAAAAAGGTGATGTTTGCTATGAGACTACTTCTCTCTTTACTTACCTGCCAGATCTGGACTCAGGGTCTCATTTCTTCTTGCGTGGTTAATGCCAGTCCAAAAATAAAGTATCAGCTTAGGAACCACAGCTTACATTTTCAGTTAAAGTCCTTCCACCAGGTTCGAGAGCAACTGCAGACATGAGCTCAGGTCTTGGCTGGTCAGCCCTGCTTCAGCTTCAGTACTTTTTACATAATCCAGTTTGTTCTGCTGATAAGCAGGACCTCATGCTAGTTTTTATGTAGGTCTTTAGTTAAGGTTTGATACCTTTTAAGAAGCATCATTAATGAGAATACAAATTTTATGGTTTCTTGAAGAGATTAACATGTTATGTTGGGGATAAGTGGATTTAGTTTTAGTTTACCGAGGGACAAGATAGGCACTTCTTTCCATCTTCATCTGCTTCTCCTGATTCAAAAGGACCAGTCTAAAAGAAACTAAGGTTTATATACCTCTTAAAACTTGGCTAAAAGCTCACATCTTTTGTATAAGAGGTAGGATTGGATTTATGTCTTATTCTTCAGAAATCACACCATTAAACAGCCCTGTCCAGAAGTGTTCTCTTGCTTTGTTCTTGGAAAAATATTGAGAGGCCTGCAAACAGCTTGACTTTCCTAGCCCACTTCATAAATATAGCTCAGTGAAGTAAGATTTTTTTTAAAAGTTTATATCTTTGCATTTTTCTTGTTATAATTATAGTTGTCATAAATTAATCAGTCATATGTTTTAAATACCCTAAGTCCAAAACTTCATATCCCTTGGATTCTGTTAATTTTTTTAATGTGAAATATATTTTATTATATTTATGTTAATTATGTGCAGAACTACACATTTCTTCCAAAGGTCGTTACCTGCATCAGATACAAAAATATAAACAATTGTTTATTTACTAAGTAAAGTATTAAGTAGTAAGTGAAGTATTGGTGATTATTAATTAGAAAACAGTTATACTATGGTTCTATGTGCAAAACTGTAATGTACTTAGACGTTATTCTTGCTTTGGTGAAGAATTTCCATTTTATTCAATAGAATATTTTGGGTCACGCTATCCTGTTATACTCTTTTCACCTTGTGTGTGTGTGTATGAGAGTTCTGTCTTCTTTTGCCCTCTTTCTAAATTTTATTTCACTAAGCAATGTTTTAATATTTTAATTAAAAATAATATTTAAAATTACTGCAAATATTTAACCATAAAATTCTTACCTCTCAATGATGAACTGAATTTATTAACAGAATTAAACTAAACTTAGAATTGTATAGAATTAATTAATTTTACATTGTATCTTTGTTAAAATACCACATGAAACACATATTTGATGATGTAAGATTTATCTGCTCATTATGTAGGAATAGGGAATTAATTTAAAAGCTGAACTCTCTTTTGAATATGAGGGTAGATAGTTTGGGAGACCCTGTCCAGACACAGTTCTCCCACTGAGCCCTCTTGCTTCAGCGTCTTCTCTAACGCCAAGTTAACAGTGTTTTTGCTCCATCTTGCTTACAGAGTCAGCTGTCTTAATAAACTTAAGGTCCTGAAGAAGAAATTCACGTGTATAATTGAAAGTGTCACATCATTTTGTGACTTGTCAATTCCTGTTTTGTGCTCTATAGCAAATAGATCATCTTAATAACACCAGCTAACAGTTTAACGAGCATTGTAACTCGTTTGATTCTTACAAAAACCCTATAAGCTGGGATTTGAGCCGGTCTGGCTCCAGAGTCTTAACTGAATGCTATAAATGGTGACAGAGACGTAGATCAGCAGGCTGCCTCTTGGTGGTGGAATGTTTTCTACTAGGTTCTGAAGACAGCCTGTATAAACTTCACACTGTGGTGAATTATCAAGTTTACCACATTTACATTCATCACTCCTGATTTTTTAAAAAAAGTCCAGTTTGAACCAGTTTCGGATCAATAAGACATACATTCATGATCTTGTGCAAATTTATAATGACGCTGAATTTGTTAGTAAAATGTTTTTCTAACATCTTTATAGGTTTCATGGCACATGAATTCCTATAGATTTTCTCTATGTCCATTTTGTAGCTTTTGTGGTAGTGTAAAAGTTTCCTCTTAAACTAGTGATGATTCTTGAGTTTGCATGCTACTGTCTTTTCATTAATGATTAGCACATTGATAGATTATCAATTGATATCATCTGCAAAATAATATGTCGTAAAGCAAATAATAAACAGTTTGACCATGTACAAAATCCCTTTAGCTCTGTGTATTGCCTGATATTGAGCAAAGTTATAGTAGAGAGACCAAGATTATTTTGTTTTTATTTTGAAAGGCCTACAGTATGCAGCCTTTCTCCAGGACAGCAACCCCAAACAAGGTGAACTAATTTTGCACTATGTTATTTTACTTTAATTCTGCTTTTTTAAAAATTAAATTTCTCTTTCTTTAGGCTAGCTTAGTTAACTCTTGCTAGAATTGTTCATTAAAACCATACTATCTTTACATTGCTTCTAGTTTTGGATTTTGTGCTCATAGGTTTGCTTTTTAAAAACTTTCTTGTATTGAAGTGGCATTTCACATATTATGATGTTGATCAGACTGAATGTAGAGTAGTTGCTGATTTCTGGTGAAATCCAGTGAAAATGCAAGCTTAGCTTTTTGGCATACATTATTGAGTATTAGTCAAAAGCACTGTATAAATGAATTCTGTTTACTAAAAGACAAAGCGTAGGCAACTCTACCTATAATAAACATGCTTATATCGTTTATACCTCAGAAAAATGTTTCCTGGATTCAGAATGTAGTAACTTTTGAACTTGACTTTTGCATGTTTTGTATATTCTAAACAGCTATTGCAGTGATTAGAAGAATGAACAGCACATACATTCCCAGCTCATACTTTCTTTTATATCAGATAAGAGTTAGTTGTATGCCATTATATAAACATATATCCAAATGTTTCTCTACTTTTACTTCATTTGAATTACACTTTCATTTCTATAATTTTTATGAAAAACTAGGTCTAGAATTAAACACCCCATTGAAGAAAGATCCGTTTTCATCCTCGTTTCATAGGTGGATGGGAGAAGGTAGGGATAGACGAAGGTAGGAGGTGATATGGGGAGGCTGGAGCTATGGACCAAACTTGTGTTCTCTTGCTTCCTTTTCTTAGTTAACCTAGTAACTATCATTTTGAGAATCACAGGAAGATGAATTAATGTAAAAAAATTCAAATGATGAAGAATGGCAGTTTCTTTTGTTAATAATGAGTATATATAAGCCACGAAAATCCTTTAAGATGTTTCTGAACAGATACGAGGAAAATATTCTGAAATCCTTTGTTTTAAACTTGGGAAGAGTTAATTAAAAAAAAATCTTATCTCCATTGAAACCTAGATCATCAATGATTTTTTGATACAGACATTGAAAGAGCTAAAATGCAGCTTACTTATGAGCTCTGTGAAAGGGGTACACCAATGATTGTTATTTTAGTACAGCCAGGCACCACAACTTACTGTGTCTCTGTGGCATCACTGTGTCAAACTTTTTGGGGGAGATTTTTTCCTACCATGCACAGATTAGGGTTTTCTGTCAAATCAGTATCTTACGATTTTTTAAGCAGTCTGACTGAAATTATTCCTCCATAGTAAATCTCCAGAGTTTATACATCTGCAGCAAATAACTAAAAATGGTCATGCTTTTTTCTTTATTACTTTGGTTGATAAAGACCGCCAATTTCTTACTAAAAAGCAAACCAAAAAGTTTACATTTTTGTAGAACTTACTAATGTACTTTAGCCATGACTCTGAATGTAGATTGGAAGGTGTGAATTTCAGAACAGTAGCAACTCCCTTCACTTTTGAAGGAGAGAGACGTAGCCTTCTCATATGGTCAAGCAGTAATACATTTGAACCTTAGGTGCCAGTGAGTCAGTGCTTACTAGACAAGTGCTCTATCGAAGCCAATTTATTGGGGGAGTTATTGATGTAAGAGGGAATGAAAAAGCTGCTCTCTCCCAGAAGCAGAGTAGACAGTGATTTATAAAAAGAAAAATGATGGCAGAATCCAAGTTTGAAATTTCAAGATCCCCATTGGGAAGTGGCCTTGATAACACTAAATGTGGGTTTAACCCTTATTCATGTAACTACCACATCTACAAAAGAAGGTTGAGAATTAATCCATCACTCTTAACAGGGGTATTTTTTGATAAAAGCTAAGAGTGATATTTATGAAGAATGAATTCCAAATTAAGGGAGCTTACACTATTCTCCTGTTTGTGTTTAAATGGTACTGGCTGTACAAAAAAAAAGAGTGTAACAAAAAAGAAAATGTTGAAGAAACCTGTATACCTGCAGTTATGGTCTTTTATTTCCAGGAATAGTCCCAATAAGAAAATAAGCCTGCTTCCTTTTTTGTTTTTTTTTTGTGGTAATGTCCTTTGGAGAATGTGATTAAACCTTTAGTTTCACATTTTCAATTTATTTTTCCAAATTCAACAGACCCTGAAAATTTGACAACCTATCAGAACATGGACATTCTGATTAATGGTTATTTTCAATAAAGCATCCAATACCATGGATGAGAAGATAAGAATAGTGAGCATCACCATTTATTACTATTCTCTCTGTTCCCAAAGTATGCTAAGTACTTAGTATATTTTTAAAAAATCAGAACAAAACAGAGGTTTGTTTATTTGAAATACTAAGTTATAGATCTTGCTTTGGGGTATTCCATTTACTGAAGAAATTATCCCATAGACTATATAAAAACGAAAGATAATGTTAGAACTGGGATTGGCTTTGGACTTATTTCATTTTGGACTGGTTTTGTTATCAGATCACCTTAAGATATTTCTGAATATTAATATGTTTAGGAGAGAATTAAAAATTTAAAGAAGCGAATTTCTAGGTATTTTTTCCCTCTTGTTTTAACACAGTAAATGTCTAAAATTGTTTATAATGCCTAACTTCTGATGGACTTTAGTTTCAATTTTGTTCTTAGTCATTGCAGATATTGACAAAATGTCATACGAAACTATTTTGTATTTTTTGTAGGACTGGGAAACAGAAAATCATGACTGGTATTGTTTTGAATGCCATTTGCCTGGAGAGGTGTTGATATGTGACCTGTGTTTTCGTGTGTATCATTCCAAGTGTTTGTCTGATGAGTACAGGCTTAGAGACAGCAGTAGTCACTGGCAGTGCCCAGTTTGCAGGGTGAGTACCTATGAGCTTTAATGTGCTGGTCAGAGGGGTGGAATTCATTAATAATAGCTGCACCAAGATATCCCAGGTGGTCTTGCCAGGTTAATGGATAAAGTACTGGAGGGTGGGGGTTATCTACTGCAATGTTGGTTAATGAACATAGAACAATCATAAATGAATATCACAGGACACATATTCAGGGTATGGATTTTAGAAAGTTTCAATCATGTAAAAATATACTCTTTTCTCTTACTTTACAATTCCCTCTGGATTGTGTGACTCTTTAATGGATAGCCTTTAGGAATCAAGAACCACTCTCCCATCCCAAGGTCTGTTCAGTCAGTCCTCTCTGCTTAGAAAACACAGGTAGCAAAAGGCACATTGTTGGAAACGTTCTGTATCTACTTCCCATTTTATATCCATGTAATGTGGCCTTTATTTTTTGTCATATCATGGGTTAGTTTATTTCTTTTATTTGGAGGGTGGAGGGATGGAACAGTTGTATATAAAGAATTCTACAAAATGAAATAGTCTGGTAGGTAAAATAGGTACTTCCCACAATTATTTTCATTCATATTATTTCCCCATTGAAAAGTATACATGGCTGTGCTTGTTGGTTGCAGATGTGGTATGTGTGTATATGAGTGATGTGAGATGCCTAAACACTACATTATGTATGGCATTGATGGTGATCAGTAAAGAATTATTTGATTGGAACTTCTATTGTTTTGTACTTAAAATTGTTAAGATACTTACTTGGAACCATGCAAATTGCCCAGATTACTCATGAGTCCTGTTGGTGAATGTGTTTTATAATACTCATTTATTCGTCCAAAAAAAGTTTTGTCTTTATCTCCTCTTTGGTATCAGCTAAAAATTTCCTGGCTCATTTGCCAGCACGACGAGCAAAGTACAGTGTTCATTCTAGTCTTCCCTTAGTGTCTGTGGCTTTGTATTACCTTGGTATGTTTCTTAACAGCACTGCTGTACATATTCAGTAGGCAGAAAAAAAAAAAAAGACCATAGAGATTGCATTTTAAAAAATGTGTAATGATGACTTGTAATCAAATGCCTAAATGCTAGGTAAGTCGTGATAAATCCCTAGGTCTGAATAAATCAGTGTCAGGCCTCAAGGTATAGACCTCCTCTTTGAGGTCTGCAAGAATTATAATGGCTACAAGAAATCAGTGTTATTGGTCGTGTGGGAACTGCATTAATACTCATAATTTACTCTCATGGATTTGTGTTTTACCAGTAAATATATCCTGGTTTTTGGTAACAATTTACACTAGAGGAAGTAAAGAATTAATGAGATCTGAAGAACAAAAGCATTAATGTAGTGAAAATATAAAAGAGGTGTGGTCACTGATCAAATAATAGGGACTCAGGGACTTAGGAAATACAATTCTGGACACACCTGTGTCTTTATAGCCATAGCTTTTTAATATCTAATATTTAGTTCATATTCTCATAGTAAAGAATTTAAACAAAAACACTGGGATTTTTGAGGTTGGGTTAAACGTGATGGTAGATGTTTTATATTCCTTACATGAAGAATGAAAGCTGAACATTTATACCTTTGAAGAAAATGTGTAATACTTTCTCCATCAGAATTCTCTATCAAGTAGTCAGATTCCATTTTCTAAATGTGTTTGCTCTACTCTTTACTGATAAGATGAAAAATTTTAAATTTCAGTGAGTTGCTGGCTCACACAGAAAAGTGATAGCCAAAGTAGAACTTAGCCAATCCCATCCTGCCTTTCTCTTCTTTCCTTTGGTTTTCTTTTTGTCTTTGTCAGGCTAGATATTTTCACATTGTGATATAATTATGCTTACTGAAATGATGCTGTGAGTCAATAAAAAATTGTGATTCACATATTCCTTTCATAGACCGTGAGCTACTCTTTCGTTAGACTCAAAAAGCCTGTGTCTGGGTTGGGGATGGTGAGTTTTAGCTTGAGCTTTAAAAATTCCAAAGAGAGAGTTATTTCTATGTTAGATCTGTTCTATTTTTTAAATTGTTATGTTCAAGAAAAGGATAAGTGCTAACAGTTTCTTTCCTGAGAAAAGGGATAATAATAACCTTGAGATTCTAAGAGAATTTTAAATATCTTTTTTGGTTGGTTTTGGGTTAATTTATTTTTTTAAACGATGTGTCAAGACTTCCAGTAAAGCTGTTTTTAATAATCTAACGTGAGAGTGACTGACCAGATTTAAATATTCTTGGACTAAGAGAACTAAGTCTATAGACCGAAACTTAAAAATTATGGTTCCAAGTCAGCATAATGACTTCTCTACTTTTCTTTGAAATTAATGTTTGGAAAGAATATATATTAATTAGATTTACTAATGAGGAATTTTGAAGATAAGATGCGAGGGCCAAATTTCAGTACAGGATAGAAGCCAATCACTGCTATATAAAATTGAAGATGAAAACATTTTTAATACTTAATAGTGGTCAGAAGACTTGTTTTTATATAACCTCTGTCCCTTACAGCATTGAATAGGTTACCTCTCACCCAGCTGTGAGCTGTTACCAGATTCACTTCAGCTCAAGTAACTTTATATCATATATCTGATGAATTCCAAAATATCTTAAGAAGGCAATGATGGGAATTTTTCTCAATTTAGAATAGTTTTTTCAGTTTTCATAATAAATCTCAAGAATCTCAGAACCCTGAAGATATTTCTTTGGAATGTATGCCTTTCTAAACAATAATTAAACTATTGTTTTACAAGTACAGTAGATTGTTATTGAAATAGAGCCTATGAATATCAGATTAGCATTTTGCTTTGAAAAAAGTTCAAGTAATGTCCTGTTTCACACTCCTGTTACTGAGAACTCTTATTAATTGAAAATAAAAAAGAATTTTAAATTACTTTTTTAAAAGTTTACTGTAAAAAAAAATTCAAATAATTTAGAGGAGGATAAAGCAAAAAAATAAAATTCCCAGAAATGCAACTGCACCATAGGTGAATGTGCTCACAGACCTCTCTGTGCGCACATGCACATCCATTTGTATCCATCTGTGTAACTGGATGGATTGATGGCTTACATGCACTGCTGGATCATAGCCAGTTTGCTTCCTCAGCAATGTCCCAGACATCTTTTTTCTACAGTGTGAAAGGGCTTCCCTGATGCACATTTATGTTGTTTCCGTGTGCTGTCTGACAAGCAACACTGCACTGAAACTCACCTGTCAGGGTGGGCGGGGGATGGGACACCAGTACCACCGTGTTTGGGATCGTGCCCCCCTTACACCTGGAAGAGCAGTCTGCTCATAATAATTTATTTCTGTATGAAACTGAAGTTTATATTTTGTTATATTTAGATATATTTGAATTTTATATTCCTGAAATAGCCATGAATTTTCCAGAAAAAAGAGAAAACCATAACTTTTAAGTGAAAATTGCTTTAGAGATTTTATTTGCCTAAAGGATATATCTTCTAAACAAAATGTAGTCAATTATATTTTTAAAAAAGAGAATTAATTTACATATGTCTACCTAATTCTGTTTGATTGCCTTCACAGGATAAATTCATTGAAGTGGAATTCTTAAAGGATAGGCACATTTCAGTTTGTGATTAAAAGAATCACCAAGTTGTCCTTCAGAAGATTATACCCATTTATACCAACATTGAAAGTATTCTCCAACTTTTTGTTACCAATTTGATAGGCTCCAAATGGATATCTCATTTTAATATTCCTTCATTTTCATTTATATGGTTTGCAGGTTACAGTCATTTTTTCCTTGATGCCGTAATTGCAGAAGGCAGGCCTGTGTGTGTGCGCACAAGACTGTGTGTGTGTGCGTGTGTGCCTGTGAGCATACGTGTATGCAGTGTATGTCTGTGTGTGAATGTGTGTGTGTATGCATGTCAGAGTTGTGTGTATGCATTTGTGTGTCGTGTGTGTGCAGCTATGCATGTACATGTATGTGTGTGTGCGTGCATGCACGCACTGCACACTTGCTGGCCTCCAACCCTGCTGGTAGACATCATGGTACTGTTTGAATGATATCTACTCGGGCTTTTTAATACATGGGCAAGGTGACATCTTACAGGAAACCCTAAGACCACCCCCCAGGTTGGTGCCATGTTGCCTTTTAGATCATAGCTATCTGGTAGATCTTTCTATGGGCATGGAAGTGTTCTCTCTGTGCTGTCCGGCAGGAGCCACTGGGCATGTGTCTGTTGAGTACTTGAATGTGGCTTGGAGACCCAGGAACTGGATTTCAGTTTGGCACATGTGGCTTATGGCTACTTACTGTATTAGTGCAGTGTTATAACTGCATATCTAAATGCCTGTAGTACTCCAAAAGAAACATTTTGGTATAAAATGTCAGCCTCATGAGTGGCCTGGCATTTGTTCTCCCCATCAAGCCATAGTTACGACTTGGAAGAATTCTAAAGGAAGGTTATAAACCAGCTTGCGCCCTGCCGCCCCTCCTCTGCGCAGCAGATCGTACAGCAAGCACTGCATTGTGGCTGTGTAAGTTACAGTGTGGTGTAATGTAATGTATAGTGCACAGATCAATGGCTACAATATTTGATAGTGCTGTGTTTGCTATTAAGCCGGTACTTCCCAAAAATCAGATCAACTGCAGGGGAAACTGTATAGCAAAACAGAATAGTTGGCACTTTC
The DNA here is from genome assembly GCF_949987515.2 of Delphinus delphis. Taxonomy (NCBI): domain Eukaryota; kingdom Metazoa; phylum Chordata; class Mammalia; order Artiodactyla; family Delphinidae; genus Delphinus; species Delphinus delphis. Next base: position 98,754,595 of record NC_082684.1, on the reverse strand, counting down.
CAGGCTAACAATTCTGAGACAATAGTATTTTGAAAGGTCCCTATTTCCTCCATCCTCTTGTAATACGTTCATGTTCCTTACATAAATGAATTTTGTTTTTATAACTTTAAGGAGTTGTAGATTCATGTTACTGCTTTCAAATTCAGATAAATGAAAATTTTATGTTAGGACTAAAATCTGTCATTAGGGAGCAGAATGGAGGGCTCTGAACTGTGCTCCCATGGAAAGTACTAGAATGGGAAGTCTGCAGTGACCTCCTTGCCTCCTTTTCCATATTTGGTCCACTGTGCTGCTCCAGTGAAATCCATCCAAAGATTTTTTTTTTTTTTATTGAGGTATAGTTGACATACATATTATGTGTTTCAGGTGTACAACGTAGTGATTCACAATTTTTAGAAGTTATATTCCATTTAGTTATTATAAATATTGGCTATATTTCCTGTGTTGTACTAAATATCCTTGTAGCTTATTTATTTTATGCATTGTAGTTTGTACCTCTTATTCCCTTACCCATATCTTAGGCTTTTATAATTGTCTTATAATATAAAAATGTTGTATTACTATTTATATCCTTAACATCTTTGATTCACTTTACATCCCATTTATGATGCACTTGTCGTGACTTACATATGAAGGGATCAACTTAAGTCACAAAAGAAAAAATACCATTCAAAGTATTGGATAGGGGATATATTATTCCAGTATGTCTTTAAAACTATAAAATACTCATCTGCCCACAAATGTTTCATATGGTATTTTTCTCTGTTTAAGGGTCACAAACTTTAAAATTTGTGTTAATGTACAAATGTATGGTGAATCAACTTAGCCTACTAATAAAATACAGAAACACAAGAAAATGTAGATACGAAAATGAAGAAGAATTTATATGGGAGAATTTTACTTATTTAAGAATACTTTGGTTCTACATCTAATCCGCAAAGCTCTCCCAAATTTGCAGAGCCTGAGTCTCTGATGCTTGACTAGTAGGCCATCTAAGGAGATCCGAGGAAGGGAGCTACACTAGTAAGAATTATTCCTAAAATCTCCCTACTACTGCAGCTTCTCCTTAAAATATTTAGAATGAAGATGTCTATTTTACAGGCAACTTAATAGATATATACAGAAAGAAGTCTATAGAAAGCATTTAAAATTAACTTTTAGATTGGATGTTAATCCCCAGGTACTATATATTTTTTTCACATGGGGTAGAGTATACTCGGTAGACAGCTACTGAAAACAAGGGAATTTAACTGTTTACTAAAACTAAACCAAGACTGAGTTGCTATTTAGGAGGTCACCATGGGTACGTACTGACTTGTCACTGTTAACTTAGTTCTGGGTAAGTTATATTTGAGTCATTTGTACTGTGACTCCTGATGAAAGCTATTTCTTGAAACTGGAGATAGAAATTTACTTCTGAATTCATTTTTCATTCTTTTGGGTATGTAGGCAGTATAGTTTTTTTAAATCTCAAAATTAAGGAGAATTCTCATTTAATGTTCAGAGTGAAACAGGACAAAATGTGAAACGAAAATATTTTGAACGTATATTCTTTACTCTGTGTATCTACTGTGAAACTGTATTCTTGCTTTCTGATTAGTCTTCCTTTTTTAATGTGGGAAGTTTATTAATATTTTCACCCTGAAAGTAAGTACTTTTACCTTCAAGATACATATTATCAATTCTGGAGTAGAGATTTGATTTTTAAATAAAATAGAAGAAGCGTTTTTTAAAAATGTAGACAATCATAGTATTAAAAGCTACGAATGAACATTAATCAAATTTTTTTTACAATTTTTAAAGACAATGGGGTCTTATTTTTATACTCACAAAAGTAGAAAATTAATTTTTAAGAAGATCTTTGTCTGAACCAATTACTTTGTAAGGCAGTTTTGGTATTCATTCCTGGCTTTACTAGAGGAAAAAGTAATGGGAACATTGATAAAGGATTTTTTTTTTGCGGTACGTGGGCCTCTCACTGTTGTGGTCTCTCCCGTTGCGGAGCACAGGCTCCAGATCTGCAGGCTCAGCGGCCATGGCTCACGGGCCCAGCCGCTCCGCAGCATGTGGGATCTTCCTGGACCAGGGCACGAACCTATGTCCCCTGCATCGGCAGGCGGACTCTCAACCACTGCGCCACCAGAGAAGCCCTGATAAAGGATTTTTAAAATTGGATCTAGGATATAAAATTGTAAAATCTCATGTATTGTTATATAAGCTCTTTATAAAACTACCTGGAGCCAAGCAAGAAAGAAAAAATCCATACTTTCTACATTGCCTCCCCATGATGAATTTAACAAGTTACAGTCAGAAGGTGTTGGATGTGAGTGTGAAATGTTTGGGGTGTATTTTGTCCTTGAGATGTATCTTTTTAGTGGCTTTTAAAAAATGTTAATTGAGCTTTATCTTTTATTTTTAGCTATAAGGGATTAAAGAGATAATAGTTGGACTGGTTCCTACATCAAGATGGTTACAACTTAATCTAGATAAGTGTTCCCAGTATTGATGTACTGAAAATATGTACAAAGTGCGCACAATTTCCTTTTATTGTCTCTGCAGTGATGAGGCCGGAGAGGAAGGGGTGGAGAGGTAGGAGTGGGGAGGTAGGGGAAGGAGTGGGGAGGTAGGTAGTGTAATGTTGGCTGGTTGTCAGCCTCATTAAGCAGAGAACATATGATACTCATTCCGCGACCCCAAAACAGAGACATGTAAGTTATTTTCAGAAGAGAGAATGGAAAGGTTTACTCCATTGAAGAATCCGTCCTCCCTCTGCCTTTTGAATCTTGTTCTTTCTTTAAAGACTAGTGTTGGTAGAAGATGGAAGGAACAAGGAGACACAACCTGTGTTCTATGAACTTTTTCGAATGTCCCTTTCCTATTCTTAAATCCCTGTAATCTGCTGCAAAACAACTTAAAGTTATGTCCAAAAGTAAATTTAATTTTGAATGATAAAATTCCTGACATAACAAGAATAACATAACACCCTTCTCTCTATAGCTACTATTACAGCAATTTCTATGTGGATGTAGTGGATATAGAAATACTCCATGTTTTCACAATACCAGTCAGTTGTGTGACTTGTGGAATTAATTTGAGACTATACTTTAATAGTTGGTAAATCACCCTGGACTGGCAGATACAAAGCTGATTATATCATCTGAACTTAGTCAAAACCTCCCAACCTCAATCAGAGAGCAAAGAGTTGACGCTGTTAAAATTAATAAATATAGATACAGCTGAAGTAGCATTCAGTGCTGTTTTGTAAATCTCCATGAAGAAGTCTGGAAACCCTGTGCATTAGTGATTCAGTAGGAGCAACTTCTCAAGTAGAGAGTGCTTGGGAGTAGAGTCATGTTTGCCAACACACTCCAAGAATCCACCTCAACATGTTCTTTGTGGTTTGAATTATCCTCCAAGTTCAACTTTTACCTATGAGTAAGAAGGCATATTTGTGACAGCCTAGGGGAGATTTTTAAACTTAAGTTTCTTTAACTTAAGTTTAAAAAAAAAAAAAACCAAAAAACTAGTGCCAGAAACTCAAGTGCAAATGATTGTTGCTGGACTGACCATGGGAGATGTAGGATGGAGCTATAGCGAGTCATGCACTCCGAATGCAGAAGTGTTTAACCAAGTTCCTACGCTGGTGCTGGCAGCAGGTGTGGTGTTCTGTTCTTCTGCTCTTGTAGAGGAGACTTAATTTCAGTGTGTCAGTACTGGGGGTGAACAAGACTGAACATTGGTATATTTTTAGAAGACTGTGCTAGAAAGTGATTGTCATTGAGGGGCTGCTGGGGTCCCAGTGGTACAGAGGAGAAATAGTAGGGCTTGGGGCCACTCCCACCAGACCAGCTCTACTGTTAAAATCTCAGATATTGGGTTTCTTATAAATTCTTTGATTCCTTTGTATTCCAGCATTACAAGTGGTTATAGAGAATATTGCAGAGCCCCTGATTTCCTTAACATAGGCAATTTATGTGCAGCTAAAATTCATTGGGATTCATTTCTATTCTGTGATTACAGATAGTTATGGAGGAGAGCTTGGAGCTTCCTGGTTCCTCTGACAATATAGGTAATTTATATGCAGACTGGTGTTTCTCCAGTAAGCCCCAGAGACCATCTGTAGCCGAATTACTGGATGTGCCTCTAGAACACATCCTTGGGGTTGGGGCTCAGGAGTCCTGCACGCTCACTGACATCCAGTGAGCCTCTGATTGTCAGAGGACATCAGCCATGTTTAGGTGTCATCTGACACTGAAATGGTACATTAACAAAATGGTTTATAGTGGCTTGAAATGTGCTAACACAGCTTGGGTGTGAATAAGTATTTCACATTTTGGAAGGATCTTGTTGAGTTCAACTACATGGAATGTTTTTTTCTAGTAGGCAGTGAAGTTGGTTAGTAATGACTGCCATTAGTTCAATTCAACTAGTATTTATTGAGTATTTACTATTTGATACTGTACGAGGCCCTGGCAAAAGAACACTGAACTAAACCATCATGGACCCTGCTGTCATAGAACTTATAGTCCAGGGGTTGGCAAACTACGACCCATGGGCCAAATCAAGCCCACCACCTGCTTTTGTACTGCTCATGAGCTGAGGGCGGGTTTTCTACTTTCAAATGGTTGAAGAAAAACAGAAATAATATTTTGTGACATGTGAAGATTATAAGAAATTAAAATTTCAGTATCTACACGTTTTATTGGAACACAGCCCTGTTCATGGAACGCATGCATTATTTATAGCTGTCTTCTCACCACAATGGCAGGGCTGAGTAGTCGAGACAGCCACTAACTGAATGTCCTCAAAGCCTAAAATAGTTACCATCTGGCCCTTCACAGAAGTTTGCCTGCCTCTGGTCCAGCCTGCTGTGGGAAGAACATTTTGGGTGTTGGGAATCCCCAAGAAAGTGGGAAGCCCTTGTTAATAACAGACTTGGGAGCTTGGATTTGGCGAGGTGAGCAGCACAGATATATTATCTGAGGAAAAGACCCCTGGATTTCTGATTTTACACTTCTTTTTTTCTTTTGGATGCTTGGTGTATAGAAGTGGTATTTCCAGAAGTTAATTCTCTGCTGAAATATGTTTCTACAACTGAAGTGCCCTATGTTTCTAGGGCACATTGAAAATTCCAGACTATTCAGTCCTGAATGTTCCTTCAAATAATGGTGCTTGGGCATCATTATCAATAATCAGCTGTGGATAAACCTTGACAGGATCAAAACTTGTTCCTACCTGCTTCCAGCCAAAAAACACCGTAAGGCACTGAGCGTGGCTGAATTACTTTATTCATGTTTTGTCTTGTGGTATCTACCTAGACTCATTTGATTTGCTATAATCCAGCAATTATTGTAACTGGCTTAAGAATTCCTTACTCAAGAAGATATTCAAGATTTTCTGTTATTTTTCCCTTAAAGGGAAGCAGCCCCTCGGTTATCTGTAATATACCTAAGTGCATCTTAGGTTAGTGGATGTCTTATCCACCTCTGTAACACAGCTTTGGCCATGTGATTTCTGTTGTCTAACAATGGTTGCAGCAACTTTGGGCATGTAATAGGAAGTTTCGCTCTTTATTATTTGTAGATATTGACCAAAGTCACTCCTGTATGCTGCCAGGTGATATGGGCAGTTACCAACACTTACTGGGCTTCACTCTGGTGGATCCTGAGCTGTCACTCTTACGAAAAGGCCTTTACTGAGGAGTTCTGAGGTCTGCAAAGCAGTTCTTCAAAGTCTGAGAAAGAATTGGATCTGAAATAATCTGCAGATTTTATACAGCACTATTTTTCTCTTTTTCTTACCTTGTTGTCAAGAGCTATCTGCTTAGTTATGTTACAAGCAGAATGGTGTTTACCTTAGAAGCTGCCTCTTTCATTTCTCTTATAGTGGCTTTTTCCAAGCCACGCCAATGTCCTGGTTTGGCCGACAGGCACCAACTCTGCTGTGACTGTCACATAAGGCAGCTCACAACATGCTAACTAAGATGTCCTTAGAAGTCTTAGGGTGCAGCCCTGGACGGAGCTGTGTGCTCTGTTGATTTCCTTTGTGAAATGCCAACTCTCTAAATCATAACCAGAAAGTGTTAAAAAGAAAGCCCACAAGTTTAGCAAATGTGAAAGCGTCTTATAACAAGTGCTTCGTCCCTACAAATTGTTGAAAGAGATTTTGCATCTGTTCAGGGTCTTCTCTTTTGTTTGCTTCCCTTCTCTGAGCAAGTGCCTCAGCCTGCACGTGTGGGAAGTGGGCTCCCCCAGCCTCCTGGATACACCTACCAACTGGAGTGTTCACACGCACTTCAATTCTTGCCCTACATCTTCAGTAGAATCCCATATCTGTCACCAGAAAAGATGTATTGGGTAGCAAGTAAAAAAATAAACAAGTAACATAGAGGCTTTCAAAAAAATAATCCTCCTTGGATAGGAAACTTCTTTTGGTGACTCCTATACAGCCAGAATGATTGAAGTTTCTAATACCTTAACTGAAGAGAACCAACAAATAGTTGGAACGTAAGAGAGGTGCCTTTCTGTTAGTGTGAGCAAGTAGACAGAGCGGCTTCTAGACCTGGTGTCACTTTAGAAGCCAGCTTCGCAGCTTTGCCTCTTGACTCTTCTTGGGACAGCAGCAGAGGTGAGTTGGGCCACTGCATGTGTTTGTGTAAGGAAACAGCCTCTCTTATGTTGCTGTGCAGTGGTTCTCAGTCGGGACTGCCTGGGAGAAATACCTGGGGTGTTAGGACTGCCAGTGCCCAGGCTCCTCTGTAAACCAGTGTCAGCACCATCTCTGGGTGGCACCTAGACAGTGGTGGCTTTTTCCTTGGAGGTAAAATTTACATTGCAGTGATTTGCACAAGTCTTTAATATGCCACTTGAGAAATAGACAAATGCACACATAGCTGTGTACCCAAGTCCCACCGACATGACCATTGAATCCCACCCCATACCAGATGGGCGTCACTGTCATTAATGTCCGTCAGATAAGTTGTTCCTGTTCCAGAACTTTGTATAAATGGACATTGGTGTTTTTTTAAAGGCTTTCCCAGGCGGTTCTAATGCACAACCAGAGGTGATCAGCACTGAAGTGGGCTGCCTGAATCTGGGTGGCACTTTATAAAATGTGTAGGGGACTTTCTAGGTAGTAATATTTTGCCAGAGTTGGAGCTGTGAAGGGTGGGGGTGGGTCACATCCATTTAGCCGCAGAAAGTCATCCATCCCCCTTGTTTCCTTTTACATTTTGCTGAAATATAGTCACTTTCCTAAGCGTATATCACCACTTTAAATTGCACACTGAAGAGGAGAGATACTCTCTTAGCACCTTACTCTAAGCAAATTTAAACATGATACAAAATCAGATTTTTATCCTCTAATTTATCATTTATTATATAGTTTTGTAAAATTAAGGCCCTCGGCCTGAACTCTGTACATTTGGAGTCTTCCCAGAAAGAAATGTTGCTGCACACGGTTATGCTAAATTAGCAATTAATCTAGAAATGTTTAAACAGGTGAAACCAAAGTAAAAGCATTCTGAGAGCATGTAATACCCATGTATTTTGTAGATTCTCTATGGAAAGGAAATACGAACTGAAAATAGACCTTCATTTAAACAGGGGAATTACATGAACAATGTAATGCACAGTTACCTAAACTTAAGCAAAGTAAAATAGGGTTTTCCCTACTGTTTCAAAAAGTTTCAATATTTTTTTATTTCAAAGAACGAACCAGTTGGTTAGGATATTTTAGCTATACAGGCATACCTCGGAGGTATTGCAGATTTGGTTCCAGACCACAACGGTAAAGCAAATATCACAATCAAGTTAGTTGCACAAACTAGTTGGTTTCTGGATGTACATAGAAGTTATGTTTAAACTAGTAAGTATGCAATAGCATTATGTCAAAAAAGGTACATACCTTAATTAAAAAGTACTTCATCGCTAAAAAATGCTAACCATCGTCTGAGCCTTCAGCGAGTCATAATCGTTTCACAATAGTAACATCAAAGATCATTGATCAAAGATCACTGTAACAAATATAATAATATAGTAATATTGAAAAAGTCTGAAATACTATGAGAATTACTACATGTGACCTAGTGACACTAAGTGAGCGAATGCTGTCGGAAAAAGGGCGCCAATAGACTTGCTCAATGCAGGGTTGCCACAAACCTTCAATTTGTAAAAATCACAGTATCTGCGAAGTGCAATAAAACGAGGTATGCCTGTAGAGATATTCTGATTCTAGCACTGCATAAATTTCACCCACAGAGAAACATTGAATTGCTTTATTTTCTAAGGCTCTAAAACCAAAAGGAGTTGGATTCTAACTAACAGTGAAGTACTTCATAGGTTGATGTTGAGAGTGCAGAAATGAGAAAAAATATTACCGTGCATGTGTAGAATACACAGCAGCCCTGGAGACAGGGCAGCCATGTTGCAGGGGATGCAGTGAGCACCCATCCCCACCGTCGCCTCTCAAGTGACTGCAGACGTCCCAGCACTAGTGGACATCGGCTTCAAGAGCACTCATTGCCTGGTTGAGCTCGAGGTGTTCAATGGGAGACCCAGAGAGGAGAGTGTTCCCACCCTGCTTAGTTTGGCACAATTTTTAGTGAGCATTAAAGTAATATTTCAGCACTACATACAGTGCTGGTTGTATATTTCACCTGAATAATATGTTACCTATTAAAAGAACCATGACCCCACAGATAGTATTACAAGACTTCTAATCTGATGTAGGTTGCTGTTATACCTGAATTTATACACAGTTGTATGATTTAATGACCAGAATGATATTTGGGATCTGCAGTGTTGGTAGTCCTCCCAAAATATTTCCAAGTTGGCATGATAGAGCATGTAGTTGGAAGCATTTGGCTTTTTTGTCTGTTTGTTTTTGGCCATGCCATGCGGCTTGCAGGATCTCAGTTCCCCAACCACGGATTGAACCCGGGCCACGGCAGTGAAAGCCCGGAATCCTAACCATTAGGCCACCAGGAAACTCCCTGGAAGCATTTGTTTTTATTCTCCTCTCTTTTTAAGGGAATATAGGTTTCCCAGGAGGTGAGGAAAAAGCCTTCTTGGCCTTCTTACCCTTTCTTCCCTATATCCAATAGCTCATCAAGCTGTTTAGTATAGAAAGCAGTGCTTGGAGGGATGGCCGTGCTAGCAAGAATGTTTACACAAAAGCATTAATAGCTGATTGTGTTTCAGATCCACTGTTTTACTCTGGCTTACAGGAGGGAGCCGTTAATAGTTCTCATGTGTTTGTGTGCCTGGGACTCACTGGGGATTTTGTTTAAAATGAGAATTTACAAGCTACATCAAAGTCCCTTTCCCCAGAGATTATAAAACCTGGGGTTCAGGAAATGTCATTGCATTTTAAACTCCACATCTACACCATTGGTACTTGGTCTTGGCCAGATGTCACAACCACCTGAGGAACTAACAGTGAATGAATGAACTTTCCCTTAGAAATTCCAATACAGATGCTCAGGGGTGGAGCCCAGCTGCATTTTATGGGAGTCCACCAGTGTATCTGAGGTATGGCCGGGGTTGAGAAAAACTGCTCCATAATAAAACTGCACAGGTCATAGAATAAAGCTGAGTAAGGAGAGCACTGACTGCATTGCCAAAGAATCCAGGTGAGGAGGAAGGGAGGGGATCATGTCAAACATGAAGTGTATGAAAGTAAGTCTCCAGCTCAGAAAACAGTTTTCCACTTGTTATGCAGATATTTTAATGTTGTGTATGTATAATCAGTTTGCTTAAGCCATAGCTAAGGTTTCTCATTTACATGAGAAAGTTTTGCTCCTTCTTCCATTGTACTTAGGATATTGAGATGACTTCCTGTGTATAAAATTCTTTTGGGAGTAAGTAATAATACCACTGGGTAGAGACTTATAATGTAGCGGCCTGAAAAAGTTAAAGCGTCTATTAAATAGTGGCCCAAACCTACTCAGTCCTCTGCAGTGCAGTCTACATATGGTCCAGTGTCTGTCATGGTATATTAACCTTGACTAGGGAAACGGGAACATTGGTCCTTGTTTCCTAGCTGTCTAGAAATGACATAAAAGTTAAAAAATCCTGTCTTTTTTTCTTCATGTAAAGTTAATTTTCTGAGAGATAAATTAAGGAACCTAATTAGCTTTTAGGCAAGACTAACAGGAATTGGAGTTATTACTGAAGAGACCTGTGACACTTTAGAATAGTTATGTAGATGTGTGTGCTGCAGTGTATGTAATTCCTTTGTGACACAGACATTTAATAATCTTTTTAACAGAGAATAATGTTATGTTGAAATTCACCATTCAATATTGCTATTTTAAAATATTCCCTAAAGGATTTCAGCCATTAATTTTTTTTAATAAAATAAGTGATTCTACATTATATCATTATTATATCATTATTGTTATTATTTCTTTTCATCTGAAAATTGGTTGAAGTTTTAAACATCAAGAAAAGAAAAAAATGCATAGTTCTCTAAGTTATTATGTCAGGGACAGTATAATATTTTCCGATTCTTACCTTGTTAAATGCTGTTTTTGGTATGCAAATTTTGAAGATTTCTCGGCATCAGATAATGTTGGAAATAGTACATCTTTTAAGAAAATCTTTGCACACTATAATCTTTTATATAAGAGACATCTTTTACAAGAATATAGACTTATAAATGATCAGATTTTATCTTGGCCTTTTCTATCTTCAACAGAGCATCAAGAAGAAAAATACGAACAAGCAGGAGATGAGTACGTACCTGAGGTTCATCGTCTCCCGCATGAAAGAGAGGGTGAGTCCTGTAAGGGGGGCTCTCAGAATCGCCCAGAATATATTTCACTCTGGCTTACTCCTTAAAAGTTAGTGACTGACAAGGAATAGAGCAGTATGAGGGGTGGAAACCACTGCTGTCCCGTTTCTTTTGTGCAGTAAATAGTTCTATAAAAGGCTTTTAAATTTGTTTTGTCTTTGTTTTCAACTCAGGCATTTCTTTAGCTGTATTAGATTAGAAACATTTATATTTTAAAATTCCATTTATCAGAATGAACATATTCATTGATAATTAGTGTTTAAAATGAATTTTCCAAAATAACTGTTCTTTCTATTCAAACCTTAAGGAATGCCACATTAAACTATAGTGCATGTACATTTTTCATTAAGTTCTAAAGTACTTGTTGTTTAGAAATTGATGTTTTACCCCTCTCTCTAGCCACGTTTAAACTGATGTGTCTCATGACCTTTCAGGCTATTGACCTTAATAAAAAGGGGAAGGACAACAAACACCCCATGTACCGGCGGCTGGTGCACTCGGCGGTCGACGTCCCTGCCATTCAGGAGGTAAAGCTCCCTGACAGCACAGCCCTGGTCGTGCACCTGCCGCCCTCCTGCCTGAGCAGCTGCCCTTGTGAATGGCATGCACTCCCTCTAGTGCTCTTTAGGGGTCATCTTTTAAGAGGCTTGGTTTTCAGCAGCCTGTTGATTCTTGACACTTGCTGCTTAAAGAAAATGTATTGTAGCCTGGTCAGTGTAATGTTCCAGATGTAATTAACATGTGGATGTGGTTTCCTAGTTTCAGAAGCAGTACTTAGGAGTTTCTCTCAAGGAAAGATTAGAACATAGAACTGATCTAGGATCTTGGGAAACACAATGACATGCACTCGAACAAAACAGTTTTAACTAGAAAACTTTATCCTTCTTTAATGAAGTTCTTATTTTTACCTACTCTAGCTGAGGATTGTTAATGGGTTTGTTAATATTTAATTACAAATTGCAGTAAAATGCAGTGAACACTTTGACCTGTTTCCAATTAGCTTTGCAGATTTATTAATTCTGTACCTATGTATCGTTTTGAAGTTTTAAAATCTTATGGCTGGCCGTAATAGGGAGACCATAGGAATAATTTAAAATCATCTTACTCCTTTCTTAATCTGCTTAATAGCTGAGGAAGAATGAAGGTGTATTATTTCAGTGGAAGAAAGGGATAAATGAAGGTTGTTCATAAAAACGAGCAATTTAAATTTTACCTCCTACCCCTAGATTGTGTGGCTTCAGGCATAGCCTCTTTTCCTAACTCTGAGCCTCTGAGAACAATGAAGAACTCAGCTGCCCTTCCTGCCCTCTCCCTGTGTGGCCCCTCCCCACGTTCTGCAATCTGATCCTGTTGGGTCCATGGAGCACACTGGCTGGGCTGATGGTGCCTTGTTAGCAAGTGCTGACCATGAGCGGAAGCACCATAAAGAAAATGAAGAGGAAGACATGATTTTCATGCTTTCAGGAGCTTACAGTCCAGACCAAAATACGAGCTATGATGGTGCTTGGGGACTGTGGGGTGCGGTTGTCCCCACCTGGGTATAGGCAGGTAGCCTGGGAGCGCTCCACAATGCCAAGGCCTGAGCACCTGCGAGCCCAAGGCCATGAGAAGTTCAGGGTGGAGTTCAGATATCAATATTCATAAAAGTGCCCTGTGACCCTTGATGCCAGACAGAACCATCATTTGCCTTGGTGCATATAGGACCTCCTAGGACTTTAAAATTGTTTATACATCAGCACCTAATCCCAATTCAGAATTACAACCGTATCTTCTTTGTGATAACGGTAAAGTGTCACAGAGGCTAACAGCTCTTTCTTCTTTCAATTTTTATTCTCTTGAGTTATAAAAATAGTAGATATGTAGTTAGGGTCTCATCAACCCCACTGACCAAAGCTTTCGTTATTTACAGTGCTTAGCAGCAGCTTTTTTAATTACAGAATGAGGTGTTCACGCTGCAGAGTTCATACTAGTAAATAAATATCGGGGACAACGTGGCTGCAGGATGTTGGCTCTGCACACTTCACCATCCTGTAATAGTCTAACTGCAGACGGAGTTGTGGGTTTCTTTTACGCACATTCTGTCAGTACCATGGGACACAGGAGTAGTCGTAATGCCATTCTGGAAAATTTGCCTGTTTCCTACACTCTAACGCTGTAATGCTGACAGGTGTTTTCACCATTAACCCTTTGCCATTTTGTTGTTTTCCCTCTGCAGAAAGTGAACGAAGGGAAGTACCGAAGTTACGAAGAGTTCAAAGCTGATGCTCAATTGCTTCTCCACAACACAGTGATTTTCTATGGAGGTTGAATATTTTTTGTTTTTTTCTTTTGTATAGTTTTTTAAAATTCATACCATTTACATTCCATGTTGAAAAATATCTTATATAAAATATTACATTAAAACAATACCTGAATGATCTGTAAGTAATAATGTTAGGGTTTAAACTTAAAAATATTTGGTAGTGGAGTTATAGCTTATAGAATTGACTGGCCAAAAGCAGAACTCTAGTTACACTAAGTAATATTCATAGTTTTATATATAAACTTAGTTGAAAGGCTTTTTATAAGCACTTTGATTGCTTTTGATTTTCTGCATTAATATCCCCTCATTCAAAAGTAATGAAAGAGGTCCCTCTGTACCTAGAGTATTATGTTACATTGGATATAAAATTAAAGCTGCTGATAGCATTTTCTTTTACTGCCTTAATTTTATTTTAAATATACATTTTTCGTTTTAAATGGTATGTGTCCACTTTTGTTAAAAATGAAAGAAAATTTAAATGGCTGTATTAATTTTGATAGTCTTGTGTTTCTAGATCACTGGTAATAGATACCTGTCTTTAATTACAGCAGACAGTGAGCAAGCTGACATAGCAAGGATGCTCTATAAAGACACATGTCATGAGGTACTATCCATGCCTAATAACTAAACTCTTGCTATATTCCACATTAATCTATTTCAGAATTCCACTCTGATATGTACATTTTAATTTTGCCATTTTCTTTAAATATAATTTTATGTCCATGTATGACATACATGGGAAATAACGCAAACAGAAGGGGAAGAATTCTGGCAGAACTATTTTCAGAGAAATCCTGGGAGTTAGATTTAGTTACTAAGTAACTTCTACTAGTTAGAAGAAAAGGAAACTTTGTTCTCTCCTCTTTAATTACCCTAGAGAGTATTAGTTATATAACTACATGTAAATGTGCTGCACTGGGCAGGCACTCAATAAACATTACCCTCTGCGAATGAAAGGTTCAAATTTGAGTTCTTACTACACTACACAGGCAAAAAAGCATCCAAACAACAGCATGCATATTTATACAATAAATGAAATATATATTTAGGGAAGGATTTTTTGGGTGGTCTTTCTTATTTGAAACACTCATCTATAACCATACTATCTTTGCAAAAGCATCTCAATTTATATAAAAAGTTTTGTTTCTTGATTCCATTTCACATATGACTTTTTAAAAATTCGTTAAACATGTTTATTGAGTGTCTACTATGTGCTGTGTTAGGAGGAATAAAATGGGGATCAGGATGCTGGCTTCCTGCTCATACAGTTGTATTCTGAAGAGGGAGACTCAAGAAAAGGACAGACAAAATAGGTTTCTTTACAAGTTATAAAAAAATGTTATGAAAGAAAATAACACTAAGAGAATGAGGCAAAGTAGGGACTGCTTTTATTGGTAGCGGATATTTTATATGGGTAGATCAAGAGACATTTCTGAGGAAATAGCCTTTAATCTGAGTGCTGAACTGGAAAGGTATCAGTGAGGCTGGGGAAGCAGAGGTCAGATGCAGTGGTCCCCTAAGGAATCTGTCCTCTATTCCAAGTGCAATCTGGGACCTTCGGGAGGTTCCAAGAAGAAAGTGGCAGGCTCTTCTGGTATTATTCATTGGAAAATTAGAATTTTAAGCTTAAGGAACAAACCTGGAGACTGTATACATGAAAGAGAATGTTAATTTGCATGGATCTATTTTATATAGTTTTATGCATGTGTGTATTTTATGTAGGCTAAATAGTTGATTTTCTTCTTCAGCTGGATGAATTACAACTTTGCAAGAATTGCTTCTATTTATCAAATGCTCGTCCTGACAATTGGTTCTGCTATCCTTGTGTATGTAAAATTTTGAGATTTTTTTTTTAACCTCTTAAGTGTCTGATGTCTTATTTCCAATTTGCTTGAAGATTATAATCCTTCTAAATATTTTTCTTTGTGTCATAGTATGTATGGTTTTAATGAGTATAAAAACTGAAACATGGAGGAAACAACTTGGGATCAGTATCCATTTCTGACTTTAAAATGAGGACCCTCAAGAGTAGGAATAAACATTGAATCCCTTAATACATAAAGTAAAAATTTGCTTTTCCTCTCATTCTCTCACAAGAAATCTAAGTCTTTATATATACTTATAGCTGTGTGATTTCCCCTAAAACGGCATGATTTCAAGGAGTGTTCCAGGGGCAGTCGCCCACCGCTGGCCATGGTGTAGGAGCCTGCCTGAGAGCCCCTATTCTCCGAGATATTGGTGTGCTCCTCAGTCACTTGAGGGTCTCATTAAAGTTTGCATCTCCGACTTGATAGATCGGGAGGAAGGCCTAAAATTCTCCCATTTCTTATAGGCTCCCAGGGTTGGACTGTATTTCATGAAGCAAAGTTAGGGTGTTCTGTTTGCCACTGTGACACTGCTGGCTTCATTCCAGATGCCACAGGCTATGAAGAGATTCTTTTCACTGTCTTTTCTGCGAAATGAAGGTCCACATTGCTTATGCAAATTTTAATTTTTTTGGTGTTTTTCTTGGAGGCAAAATCAGTCACTCCTGGGGTGGGGGTAAATTCTGTGTGCTTAGGAGTTAGAAAAAAAATATTTTCAAAATTATGGATTATGCTTGACTGAGTAGTTCAGTATTAATGATATTCTTGTATTTAATACTTTAAAAGTAGTATGACAAGGTAAAACATTATATTTCCAGATACCTAATCATGAACTGGTTTGGGCTAAAATGAAAGGTTTTGGATTCTGGCCGGCCAAAGTCATGCAGAAAGAGGACAATCAGGTTGACGTCCGCTTCTTCGGTCACCACCACCAGAGGTAAATCATGTGCAGCATCACCCCTGGGCCTCCAGGAGTCGTGGGGGGCGCCCAGTCCTGCTTTACCAGTGCTCTGTGGGCTTTGCCATTAGAAACTGTGTGAACTGTATTTCATTTTATTTTTTTATGAATTTATTTATTGTATTTATTTATTTTTGGCTGCGTTGGGTCTTTGTTGCTGTGCGCAGGCTTTCTCTAGTTGCAGCGAGCAGGGGCTACTCTTTGTTTCGGTGCATGGGCTTCTCATTGCGGTGGCTTCTCTTGTTGCAGAGCACAGGCTCTAGGCGTGCGGGCTTCAGTAGTTGTGGCTCACGGGCTCAGTAGTTGTGGCATGTGGGCTCAGTAGTTATGGCATGTGGGCTCAGTAGTTATGGTGCACGGGCTCAGTTGCTCCGCGGCATGTGGGACCTTCCCGGACCAGGGCTTGAGCCCGTGTCCCCTGCGTTGGCAGGTGGATTCTTAACCACTGTGCCACCAGGGAAGCCCTGAAGTGTATTTTAAATTAAAAAACAAATCAGCACATAACTTGACTGGGCACCTAACAGTGCTTTCTATACATGGTATTTCTAGGTGTATTTCAGATAATGGTTACTAAACAGGACAGTTTCAATAGCTGACTGTTGAGTTCAGAAGCGTGTTAATGGTGGGATTGAATCCATATTAGGAGTTAAGTGGAAGGTTTCTCAGGATGTGTTCATTTCATAGAATTGTAATATCATTACGGTAGTTTCAACCGTACTTTCAAGGTTCTGTCAAAGCCATAGACAAAAATAATCAACTCAGGAGTACAGGAGAGTGTCGATGTTATGATCTAAGAATGTACATGAGGGAAAAATTTGACTTAGTTTTTTGAATTTCATTAAATAAACAGTTAATTTAGAAAAATGAAGAATTCAGTTATTTTTAAAAAACATACTACTAGATGAGAACAATCTGATAATCAGAATTTTCCTATATTTTCTTTTTTCACTAATTTTAAAACAACTTTATAGTATCTTCAACCATGAGTGGTATTTTATTAATAATATGAGTTTGTTTTATATCATTCAGTATATACTGTGCAGAAAATATTTTAAAAGAATAATTGAGCTGATTTACTTGGGTCCTTAGAGTAAGTTTGTCATCTGAAGAGGGAATTAAAACAGAAAATTACATTTCCAGAGTCTTCTTCCCCCAGACTTCTAATTTCTTGGAAGATTTTATCTAAAAAAATTATGGACAGATGGGACTCTAAGGACTTTATTTTAGAAAATAAAAGATCTACAATTTTACTATAAATACAGTTTTATTATGAATCTTTTTCATTTGCTTTTCCTGGTTACAATATAGCAGCAAGATATTTCAAGTGAATGATGGGGACATACCTTAAAAATGATACTCTATCATGTTAGAATAATTGATATATTAAAAAATGAACTCTATAAAAATAATAGTTTTAATTACTTAAGCAACATGTTATATACCAAGAAGAGATGGCCTATAAGGGCCCCCAGCTACAAGTTTTCATTAGTAAATACTTTTTTAAAACTATTGTAAACATTTTTTAGTGTGCCATTCAGTGGCATTAAATACCACATTGTTATGCAGAGATCACTATGAATAAATACAATAAATATTCTTTAGCCATTTTATCATGTCTCTACACTTAGGTGGGAGAAAAAAAATTTAAGCAAATAAATGATTTTGGACTAGTTCCTCTGTATGCTCACACCAGAACATGCTGCTCCCTCCCTAGACCCTGAACCCTGAGCAGGTTGTAATGTTCAGGGAGCAGATGCCTGTGGTCCTGGTAAGTACAGGCAGGGTTTTCATAGGGTATGCAGGGTTCTTCCTGTCAGAGGAAAAAAAGTAGCTGATAGGGTCTGACTGTCAGCAGGGCTAAATCTTCTGCTGCCTGTAGTTGGAGGGAGCAATGGCACAGGGAAGAAAGAAAGGGGACATTTTGGGTTCATTTGCCATCATATCACTGAGCCATTTTATTGTGCATATATTCAGAGAATTCCGGATTGACAGATGTGTAGGTATAGCCAGATTCGATTTTACCTCTTTTTATTAAACTTACTGTAAAATTGTGGGGTGCAGTTTGCCTTTTATTTTTAGTGTAGGTCAGATTGCATGCTCAGTGATACTCTTTAAAACTGAAATCTGATTATCTACAATAATGGAGATGATTAAGAGAGAATAGGAATGTTTTTATGAATTGCATTGAGATGTAAGTCTCATGTTAAGAATAGATTCAGTTGATTAAATCAGTAGATTAAATTCAGTAGATTAAAGGCAGTGGCCATGTATGTAGAAGTGCCAACCTAATAATTAGGCACAGTGAGGACCCTCACTGGGTTCCAGCTGGTAGTAGATAAATGAATAAATTCAATAAATTCAATAGATTAAATAGATTCAATAGACTAAATATATCCAAGGGGATAAGATTCTCTCCTAGGTCACAAGTTGATTCCAGGTAGTCAGCACTGCTTATAACAGAAATCTCTCTCAAAAAACATACTGGTTTTAAAAAGTGTTTTAACTTTTATTGATTGACTGGTATGTAATAGGTGCTCAATAAATGTTTGTTGACTGAAAGAGTAAATATAATATAAATACAAGATCTAATGGTAAGGAACTCTTCCACAAGCAAAATTTTATTTGCACTCTTTTTCAAAGTGTAGTTTACTTTGGTTTCTAATAAAGCACTGTCAGATGATACTGTTAATGTAATATTTATAAATAAGTTCAAATTTAACAATTTCAGTTACCATTACCATATAACTATGGATTATTATATATTTAAAATGTGCTTTTAAATTCTAAAGCAAACAGCTTAGTTTGTACAAGCAAATTAGAAGTCTACATTTTTGGCTTTAGGCATATGTGCCGGGATTCAGTAAGATCCCTTCAGAACAGTCATAGGTCTAGTATTTCTGAAACTCCTAATAAGACTGAAAAGAGCAAATCTGTATATTCATAGTGCTGGATCCCAGCTTGTACCCTGTGCTCTAGAAAATGTCATACTAACTGTGGCTCACATGTCCTTATATTTTCTTATTTCATTTGTGACATCCCTTCTGCCTAGAAGTCCTCCCCTCATATGGTCCCCTGTTTAAATCTTACTCCTCCTTCAAGATGGAGCCCAAATGAAACCTGTGACCACTCACAGCCAAATGAAACCCTCTTCCTCTCCAGAGTACCCCAGAGTCACCTCAACTCTGTGCTGCACTGTTTTATCATTGTTTCTCAGTTAAAGGCAGTGGCAATGTATATAGAAGTGCCAACCTAATAAATTAGGCGCAGTGAGGACCCTCACTGGGTTCCAGCTGCTAATAATAGCTTTCCTTAACCCCATTTTGGCAGCACCTCTGCCAGCTGTCAAATGAGGTGGGAACAGTCAGTCATAGGTCCCATGCACTGTATGCTTTGTGGTGCCTTCCACTGGCACATGGTAAGCCCTGGTTGAGTTGGATACTAATTTAAGTCCAGTCAAGCAATTAGCACCCAGGAAAATTTTCTTAAATTTCTAGCATTCTTCCCAATAGAACCAAATGTAGTTTTAGATCAACTTATGTGTTCGCAGTTGAGTACTTGGTTGCTGAATGATACAAACGGTTTTCCATTTGTTGGTCATGGTTCATCTGATGAATAGGGATGTGATGACTTACTAGATAATAGTTGTTTGTATGTAAGTGTCTCATGAAAATTTCTGGGCATTTACAAATGATTCTATAGTTCTAACATGCAAATAGCTAGATTTTGAATAATTTACAGTATTCAAAACAATGAGATATTGTACATTTTAAAAAGAGCTGTGAATCACTCCCATTCTGAGAACTTTGCCTTGATGACTGTGAAAAACAAATGTCACTTCACCTATTTTCTACTTGGTAAGAGTTTTTATTCAAGCCACAAATTGTATTTTACAATTGGTAGAGTTTCTACCATTTTGGAAATTTCTTCTTCTTTTTTTTTGATGTGGACCATTTTTAAAGTCTTTATCGAATTTGTTAAAATATTGCTTCTGTTTTATGTTTTGGGTTTTTGGCCACGAGGCATGTGGAATCTTAGCTCCCCGTGTGTTGGAAGGCCAAGTCTCAACCACTGGACGGCCAGGGAAGTCCCTCCCATTTTGGAAATTTCTAAGCATCCCTTTCAATGTTGTTCACAGGGCCTGGATTCCTTCTGAAAACATACAGGACATCACAGTCAACGTTCACCGGCTGCATGTTAAGCGCAGTATGGGCTGGAAGAAGGCCTGTGATGAGCTGGAGCTGCATCAGCGCTTCCTTCGTGAAGGGAGGTTTTGGAAGTCTAAGAATGAGGACCGAGGGGAGGAGGAGGCAGAATCCAGCATCTCCTCTACCAGTAATGAGCAGGTGAGAGGCGCCAGTGAGAGCCTGTCGGTTCTTGTTCTGAATGTGCAGGTGTCAGCGCACACTCCTCACTGGAATGAGCAGATTCTGACTTTCTTCTTCCTTTCGTGTAACATTTGTAAAGTGCTCTGCGAAAGAAACCAGAAACAGTTCCAATACAGGGAAGCCACCACCAACCCTGATCCTGACTCTACCAGCATATTAGCTCTTTCAAGCCCTCGGCCCAGAGGAATCATTCTGTGAGTGCCAACCACGTGGTCCTGAAAGAGCTAATGCGAAAGGGAACAAGTGCTCACCCCTGACCTGTGGTTCCCTGGCTAGTCTTAGCAGCAGAGAAGTGTTTCATAGTGTCGGGAATAATGTGCTGTTACTTTTATGATGCCCACAGCTAAAGGTCACTCAAGAACCGAGAACAAAGAAAGGACGACGTAATCAAAGTGTGGAACCCAAAAAAGAAGTAAGTTGCCTGCCTTGCAGTGTCCAGGTGGCAATTGAAACAGGAAATATTTTCACAGTTGTGATCAAGGCAGTGCTCCTCACAGGTCCTTGCGAAAAGCATTGCCGTCAGTCAACCTGTAGCAACCAAGATGGACCCAGTCTTCCCACTGTTCCCGTCATAGAGTAACACACGGGAGCTGCAAGTCTCCTTACCAGTTAAACAGCAGTGACCACGGCTGGCTAAGTGGGAGGGCACTTTGCTGTATTTTCTAGAACTCTGATATCTTATCATAGTACTAATAAAAAACAAAGTGTTTATCCAACAAATCAATGAGGCCAACATTTAAAAACTGGAGGAAACTATGGCTGAGCTCAGCCTTTTAAAATTATATAATCCATGCATATTTTAAAATCAGGTGTAAATATGGGCAAAATCCTACCAGATATTCAGTGAGAAGTGGTTTAGGGTATTTGTTAAAGAAGCTAAACCAAAGAAGTTGACTATAAATTGATAATGATTTTGTACGACAAATTTTTTTGTTTAGTCTGTTTTGAAAAGAAAAAACAATATTGATATGTAATTGTAAATGACGTTCCTGTTTAGAATTATTGTACCTACTAATTGCATGTGTTTTAAATTTTTAAAAATTAGTTTATTTTTAATTGTAAAATACACAAAACAATTTTCCATTTTCTTACATTGTGTTTGAACTGCAGTTTTTTATATGGCTATTTATGTATATCACTCTGCTTTTCTCCTAATAGAGCTTGCTCTTGAACTAGTGAATTCTATAGCACTTTCCTTATCCTTTAGGAACCAGAGCCTGAAACAGAAGCAGTAAGTTCCAGCCAGGAAATCCCCACGATGCCTCAGCCAATCGAAAAAGTTTCTGTATCAACTCAGACCAAGAAGTTAAGTGCCTCTTCACCAAGAATGCTGCATCGAAGCACCCAGACCACCAGTGACGGAGTGTGTCAAAGCATGTGCCACGACAAATACACCAAAATTTTCAATGACTTTAAAGACCGAATGAAGTCTGATCACAAGCGAGAAACTGAAAGAGTTGTACGAGAAGCTCTAGAAAAGGTAACGCAGCCTCCACTGCCAGTGTTGCCTTCAGACGTCTGGGCAGGATAAGTGAATAGTCTTCCTGTTGTGGTTTAGCTTCTGTCACTGAGGCATCAACCAGGTAGCTGCTTTTTAAAACTAGGACTATAATAAAATATCTTTTTATAATATTTTAATTAACAGTAGCACTTTTCTCATCTAAAATATTTTATAGCCCTTAATGAAATAAAGGGAAGAGGTACATCAGTTAAGCAGAAACTATGTATTAAGGTTTTGCTTAATGGTCTGTGTAAATTATGAGCTGACATATTGTGGGTTAACTTTTTTTTTCATTTCAGCTGCGTTCTGAAATGGAAGAAGAAAAAAGACAAGCTGTAAATAAAGCTGTAGCAAATATGCAGGGTGAGATAGACAGAAAATGTAAGCAAGTAAAGGAAAAGTGTAAAGAAGAATTTGTAGAAGAAATCAAGAAGCTAGCAACCCAGCACAAACAACTAATTTCTCAGACCAAGAAGAAGCAGTGGGTAAATACCACTATTTTCTTAGAATCTGATTTCTAAAAAATATACCATAGGTATGATGAAAATTAATTCAGAAAGATATATATGGCATATGCAAAAATTACTCCTGAAATAAGTTCTGATGTGAAATTGTCAACTTTAATTAACTAAAAAAATTTTTTTAAAACTCCAGATCCCACATTACTGAGTATTGCTCAGGATTATTTTGTTAAATTGAGATTATGATACTTTGGGACATAACATATTTAGTATAACTGATTTATATAACTTTTCCATCTATGCAAGTATTTTATTTTGATAAGTGGGCTGGCCCTGACTTTTGCTGGTAACTCCTGACAGGTAATATCTAACTTGTAAAATTGTAAATGTAAGTATCGTAATAGCAAACTAAGGATTTTCAGATTTTACTGCACTTAACATTTATACATTAGATTCTAGTAAAGAAATCGATTACATTTACTTTATGATAGTAACATCTCACGGGTCTCTAACTTAACTGAAAAACTGACAAATGTTCATTTTTTATGTCCTGTTTGTGACTCCTATCTTCCGCTCAGATCAGCAGCTTCTGAGCATACAGATGTTTCTCTGCCAAATGACTGAGCTATGTGAACAAAGTTTTGTTCCCAAAAGCTCATAGCTTGCTTTTAATTTTGATGAATTACTGTATGAAGTTTTGTGATTCTTCATTTGATCCAGACTACATTCTGAAAAGAGTCTTTAAATATATGTAAATGTTTCATGAGGGAAAATAAACATTTTAAAATTTTTGATGAAGATTTGACAAGAAGGAAAAGAGAAACAGATATAACTTAGAAGAATATATGAAGATAACTTAGAAGGAAAAACAGATGAATGATGAAATATAAATATCACTAGATCGAATTATTAAGGTGTGCTCAAGATCTTATCAAGCAGAATGCCCCAACACCATGTCTGTAATTCTGTCTTCATGCAAAGATGAGAGAAAGCTAGAAAGTAGACACTAGACTTATAAGGGGAAGTTCCCATAAGTTTACTCATGAATCAAGGAAATGGGAAGAGGTGGCTAAAGAAAAGAATTATAATACTGCTTTTTATAACATTTTACCATTGATGAAATAGCTGAATTATTATACCTATTTGATTCCACATATAAATGATACCATGCGATATTTGACTTATTTTACTTAGCATAATACCCTTGAAGCCCATCCATGTTGTCCCAAAGGGCAGCATTTCCTTCCTAACTTGTGGCTGAATAACCTTCCAGTGTGTGTATGTGTGTGTGTGAGTGTAGTAGTATATATACATACATCACACTACGTTTTCCTTAATCTGTTCATCCACTGATGGACATGTAGGTTGTATATAGATATCTTGGCTATTGTGAATATGCTTCAGTGAACGTTGGAGCACAGCTATCTTTTCGATACCCTGTTTTCATTTCCTTTGGGTAAATACCCAGAAATGGTATTGCTGGATAGTATGGTAGTTTTATTTTTAACTTTTTGAGGAACCTCCATACTATTTTCCATCATGGCTGCACCAGTTTACATTCCCACCAACAGTGCACAAGAGTTCCCTTTTCTCCAAATCCTCACCAACACTTGTCTTTTTTTATGATGGCCATTCTAACAGGTGTGAGGTGATATATCACCGATACTGATTAGCATTTCCCTGGTGATTGGTGATGTTGAGCTGTTTTTATGTATCTATTGGCCATTTGTATATCTTCCTTGGAAAAATATCAATTCAGGTCCTCTGCCTTTTTTTTTTTTTTTTTTTGTGGTACGCGGGCTTCTCACTGTTACAGCCTCTCCTGTTGCAGAGCACAGGCTCCGGACGCGCAGGCTCAGCGGCCATGGCTCACTGGCCCAGCCGCTCCGTGGCATGTGGGATCTTCCCGGACCGGGGCACGAACCCGTGTCCCCTGCATCGGCAGGCGGACCCTCAACCACTGCGCCACCTCTCTGCCTATTTTTTGATTGGGTTATTGGGAGTTTTTTTTTTCCACTGAGTTGTATGAGTTCTTTATGTATTTTGGATATTAGTCTCTTATGGGATATGTGGTTTGCAAATATTTTTTCCTATTCCAAGGTTGCCGTTTTATTTTGTTGATGGTTCTCTTTGATGTGCGGAAGCTTTTTAGTTTGATGTAGCCCCACTTTTTGTTTTTACTTCTGTGGCCTTTGCTTTTGGTGTCAAACAAAAAAATCATTGCCGAGACCAATGTCCAGGAGCTTACCCCCTATATTTTCTTCTAGGAGTTTTATGGTTTCAGGTCTTGCGTTAAAGTCTTTAATCTATTTTGAGTTGATTTTTGTGTATGGTGTAAGATAGCGGTCCAGTTTCATTCTTTTGCACGTCATTGCCCAAGTTTTCTCAATACCACTCACTGAAGAGACTATCCTTTCCTCATTGTATACTCTTGGCTTCTTTGTCATAAATTAATAGACCATGTTTGCATAGGTTTATTTCTGGGCTCTCTATTCCATTAATCTATGTGTCTGTTTTTTTTGGTTTGTTTTTTACATCTTTATTGGAGTATAATTGCTTTACAATGGTGTGTTAGTTTCTGCTTTATAACAAAGTGAATCAGTTATACATATACATATGTTCCCATATCTCTTCCCTCTTACATCTCCCTCCCTCCCACCCTCCCTATACCACCCCTCCAGGCAGTCACGAAGCACCGAGCCGATCTCCCTGTGCCATGCGGCTGCTTCCCACTAGCTATATACCTTACGTTCAGTAGTGTATATATGTCCATGCCTCTCTCTCGCTTTGTCACAGCTCACCCTTCCCCCTCCCCATATCCTCCAGTCCATTCTCTAGTAGGTCTGTGTGTTTATTCCTGTCTTACCCCTAGGTTCTTCATGACATTTTTTTTCTTAAATACCATATATATGTGTTAGCATACGGTATTTGTCTTTCTCTTTCTGACTTACTTCACTGTATATGACAGACTCTAGGTCTATCCACCTCATTATAAATAGCTCAATTTCGTTTCTTTTTATGGCTGAGTAATATTCCATTGTATATGTATGCCACATCTTCTTTATCCATTCATCCAATGATGGACATTGCGGTTGTTTCCATCTCCGGGCTATTGTAAATAGAGCTGCAATGAACATTTTGGTACATGACTGTTTTTGAATTATGGTTTTCTCGGGGTATATGCCCAGTAGTGGGATTGCTGGGTCATATGGTAGTTCTATTTGTAGTTTTTTAAGGAACCTCCATACTGTTCTCCATAGTGGCTGTACCAATTCACATTCCCACCAGCAGTGCAAGAGTGTTCCCTTTTCTCCACACCCTCTCCAGCATTTATTGTTTCTAGATTTTTTGATGATGGCCATTCTGACTGGTGTGAGATGATTATCTCATTGTAGTTTTGATTTGCATTTCTCTAATGATTAATGATGTTGAGCATTCTTTCATGTGTTTGTTGGCAGTCTGTATATCTTCTTTGGAGAAATGTCTATTTAGGTCTTCTGCCCATTTTTGGATTGGGTTGTTTGTTTTTTGTTATTGAGCTGCATGAGCTACTTATAAATTTTGGAGATTAATCCTTTGTCAGTTGCTTCATTTGCAAATATTTTCTCCCATTCTGAGGGTTGTCTTTTGGTCTTGTTTATGGTTTCCTTTGCTGTGCAAAACCTTTGAAGTTTCATTA
Organism: Delphinus delphis; assembly: GCF_949987515.2. Taxonomy (NCBI): domain Eukaryota; kingdom Metazoa; phylum Chordata; class Mammalia; order Artiodactyla; family Delphinidae; genus Delphinus; species Delphinus delphis. The sequence continues at coordinate 98,728,650 of NC_082684.1, read as the reverse complement.
GGTCCCATTTGTTTATTTTTGTTTTTATTTCCATTTCTCTAGGAGGTGGGTCAGAAAGGATCTTGCTGTGATTTATGTCATAGAGTGTTCTGCCTATGTTTTCCTCTAAGAGTTTGATTGTTTCTGGCCTTACATTTAGGTCTTTAATCCATTTTGAGCTTATTTTTGTGTATGGTGTTAGGGAGTGATCTAATCTCATACTTTTACATGTACCTGTCCAGTTTTCCCAGCACCAATTATTGAAGAGGCTGTCCTTTCTCCACTGTACACTCCTGCCTCCTTTATCAAAGATAAGGTGACCATATGTGCGTGGGTTTACCTCTGGGCTTTCTATCCTGTTCCATTGATCTATATTTCTGTTTTTGTGCCAGTACCATACTGTCTTGGTTACTGTAGCTTTGTAGTATAGTCGGAAGTCAGAGAGCCTGATTCCTCCAGCTCCGTTTTTCGTTCTCAAGATTGCTCTGGCTATTTGGGGTCTTTTGTGTTTCCATACAAATTGTGAAGTTGTTTGTTCTAGTTCTGTGAAAAATGCCAGTGGTAGTTTGATAGGGATTGCATTGAATCTGTAGATTGCTTTGGGTAGTAGAGTCATTTTCACAATGTTGATTCTTCCAATCCAAGAACATGGTATATCTCTCCATCTATTTGTATCATCTTTAATTTCTTTCATCAGTGTCTTATAATTTTCTGCATATAGGTCTTTTGTCTCCTTAGGTAGGTTTATGCCTAGATATTTTATTCTTTTTGTTGCAATGGTAAATGGGAGTGTTTTCTTGATTTCACTTTCAGATTTTTCATCATTAGTGTATAGCAATGCAAGAGATTTCTGTGCATTAATTTTGTATCTTGCTACTTTACCAAATTCATTGATTAGCTCTAGTAGTTTTCTGGTGGCATCTTTAGGATTCTCTATGTATAGTAACATGCCATCTGCAGTGACAGCTTTACTTATTCTTTTCCGATTTGGATTCCTTTTATTTCCTTTTCTTCTCTGATTGCTGTGGCTAAAACTTCTAAAACTATGTTGAATAAGAGTGGTGAGAGTGGGCAACCTTGTCTTGTTCCTGATCTTAGTGGAAATGCTTTCCGTTTTTCACCATTGAGGACGATGTTGGCTGTGGGTTTGTCATATATGGCCTTTATTATGTTGAGGAAAGTTCCCTCTATGCCTACTTTCTGCAGGGTTTTTAATCTTAAACGGGTGTTGAATTTTGCTGAAAGCTTTTTCTGCATCTATTGAGATGATCATATGGTTTTTCTCCTTCAATTTGTGAATATGGTGTATCATGTTGACTGATTTGCATATATTGAAGAATCCTTGCATTCCTGGAATAAACCCCACTTATCATGGTGTATGATCCTTTTAATGTGTTGTTGGATTCTGTTTGCTAGTGTTTTGTTGAGGATTTTTGCATCTGTGTTCATCAGTGATATTGGCCTGTAGTTTTCATTCTTTGTGACATCCTTGTCTGGTTTTGGTATCAAGGTGATGGTGGCCTCGTAGAATGAGTTTGGGAATGTTCCTCCCTCTGCTATATTTTGGAAGAGTTTGAGAAGGATAGGTGTTAGCTCTTCTCTAAATGTTTGATAGAATTCGCCTGTGAAGCCATCTGGTCCTGGACTTTTGTTTGTTGGAAGATTTTTAATCACAGTTTCAATTTCAGTGCTTGTGATTGGTCTCTTCATATTTTCTATTTCTTCCTGATTCAGTCTTGGCAGGTTGTGCATTTCTAAGAATTTGTCCATTTCTTCCAGGTTGTCCATTTTATTGGCATAGAGTTGCTTGTAATAATCTCTCATGATCTTTTGTATTTCTGCAGTGTCAGTTGTTACTTCTCCTTTTTCATTTCTAATTCTATTGATTTGAGTCTTCTCCTTTTTTTTCTTGATGAGTCTGGCTAATGGTTTATCAATTTTGTTTATCTTCTCAAAGAACCAGCTTTTAGTTTTATTGATCTTTGCTATCGTTTCCTTCATTTCTTTTTCATTTATTTCTGATCTGATTTTTATGATTTCTTTCTTTCTGCTAACTTTGGGATTTTTTTCTTCTTCTTTCTCTAATTGCTTTAGGTGCAAGGTTAGGTTGTTTATTTGAGATGTTTCCTGTTTCTTAAGGTAGGATTGTATTGCTATAAACTTCCCTCTCAGAACTGCTTTTGCTGCATTCCATAGGTTTTGGGTTGTCGTGTCTCCATTGTCATTTGTTTCTAGGTATTTTTTGATTTCCTCTTTGATTTCTTCAGTGATCACTTCGTTATTAAGTAGTGTATTATTTAGCCTCCATGTGTTTGTATTTTTTACAGATGTTTTCCTGTAATTGATATGTAGTCTCATAGCGTTGTGGTCGGAAAAGATACTTGAAACAATTTCAATTTTCTTAAATTTACCAAGGCTTGACTTGTGATCCAAGATATGATCTATCCTGGAGAATGTTCCATGAGCACTTGAGAAAAATGTGTATTCTGTTGTTTTTGGATGGAATGTCCTATAAATATCAATTAAGTCCATCTTGTTTAATGTATCATTTAAAGCTTGTGTTTCCTTATTTATTTTCATTTTGGATGATCTGTCCATTGGTGAAAGTGGGGTGTTAAAGTCCCTTACTATGAATGTGTTACTGTCGATTTCCCCTTTTATGGCTGTTAGTATTTGCCTTATGTATTGAGGTGCTCCTATGTAGGGTGCATAAATATTTACAATTGTTATATCTTCTTCTTGGATCGATCCCTTGATCATTATGTAGTGTCCTTCTTTGTCTCTTCTAATAGTCTTTATTTTAAAGTCTATTTTGTCTGGTATGAGAATTGCTCCTCCAGCTTTCTTTTGGTTTCCATTTGCATGGAGTATCTTTTTCCATCCCCTTACTTTCAGTCTGTATGTGTCTCTAGGTCTGAAGTGGGTCTCATGTAGACAGCACATATATGGGTCTTGTTTTTGTATCCATTCAGCCAATCTGTGTCTTTTGGTGGGAGGATTTAGTCCATTTACATTTAAGGTAATTATTGATATGTATGTTCCTATTCCCAGTTTCTTAATTGTTTTGGGTTCGTTATTATAGGTCTTTTCCTTGTGTTTCTTGCCTAGAGAAGTTCCTTTAGCAGTTGTTGTAAAGCTGGTTTGGTGGTGCTGAACTCTCTCAGCTTCTGCTTGTCTGTAAAGGTTTTAATTTCTCCATCAAATCTGAATGAGATCCTTGCTGGGTAGAGTAATCTTGGTTGCAGGTTTTTCTCCTTCATCACTTTAGATATGTCCTGCCAGTCCCTTCTGGCTTGCAGAGTTTCTGCTGAAAGATCAGCTGTTAACCTTATGGGGATTCCCTTGTGTGTTATTTGTTGTTTTTCCCTTGCTGCTTTTAATGTTTTCTTTGTATTTAATTTTTGACAGTCTGATTAACATGTGTCTTGGCGTATTTCTCCTTGGATTTATCCTGTATGGGACTCTCTGTGCTTCCTGGACTTGATTAACTATTTCTTTTCCCATATTAGGGAAGTTTTCAACTATAATCTCTTCAAATATTTTCTGAATCCCTTTTTTTCTCTTCTTCTTCTGGAACCCCTATAATTCGAATGTTGGTGCGTTTAATGTTGTCCCAGAGATCTCTGAGACTATCCTCAGTTCTTTTCATTCTTTTTTCTTTATTCTGCTCTGCAGTAGTTATTTCCACTATTTTATCTTCCAGGTCACTTATCCGTTCTTCTGCCTCAGTTATTCTGCTATTGATCCCATCTAGACTATTTTTAGTTTCATTTATTGTGTTGTTCATCGTTGCTTGTTTCCTCTTTAGTTCTTCTAGGTCCTTGTTAAATGTTTCTTGCATTTTCTCTATTTCCAAGCTTTTGGATCATCTTTACTATCATTATTCTGAATTCTTTTTCAGGTAGACTGCCTATTTCCTCTTCATTTGTTAGGTCTGGTGGGTTTTTATCTTGCTCCTTCATCTGTTGTGTGTTTTTCTGTCTTCTCATTTTGCTTATCTTACTGTGTTTGGGGTCTCCTTTTTGCAGGCTGCAGGTTTGTAGTTCCCGTTGTTTTTGGTGTCTGTCCCCAGTGGTTAAGGTTGGTTCAGTGGGTTGTGTAGGCTTCCTGGTGGAGGGGACTAGTGCCTGTGTTCTGGTGGATGAGGCTGGATCTTGTCTTTCTGGTGGGCAGGTCCACATCTGGTGGTGTGTTTTGGGGCGTCTGTGGACTTATTATGATTTTAGGCAGCCTCTCTGCTAATGGGTGGGGGTGTGTTCCTGTCTTGCTAGTTGTTTGGCATAGGATGTCCAGCACTGTAGCTTTGGTCATTGAGTGAAGCTGGGTGCTAGTGTTGAGATGGAGATCTCTGGGAGATTTTTGCCGTTTGAAATTATGTGGAGCTTGGAGGTCTGTTGTGGACCAGTGTCCTGAAGTTGGCTCTCCCACCTCAGAGGCACAGCACTGACTCTTGGCTCCAGCACCAAGAGCCTTTCATCCACATGGCTCAGAATAAAAGGGATAAAAAGTAGGAAGAAAGAATTAGTAGAAGTAGAAAGAAAGAAAGGAGGAAGGAAGGAAGGAGGGAAGTAAGGAAAAAAAGAAAAAGATAAAGTAAAATAAAATAAAGTAAGATAAAATATAATAAAGTCATTAAAATAAAAAAATAATTAAGGAAAAAAACGGATGGATAGAACCCTAGGACAAATGGTGGGAGCAAAGCTATACAGACAAAATCTCACACAGAAACATACACATATGCACAAACAGAGGAAAAGGGGAAAAAATCATAAATCTTGCTCTCAAAGTCCACCTCCTCAGTTTGGGATGATTTGCTGTCTATTCATGTATTCCACAGATGCAGGGTACATCAAGTTGATTGTGGAGCTTCAATCCGCTGCTTCTGAGGCTGCTGGGAGAGATTTCCCTTTCTCTTCTTTGTTCTCACAGCTCTCAGGGGCTTAGCTTTGGATTTGGCCCCGCCTCTGCGTGTAGGTCGCAGGAGTGCGCCTGTTCTTCGCTCAGACAGGAGGGGGTTAAAGGAGCCGCTGCTTCGGGGACTCTGGCTCACTCAGGCCGGGGGCGAGGGAGGGGCGCGGAGTGCGGGGCGAGCCTGCGCCGGCGGCAGAGGCCGGCGTGATGTTGCACCAGCCTGAGGCGCGCCGTGCGTTCTCCCGGGACCCTTGCAGTGGCAGGCTGCACAGCCTCCCCGGAAGCGGGGTGTGGTTAGTGACCTGTGCTCACACACAGGCTTCTTGGTGGCGGCAGCAGCAGCCTTAGCGTCTTATGCCCGTCTCGGGGGTCCGCGCTTTTAGCCGCGGCTCACGCCCGTCTCCGGAGCTCCTTTAAGCAGCACTCTTAATCCCCTCTCCTCGCGCACCAGGAAACTAAGAGGGAAGAAAAAGTCTCTTGCCTCTTCGGCAGGTCCAGACTTTTCCCTGAACTCCCTCCCGGCTAGCCTAGCCGTGGCGCACAAGCCCCCTGCAGGCTGTGTTCACGCCGCCAACCCCAGTCCTCTCCCGGCGCTCCAACCGAAGCTGGAGCCTCAGCTCCCAGCCCCACCCGCCCCGGTGGGTGAGCAGACAAGCCTCTCGAGCTGGTGAGTGCCGGTCGGCCCTGATCCTCTGTGCGGGAATCTCTCTGCTTTGCCCTCCGCACCCCTGTTGCTGCGCTCTCCTCCGCGGCTTCGAAGCTTCACCCCTGCGCCGCCCGCGAAGGGGCTTCCTAGTGTGTGGATACCTTTCCTCCTCCTCGGCTCCCTCCCACTGGTGCAGGTCCCGTCCCTATCCTTTTGTCTCTGTTTAAGCTTTTTTCTTTTGCCCTACCCAGGTACGTGGGGACTTTCTTGCCTTTTGGGAGGTCTGAGGTCTTCTGCCAGCGTTCAGTAGGTGTTCTGTAGGAGTTGTTCCACGTGTAGCTGTATTTCTGGTGTATCTGTGGGGAGGAAGCTGATCTCCGCGTCTTACCCTGCCGCCATCTTCCCGGAAGTGCCCCTCTTCTGAATAACTAGGCTTTAAAATGCTTAGGCCCTGGATTCTACCTCAGCAAGTTTCTGCCTAAAACTGAATCTGTGTGTCTGTTTTTATGGCAAACCATAGTGCTTTTATTTATACCCATTTTTTTAGATAAGGAATTTGAGGCTTATGAGATTAAACAGAGTGACTAGAAACCTGGTCGGTGAGCTGGGACTCACCCTCCTAAGCTACTTCTGCTCGTATATCGATTCTAGTAGACTGGTAAAAGGTTTAGAATTATTCTTGTATTATAGTTATTCTTGTATTATAGTTAAATCTTACATTATTGTAAGAAGCAGTACAGTACTGTAGGACAAGAGAGTATGTAGGTAAATCAGATACCCAAAAAGTGGATGTTAAGATGGCATACAATCAAGAGAAACATAGTAAGAATGATACATCCTTTAAATATATTCACAAAGAAAGGCAGAAATACAAAATGAATGCATTAAGTAATAGAAGGGATGGTGCTGCCTGAAGTATTATCTGAGGATGAGGAAACTAAGAAGTTAAATAAACGTGGTCTGAACTCACTTGATTAATTAGCACAGATCTAAGATTCAAACCCAAATCTGACTATTACAGCTACTTCCAAAATTAAAACATGCTATCCACACTTTTTAAATAGTAACCTCACTGAAGTCACAATTGCTGACATAGTAAAATCACAGGAAATATACCAGAGTACTACTGACATTTGGACCAAAAAATTGGGGACACTCCTTTGCACTGTAGGATGTTTAGCAGCAGCTAAGCCTCTATCCCCACCCCGAGTGATGACAATCAAAACTTCTCCAGACGTTGCCCCATAAGATGAAGGCTGAGAATTAACCACTGGTTTTAGACCATAAGTGACCTTGATAATAGCGCATTCAGTGGCAAGGCACGGGTGAAAGACTGCAGTGGGCTTAAGAAAGAGGGGAAGAGAATACTCTGAAATAACAAGTGTAGGTAATTCTTCCAAGATGTTTGGGAAGGGGAGCAGAAAAATGGGGGTGGTAGATGGAAAGAAATATGAGGTGAAGAGCCTTTTTAAAAAACGGTGGTAAAATAAATTTACTATCTTGATCATTTTTAAGTTTACAGTTCAGTGCTATTAAATACATTCATGCTGTGCAACATCACTGCCATCTTGTTCCCATAACTTCTTTCACCCTGTAAAATGGAAACTCTTTACCTATTAAACAGTCACTCCCTGTTCTCCCCTCCCCCAGCCCCTGGTAACTACCATTCTACATTGTATCTGTGACTGTGACTACTGCTGGCACCTCTTATAAGTGGATCACACAGTCTTTTTAGGACTGGCTGATTTAACTTAGCATAATGGCACCGAGTTTCATCCATGTTGCAGTATACTGCAGAAGTTTCTCCCCTATTAAGGCTGAATAGTACTCCAGTGCATGTATATACCACGTTTTTGCTTATCCATTTACCCACTGATGGTCACTTGGGTTACTTTCATGGTTTAGCTATTGTGAATAATGCTTCTATAAACATGAGTGTACAAATATCTCTTTGAGATCCTGCTTTCAGTTCTTCTGGGCATATACCCAGAGTGGAATTGCATGGTTATATGGTAATTACGTTTTAAATTTTTTGAGGAACCACATGCTGTTTTCCACAGCAGTTGTACCATTTTACATTCCCACATGACAGTGCACCAGGGTTCCAATTTCTCTACATCCCCACCAACTCTTGTTTTATTTTGATAGTACTCATACAAATAGGTGTGAGGTGGTGTTTCACTGTAGTTTTGATTTGCATTTCCCTAATGACTGGTGATGTTGAGCATCTTTTCATGTGATGATTGGCATTCCTGTATCCTTGATAAATGTCTATTCAAGTCCTTTGCCCATTTTTTGAGTTGAGTCTTAGGAGTTCTCCATATATTCTGGATATTAATCCCTTTTCAGATACATGATTTGCAAATATTTTCTCCCATTCTGTGGGTTGCTTTTTTATTCCATGAATAATTTTCATAAAGTGCCATTTGTCTATTTTTTTCTTTGTTAACTGTGCCTTTGGTGTCATATCCAAAAATTCATTGCCAAATCCAGCGTCATGAAGTTTTTGTCCTTTGTTTTCTTCTAAGAGATTTATTGTCTTAGATCTTACAATAAGATCTTAGAATTATGTCCTTGACCCATTTGGAGTTAATTTTTGTATATGGTGTTAGGTAAGGGTCCAACTTCATTCTTCTGTATGTGGATATCCAGATTTTCCAGCATCCTTCGTTGAAAAGACTATCTGTTCCCCATTAAACGGTCTTGGCACCCTCATCAAAAAACAGTTGACCATATATATGTTTATTTCTGTGCTCTCTATTCTGTTCCATTGGTCAGTATGTCTGTCTTTACGCCAGTACTTCACAGGTTGGATTAATGTAGATTTGTAGTAAGTATTGAAATCAGGATGTGTAATTCCTCCAGATTTGTTTTATTTTTTCAAGATTGTTTTGGCTATTTGGGGTCCCTTGAGGTTCCATATGAAAATGTGGGTGGGTTTTTCAATTTCTACTAAAAATGTCACTGGGATTTTGATAGGGATTGCACTGAATCTTCAGATCACTTTCAGTAGTATTGACATTTTAACAATATTAAGTCTTCTAATCCATGAACGTGGCATGTGTTTCCATTTATTTATGTTGTCTTTAATTTCTTTTAATTCTCATTGTATAAGTCTTTCATCTCCTTGGTTAAGTTAATTCATAAGTATTTTGGTTTTTTTAGGCTGTTTTAAATAGAATTGTTTTCGTAATTTGCTCTTGAGATTGTTCATTGTTTGTGTATAGAAATGCAGTTGATTTTAGTGTATTGACTTTGTATCCTGCTCCTTTGCCAAATTCCTCTTTTAGTTCTAGCAACTTCGTTCTGGAGTCTTCAGGGTTTCTACGTATAAGATCATATCATATGCAAAGATAATTTTACTTCTTCCTTTACAATTAGCATGCCTTTGATTTCTTGTTTGCCTAAGTGCTCTGGCTAGGACTTCTAGTACTATATTGAATAGAAGTGGTGAAAGTGGGCATCTTTGCGTTGTTCCTGATCTTTGAGTATGATGTTTGCTGTGTGTTTTTCATATGTGGCTTTTATTATGTGGAGGTAGGTAGTTTCCTTCTGTTCCTGTTTGTTGAGTGTTTTTATCATGAATGCGTGCTGAATTTTGTCAGATGTTTTTTCTTACTGAGATGACCATGTGGTTTTTCCTTCATTATGTTGATGTGGCATATTACACTGATTGATTCTTATATGTCGCATCACATCGTTGGTGTATAATTCTTTTAATATGCTGCCGAATTCCATTTGCTCGTATTTTGTTGAGGATTTTATCTCAGTGGTCATAAGGCATGTGGATCTGTAGTTTTCTTTTCTTGTAGTGTCTTTGGCTTGGTATCAGGGTTATTCTGGACTCACAGAGTGAGTTAGGAAATATTCCCTCCTCTTCCATCTTTGGGAAGAGTATGAGAAGGTTTGACAGCTCTTTAAATGTTTGGTAGAATTTACTAGAGAAGCTATCAGGTCCAGGGCTTTATTTACTGGGAGATTTTTGATTAATAGGTCAATCTGCTTATTAGTTATGGGTCTATTCAGATATTTTCAAGATTAGTCTTGGTAGGTTTGGGGTTTGTAGGAATTTGTCCATCTCATCTAGGTTATCCAGTTTGTTGTGTATAATTGTTAGTAGTGCATTGTTACAATCCTTTTTATTTTTGTAGAATCAGTAGTAAGGTCCCCACTTTTATTTTTCATTTAGTAACTTGAGTCCTCTCTTTTCTTCTTGGTCCATCTAGCTAAAGGTTTATCAATTTTGTTTATCTTTTCGAAGAACCAACTTTTGGTTTCGTTGATTTTTCTTTATTATTTTACTCTTCTGTATTTTGTTGACCTCTGTGCTAATTTTTTTTTTTTTCTTCCTCCTGCTAACTTTTGCTTTAGCTTGCTTTTTTTTTACCAATTCCTTAAGGTGGACTTTTTGGCTACTGATCTGTTTCTTCAGGTAGATATTACAGCTATAAATTTCCCTCTGAGCACTGCCTCACTGCATAACCTAAATTTTTCTTTGATCCATTGGTTGTTTAAAAGTGTTTTTTTAAGTTTCCACAACTTTGAATTTTCCAGTTTTACTTTTGTTTTTGCTTTCTTATTTTATCCCATTGTGGTCAAAAAAGATACTTAGTATGATATCTACCTTTTAAAATATGTTGAGACTTAATTTGTAAAGTGTCCCACATGCACTTGAAGAATGTGTGCTCTTGTTGTTGGGTAGAGTGCTCTGTGTATATCTGTTAGATCTAGTTGGTTTATTGTGTTACGCCCTCCCTTTCCTTACCTATGTCTGGTGGTTCTATCCCTTAGTGTGAGTGGGATGTTGAAGTCTCTATTGTAGAACTGTCTGTTTTTGCTTCTTATGTTTTAGTGGTCATTACATGTGTAAATATTTATAATTATTATGTCTTCTTGCTGTATTGAACCTTTTATTAATATATAGTGTCCTTCTTTGTCTGTTGTAACCTTTTTTTGATTTAAAGTCTATTTTGTGTGAAATTAGTATAGCTACCTTGCTCTCTTTTGGTTCCAATTTGCATGGAATATCTTTTTCCATCCTTTCACTTTCAGCCCATTTGTGTCTTTAGGTCTTAAGTGAGTCTCTTATAGACATTATATTATAGACGTGTTTTTATCCATTCTGCCAATCTGTGTCTTTTGATTGGAGAGTTTAATCTGTGTAAATTTAAAGCCCCATAACTTTTTTGACCCTCATTTCCTGCATTCTTGTTTTTGTGTTTAGTTGATTTTTTGTAGGGAAATGTTTAAGTTCCTTTCCTTCTGTTTATATGCTATAGCAGTTTTCTTTGTGGTTACCACGGGAATTACATTTAACAGCCTAAAGTTATGAGACTCTAATGTGAATTTATAGCAGTTTTAGTTTAATAACATATATTAAAATCTGTTCCTTTACAGCTGCATCTCAACCCTTTGATTGCTGATGTTATAAGATCACATTGTCATACATTGTGTGCCCAAAAACATAAATTAAAAATTCTTTTAAATGTATTAGTCTCCTAAATTATGTAGAAAAAAGATTTGGGGTTACAAAGTAATTTACAGTAATACTAGCTTTTATACTGATAACTTTTTTCTTTAAATCTTGGTTTCTTAAATCGTAGAAGAGAAAAAGTACAGTTACAAGCCATTGTAAGCCATAGTACTGGCTCTTATAATTGCCCATGTGTTTACCACAGTTGAGATCTTCTGTTTCTCCACATGGCTCCAGGTCACTGTCTAGTGTCCTTTCATTTCAACTGCAGGACCCCCTGAGTACTTCTTGCAGGTACAAAGGAGAGTTTTGCTGCATACAGGATTCTCCACTGACAGGTTTTTTTCCTTCTTTTAGCGCTTTGACTATATCAGGTCTTCTGGCCTCCAGAATTTCTGATGGGAAATCTGCTGATAACATATTGATGATCCTTTGTGTGCGACAGCTCCCCTCTTTCTCGCTGCTCTCAGGAGTTTCAAAAGTTTGGTTACAACATGTTTCAGTGTGGCTCTCTGAGTTCATCTGACTTGGAGTTACTGAATATTTATATTCATATCTTTCATCAGATTGAAGGAATACTGACTAAAAACTTCCCCAGTATTCTCTCTGCTCATTTCTCTCTCCCCTCCTTCTGGGACTCCCATGATGCATATCTTGGTCCATTGGCTGATGTACCACAGGTCTTTTTAGGCTCTGTTTGCTTGCTCTCCAGTCTTTTCACCTCTCTTGTTAATTTCCATTGTCCTGTCTTCTCTCTGCTCTGCTCAAATCTGCCTTTGAATCCCTGAAGTCAGTTTTTCACTTCAGTTAATGACTTCTTAGCTCCACGTTTTCTTTTTGGTTTCTATCTTTTTATTGATGTTTCCAGTTCATACATCATTTTCTTGACTTTCTCCATATTTTCCTTTAGTTCTTTGACCTTCTTTAATAGTTGTGTTAAAGTCTTTGTCTAATATATCTGCCAGTAGGTCTTTTTCATGGCCAGTTTCTGTTGACTTGGCTTTTTTTTCCTTTGAAATAGTCATACTTTCCTGCTTCTTTGTATGCCTTGTGGTTTTTTGTTGAACACTAGACATTTGAATCTAGTAATATGGTAACTGGAACTCAGTTTCTCCTCCTTCTCATAGGTTGCTGTTTTTGTTTCTTTGATGGTTGTAGGCTGTCTATTTCTGTGCCAAAGATCAGATTGAGGTGTAAACTAAATGCCTTCTTAGGTCTTTCCTGAGCCTCTCCTTGGGTATGCACATTCACTTGCTAATTTCTGCTGTATATGCAGTTGATTTTGAATGTCTGGCTTGCAAAAGGGGGAATAAAAGGGCAGTGGCCCTTTAACTCTTCTGAAAGTCACTTCAGCTGGAGGAGTTGTGACAGCGGGGGCAGGGGGTGGAACAGCAATGGCTGCCCATTTCTGTGACCAGAAGCGCATCTTTTTTGCCCACCCTGGCTCCCACAAGGTGCTCCATTCACAGCTGCTTGGGTGGAGAATAGGGATGATGTAGCTATTACCGTGCTAAGAGCCGAAATTGACCAAAATTAACCATAACTTACTGTTCAAGCCTTCAGTAGACTTCAGAGTTCCAAAATAGTTACTTCAGACAGATTCTACAGTACAGCTGTTGTCCAGGTGGGAAGGTAGATCCTGGTGCTTCTGCTCTGTCATCTTTCCAGAATCTCAGGCCCTTTAAGAAAATAGAAATTACTTACGCTTGTGTGCTGACGGGAATTACCTAGTGGAGATGGAAAAGTTGATGCTGTGCCCGAGTAAGCTTGAGTTTGCTGACAAAGGACTGCGTGCTGAGCCTCGGTCGTCCATCCCATTGTTTCCTGCCATCCTGCCTAGGACAGAAAACATGTTCTTGGTGATACTAGTTTAAGCTTGAGCCAGAAAGAGCTTTAAAAGCACAGTTTCAAAAGTCTGTCAATCACTGTACCCAGCTTCCTATGCATTTCATCCCACGTTTAACTGCTGGTTATGGTTTCTTGCCTGCAGTGCTACAACTGTGAGGAGGAGGCCATGTACCACTGCTGCTGGAACACATCCTACTGCTCAATCAAGTGTCAGCAGGAGCACTGGCATGCGGAACACAAGCGCACCTGTCGCCGGAAAAGATGAAGGCTGGTTCTTTCTGGAGAATCACTGACGATTATTCTTCTCAGACACAGCGGTTTTTGTTTCCAAGAAGCCAAAATTGTTTAGAATTTGCTTCCCATTTTGCACCAGCCTTTAAACACTTTTCGTGAAGAAATTTTGCACAGTAGTTAAATCTTTTGTTAATGCTCCTCTGGAGTTTTTCAGGGGGTAAAAGTAACATCAGTGGAGGGTATTATTTTAAATAAATTTTAATTGAGAGTTTGTTGCATTTTCAGCAAATTTTAAAACATTTTTAGGTTTTACAGAGATTTTAACCTTTAAACAACAGATCTTTAAAAAAACAGCAGGTGAATACAAGTGAGTTTAACAAAGAAACATTTAAAATAGATCTGAATGTAAGAACTACAGAACTGTTTCAGAAATAAAGCATACTACCTTGATGTGAAATTTATTTCTTAACCTTGTTGAGCTGGTTTTGTTCAGCTTAATTTACTGTTTAAAGGCATTATCTATTGGTTATGCCAGTGGGTATATGATTGATTGAATTTAGGGAACAGGGTTGACACAGCAGGTGCTAGTCCTGCATATTTTTTCTTAAATATTTCCCAATTGTGTTTTTCATTATTTCTTTTCAATATATAACTTTTATAACAAATTATTAGCTTTGATCTTGTAGTTTAAAATTGCAGGGAACTGGGGTAATCTTTACTGAGCTGGATCTTAGAGAAAATGAATATTTAAATTTTAAAGTTTGCACATTTCATCTTTGTCCTAACATGAGTGCTTGTAACAAAATAAACAAAAATAAAAAGCCAAAAACTACCTTTATCCATACACGAAATTATAGATGAGGCATACAAATTTCTCTAATGCTTCCCTTCCCTCCCCAAATATCATCTGATTGATTGATTGCCTATTATCTGGTGTCACCTCTTACATTGTAAGTTAATACTGAAAGGAAAGAAAGCACTTAAGTTTCACAGAAGCCGTTATGTTTGTAGTAGTGGGTCATTGCCTACTAATGAACTCCACCACTGTACACAGAATGAAGAATAATGCATGTTAATTTTCTTGTATTAAAGATGCCGTGATTTGTAAAAAGTCTGTATTTTGCGGAATGTCTGGATTAAGAAGCATTACCAATAGGAATGGATCGATAGTTGAATAATGATTTTTTTATACATAGACATATAAAATACAGCCAGGAAAACTTAAATTACTTTTTACAAAAAAAAAAAAACCTCACAATTTATGTTTTTTCAAAGACTGATCTTAGACCAAGTCAAAATAAATTCCCATTTATCATTTATTTTTAAGGTTAGAGAAATAATTTGTAAATATTTATTTAGACCTTTGATATTTATTAAAGCAATTACACACCATGTAAGTGAGAGAATCAGGAGAAAAACCTTTTTAAAAGTTTTCTCCAGGTTTGTCAGGGTCACTCTAAAGAGCCTTCTGTGAACTAATCATCCATCCAGTCCTGATGCTGTTACAGACGGTGGTGACACAAGTTAATCGACAAGCTACTGCCCAGTGGCGCCCAATGGCTTGTAGGACCTGCCCAGTAGCCCCATTTCAGCACCGTACCTGGATTACGCAGGGACTCGGCACTCTCGGTCCCTCCTCGTTGCTGTGTGATTTGTCCGTGTTGCCACGGTGCCGTGGTCTGAGCGAGACGACGTAACCATGAACACTTAACCTTCTCTGATTGATTGTTTTGATTTCAAGTTTTAAAACTTCGATCCACCCCTATGAGAGCAAGTTATTGTGGAACTATTTTTGGTGTAAAATCATTCCAGAGTGTGTACTATTTACCGATAGCTGCATGAAAGTAAGATTCGTGTTACTTTGGCTTTTTTGTCTCCGTTGACACGGTTGCACATTTCCAAGTTACTACAGCGTGAAAA